>NC_041398.2:176280522-176620522 GCF_900747795.2 Erpetoichthys calabaricus
GGACATGATTGCAGGCATGCCTAACAGAATACAGGCAGTGATTAAAGCACGTGGAGGCTGGACAAAATACTGACATTTTGGATGACATTTAGGGTGTCAAGGAAACAAAACCTTAATTTCCCATAAAACTTTCTAAATATATGTTGAAAACCTATTTGGTTTGTGTTTTACATAAGTAACTACAAATACGAAGAATTGCATGTCATTTATAATGCACCATATTGGTAATTTTTAGCTTTGAATCGACAAAAACTGCAGAAACCAAAATATTATAATAATTTGGCCAACACTGTATATATATTTGGGTGCCAGTGAAAATCAAAGTTTTTATTTTCTCACGTCTTAGCCCCCAGTTTTGTTCCTCTAGCTACCATGATAAATTACACAAAGTTTGATGACAATCAAACAATATTTACTGGTGGCACAAGAGATCAGAATTTTTCTATATTCACTATACAAAAACGTGCGTGCTGATATGACTGTTCTGTTCAGTTCTTCAGAGCTTTTCAGTTAACAGAGTATTTGTTGGTGCTGGAAACTGTTTGCGATGGTCTTCTACAACTTGTAGGAGGTACTGTTTCTGTTCTTTTTGGTTTGTGATGGCTGAATTGAATGACTGATTCAGTGTCACCCCCCTCTCCGCTGCATCATCGACCACTTTCAGGTGTTTGACATTGCACTGAGCTGAAATATATGCTTAATTACTGTCCCATGAATCAGGAGGAAGTCCTGTGAAATCTCCATACAAGTGAAAAACTTCCTTGTGTTATGTGATACAAAGTGTGCCAACCGGGTTTCAGCGATGCAGCTTTCCTCAAATGTTGCTCGTACAGATGGATCTTCATCACCGTTCCTGTTTAGTGTAGCAACCAGTTCTCTTTTTTCTGTTACAGACAGTTGAGTATCAAAAAATGCAAGCCCAACAAGAGTTTCACTCAGGTACCAAAGATGACGTGTAAAAGTCTGTATTGCTGCATTTGCAACTATTCTGTTTACATCACAGTTCATCACCAGGGCTTTCAGCAGCTGGAGGTCATTTCATGGAGCTGATGCTGGGGTGGTACAGGTGTACCACTCTTTGATATACACCTTCACCACAAACATGTTGAACTATTTAAGCCCAGACAGTTCACGAGCAGTCAAGTGAAACTGCAAGCGAAACATGTAAATCTTGAGACTGTATATAAGTTTCAACATCCATCGAGCTCTGTGATAAGCTCCGGGTGTATTGATGTGGATGGCCTCAGTAGACTCATATCCCAAAAACAACAGCACCAGGTGAAGCAGTTCTTTGTAGTCGTCTCTTGGATGCTGTTCCTGAAACTGTGACAGACAGAATGCTTGAATGTCCTGCTTCTCTGGCCCAAGTACATCAGCAATTACTCTGTCTGTCATTCTACCTTCATGTGATGATCTGTCGATGTTATTCCATGCCACAGCAAATCGCTCAAACAGCTTGATATTTGGCCCACTGGAACATCCCATTGTGACATCAAAAGCCTTGGCTACAATAAGTTCATGGATATGATGTCGGCAGGCCAAACTAAGAAGCTGCCGCTGCAATTTATGCTGTAATATAATGCATGCTCCTGATTTGTTTCCAGTGTTACTGGCAGTGGTGTCAAAACACATCAGCTGGACACGTTCGGTGAGAATCCAGTCAATCCAGTGTTTGAAAGACTGCTGCAACCTGTGCCTTGCAAGGAGTATGTATGCCTGTTACTGATAAAATACTGGAATCACACAAGTTAATAACCTTTAACTTTGGGAACTGTGAATGAAATCTGTCTGTATGAGCATATAAAAAATACCCGGTTTTTCATTAATTGCATTATTTTACGTTTCTTACAAAAGTGTCACAGCAACAAAAGTAAACACTAGGCATAGAAAAACAAACTAGGCATAGATAAAAACAATACAAATTTATTTTAAAAGCTCAGTTATGCTGAATATTCCAAGTACAACATCTGTCAATAACAAGCATAATAGTTACATGAAAAGGGGATTTTACAATAAATACTGATGACTTCAGAAGCATTGTGCCACCAGTAAATGTTGATATATTCGTCTCAATTTTTTTTATGTATCATTTTTATGAAAAGGAACATTTTTACAGGGTAAGACTTCACAAAATAGATATGTCACATATTGTTCGTTGGCACCCTAAAATATATATACAGTAATCCCTCCTCTTTCGCGGAGGTTGCGTTCCAGAACCCCCCATGAAAGGTGAAAATCCGTGAAGTAGAAACCATATGTTTATATGGTTATTTTTATATTGTCAAGCTTGAGTCACAGATTTGCACAGAAACACAGAAGGTTGTAGAGAGACAGGAACTTTATTCAAACACTGCAAACAAACATTTGTCTCTTTTTCAAAAGTTTAAACTGTGCTCCATGACAAGACAGAGATGACAGTTCCGTCTCACAATTAAAAGAATGCAAACATATCTTCCTCTTCAAAGGAGTGTGTGTCAGGAGCAGAGAATGTCAGAGAGAGAGAGAAAAGAGCAAACAATCAAAAATCAATAGGGCTGTTTGGCTTTTAAGTATGCGAAGCACCGCTGGACAAAGCAGCTGCAAGGAAGAGAGCAATGTGAAGGTAGTCTTTCAGAATTTTTTAGAGGAGCGTCCGTATCCTCTAGGCCAGTGTGCGAACAGCCCCTCTGCTCACACCCCCTCCGTCAGGAGCAGAGAATGTCAGAGAGAGTGAGACAGACAGAGAAAAACAAACAATCAAAAATCAATACGTGCTGTTCAAGCTTTTAAGTATGCGAAGCACCGTGCGGGAAGCATGTTGCTTGACAAAGCAGCTGCACGGAAGGAAGCAATGTGAAGATAATCTTTTAGCATTTTTTAGACGAGCGTCCGTATTGTCTAGGGGTGCGAACAGCCCCCCTGCTCACACCCCCTCCGTCAGGAGCAGAGAATGTCAGAGCAAGAGATAGAGAGAGAAAAGCAAACAATCAAAAATCAATACGTGCTGTTTGATCTTTTAAGTATGTGAAGCACTGTGCGGGAAGCATATCGCTTGACAAAGCAGCCACATGTAAGCCCAGCAAGGAAGGGAGCCATGTGAAGGTAATCTTTCAGCGTTTTTTTGAGGAGCGGCCGTATCCTCTAGGGGTGTGAACAGCCCCCGTGCTCACAATATATTTGAGGAGTTTTATTTAATACGTAATAAGTGCTCTGGTTGGGTAGCTTCTCAGCCATCTGCCAATAGCGTCCCTTGTATGAAATCAACTGGGCAAACCAACTGAGGAAGCATGTACCAGAAATTAAAAGACCCTTTGCGAACCAGCAAAAAATCCGCGATATATATTTAAATATACTTACATATAAAATCCGCGATACAGTGAAGCCGTGAAAGTCGAAGCGCGATATAGTGAGTGATTACTGTATATATATATATATATATATATTGTGGAGACTGGCTCGGACACAGACAGGCAGACACACTCATGTCACCCAACACACGTTTATTTACAATACTATTTACAATTACTGTGCCACAAACCCCATTCTTCCCCAAAGTCCAGGCCAACCACTCTGCCTCTTCGGACCGCCTCCTTCTCTCTTTCTATCACCTTGTCCTGCTTCCAACCGACTCCAAGATCGAATGAAGGGAGGCAGCCCCTTTTATCTGTACCCGGATGTGCTCCAGGTGTGCACCGGCAATCCCGCGGACACGCCCCAGTGTGGCGGAAATGCCGGCTGTCCTCCTGGAAGCACTCCGGGTCTTCCCTCTCTTCTTCCCCCCAGCACTTCCTGGTGTGGCGGTAGTACTGGGGTCCAGGGTCCTTCAGGCAGGGGGACCCCCCTGGTGGTGACCACGGGCCCCTACAGGATTGGGCTTCCAAGCCCTGTACCCGTGGCCCCCAATACAATCAGGGCGGACGCCCCCTCGCGGTCTGGAGGAGGAATGAGCCCTCCTCCTGTCTTCCTGGGCGTCCCGGCCGGGCATGAGCCTCATCCGGGTGCCACAATATATATATATGTGTCACAGATTTGCACAGAAACACAGGAGATTGTAGAGACAGGAACTTTATTCAAACACTGCAAACGAACATATGTCTCTTTCAAAAGTTTAAACGTGCTCCTTGTCAAGACAGAGATGACAGTTCCGTCTCAGAATTAAAAGAATGCAAACATATCTTCCTCTTTAAAGGAGTGTGCGTCAGGAGCAGAAACCCCAACAGGAGTAGAGAATGTCTGAGAGAGAGAGAGAGAGAAGCAATCAAAACCAAAAACCAACAGGTGCTGTTCAGGGTTTTAAGTATGCGAAGTACCACGCGGGAAGCATATCATGCGACAGAGCAGCCGTAAGTAAGCCCAGCAAGTAAGGGAACAATGTGAAGGTAGTCTATCAGCAGTTGTTAAGAGGGGTTTTTCGAGGAGCGTCCGTATCTTCTAGGGTGTGATCAGCCCCCCTGCTCACAATATATATATATATATATATATATATATACAGTACAATCCCTTTTAACCGGCCACCTCGGGACTGGACCCATGGCCGGTTGCCATTTTGGCCGGTTAATCTGACACATACCTGTTTGTAGAACAATATTTCTAAGATATGTATTGTACCTCTTCGATGTTCCTGAAGAAACCATATCCACAAGGATTCATCCACGATTTTGCACACAGGTTTTTTTCTCGTACAACGACTGGACACTGTTGTGTAGCGGGTCCACCGCTCAAGTCAAAAAGGCCACTTTTTAAATAAATAATCGCCGCACTTGCAGCTTTGTGATTATGTGTGGTTCCCGGGGAATTTGTGATGCGGGCGATCCTAGCTTAAGTGCACAGGTGAGGAGTCGTCCGCATCTGTAATTGTTCCCGGGAACTGCTAATTGCCACAACTGATCCACGTCCCTGTGATAAATAGAAGCGTGAGGTGGCTAGGGGGAGAACAGGAAAGAACGGGAGGTTAATGGAGAAGGAAGCAGATAGAGGAAAACCAATGCAGGAGAGCAAGCGAGCGAGAGAGAGCAGATTCGATGGAGCAAAGGCAGGCAGCTGGGAGGTGAACCCCTGCAGATGAGTGTCTGGCCAACACTTGGTGGGGCTGAAGAAAGTGGTTGCTCCAGCTGAGCAATCACGGAGCTGGAGTGACCAGTATTGAAGACGACTGGCTGTCAAAAGGCAGCAGCAGTCTTGGGGGCTTTAGGCTGTTTTAGCCCCAGCGTGAGCGCCCTGGCCCCTGGGGAAAGAACCCAAGTTTCGGTCCGGATGGAGCCCGACATAGACAGGGATCGGAGGGCTACCAGACCAGTGTGGAAGGCAGCTGCATCTGCAGGTAGGGCGACTCCCCTGTTGTGAAGCCCGATGGGAGAAGCAGGGGAGCCGCCAGGTAGAAAGAAGAAGGCATAGTGGAAAATTCATAAAGGAATATGTAACTGGAAATCACTCTAAAAATAGGAGCCCTCTCACCTTCCAGGAAAGAAGGAAGTGCATACATATAATATAAAGAAGAACTCAGGATTAAAAAAAAAAAATTATTTTATTTTAACAGGCCAGTTAATCTGTTGGCCGGTTAATGGGAGGCCAGTTAAGAGGGATTGTACTGTATATATACACTGCATCCAGAAAGTATTCACAGCGCATCAGTTTTTCCACATTTTGTTATGTTACAGCCTTATTACAAAATGGATTAAATTCATTTTTTTTCCTCAGAATCCTACACACAATACCCCATAATGACAATGTGAAAAAAGTTTACTTGAGGTTTTTGCAAATTTATTAAAAATAAACGAACTGAGAAATCACATGTACATAAGTATTTCACAGCCTTTGCTCAATACTTTGTCGATGCACCTTTGGCGGCAATTACAGCCTCAAGTCTTTTTGAATATGATGCCACAAGCTTGGCACACCTATCCTTGGCCAGTTTCGACCATTCCTCTTTGCAGCACCTCTCAAGCTCCATCAGGTTGGATGGGAAGCGTCGGTGAACAGCCATTTTAAGATCTCTCCAGAAATGTTCAATCGGATTCAAGTCTGGGCTCTGGCTGGATCACTCAAGGACATTCACAGAGTTGTCCTGAAGCCATTCCTTTGATATCTTGGCTGTGTGCTTAGGGTCGTTGTCCTGCTGAAAGATGAACCATTGCCCCAGGCTAAGGTCAAGAGCACTCTGGAGCAGGTTTTCATCCAGGATGTCTCTGTACATTGCTGCAGTCATTTTTCCCTTTATCCTGACTAGTCTCTCAGTCCCTGCCACTGAAAAACATCCCCACAGCATGATGCTGCCACCACCATGCTTCACTATAGGGATGGTATTGGCCTGGTGATGAGAGGTGCCTGGTTTCCTCCAAACGTGACGCCTGGTATTCACACCAAAGAGTTCAATCTTTGTCTCATCAGACCAGAGAATTTTCTTTCTCATGGTCTGAGAGTCGTTCAGGTGCCTTTTGGCAAACTCCAGGCAGGCTGCCATGTGCCTTTTACTAAGGAGTGGCTTCCGTCTGGCCACACTACCATACAGGCCTGATTGGTGGATTTCTGCAGAGATGGTTGTCCTTCTGGAAAGTTCTCCTCTCTCCACAGAGGACCTCTTGAGCTCTGACAGAGTGATCATCGGGTTCTTGGTTACCTCCCTGACTAAGGCCCTTCTCCCCCAATCACTCAGTTTAGATGGCTGGCCAGCTCTAGGAAGAGTCCTGGTGGTTTCCAACTTCTTCCACTTACGGATGATGGAGGCCACTGTGCTGATTGGGACCTTCAAAGCAGCAGAAATTTATCTATAAACTTCCCCAGATTTGTGCCTTGAGACAATCCTGTCTCGGAGGTCTACAGACAATTCCTTTGACTTCATGCTTGGTTTGTGCTCTGGCATGAACTGTCAGCTGTGGGACCTTATATAGACAGGTGTGTGTCTTTCCAAATCATATCCAATCAACTGAATTTACCACAGGTGGACTCCAATTAAGCTGCAGAAACATCTCAAGGATGATCAGGGGAAACAGATGCACCTGAGCTCAATTTTGAGCTTCATGGCAAAGGCTGTGAATACTTATGTACATGTGTTTTCTCAATTTTTTTTATTTTAATAAATTGCAAAAATCGCAAGTAAACTTTTTTCACGTTGTATTATGGGGTGTTGTGTGTAGAATTGGAAGGAAAAAAATGAATTTTAATCCATTTTGGAATAAGGCTGTAACAAAACAAAATGTGGAAAAAGTGATGCGCTGTGAATACTTTCCGGATGCACTGTATAATGATGTAACTAAATTTTAATTCAATAAATAAATAATATTTAATATATACAGTATATTGTAATTCTGTTACAATAATTAAAGAGAATATCATAAATTGTTGGACACCAATAAGGTACCTGTTTAATAAATGAGGTCTAAACAAAAGGGAAAAAAGGTAACAATAAGGATGTTTTGGGCCCTTGCAAGTTGTAATAATAAAAAGTCTTTTCTGTTATAGAATTATTAATGTTAAGTGAGTCAAGTTCAAATCGTGCTTACTTCCAATGCCTTCACAAATCTAAGTAGCTCTTGGGGTGAAAGAAATAGGACCTATAGAGTCATACTGGGGAAGAGAGAAGAGGTGGTTATTGATGCTTTCACCCTTGCAGTGTGTTTGACTTTCTTAGCTTGATAGAGCTGTTCATACACACTGCAAGTAATAACTGTATATATATATATATATATATATATATATATATATATATATATATATATATATATATATATGTACACTCACAGGCCACTTTATTAGGTACACCTGTTCAACTGTTTGTTAACACAAATATCTTATCAGCCAATCAGATGGCAGCAGCTCAATGCTTTTAGGCATGTAGACAATGTCAAGACGTTCTTCTGAAGTTCAAACTGAGCATCAGAATAGAGAAAAAATGTGATTTAAGTGACTTTGAATGTGGCATTGTTGTTGGTGCCAGAAGGGCTGGTCTGAGTATTTCAGAAACTGCTGATTTACTGTGATTTTCACACATAACCATCTCTAAGGTTTACAGAGAACAGATAAAAAAGGGAAAATATCAAGTGAACAGCAGGGTGAAAATGCCTTGTTGATGCCAGAGGTCAAAGTAGAATGGCCAGACTGGTTTGAGCTGATAGAAAGGCAACAGTAATTCAAATAACCATTTGTTACAACCAAGGTATGCAGAAGAGCATCTCTGAACACAACACATCAAACCTTGAAGCAGATGGGAGACCAGCAGGAGACCACACTGGATGCCAGTTCTGTCAGCTAAGAACAGGCAATTGAGGCTACAATTCACACATGCTCACCAAAATTGGACAACAGAAATTGGAAAAACGTTGCATGTTCTGATGAGTCTGGATTTCTGCTGTGACAGGATAACACCATGTCACAAAGCTCAAATCATCTCAAATTGGGTATCAAACTGAACTTGATAATGTATTCACTGTACTCAAGTGGCCTCCACAGTCACCAGATCTTAATCCAATAAAGCGCCTTTAGGATTTGGAGGAACATGAGATTCACATGGATGTGCAACTCACTTATCTGCAGCAACTATGTGATTCTATCATATCAATATGGGCCAAAATCCTGAATAACATTTCCAGCACCTTGTTGAATCCATGCCATGAAGAATTATGGCATTTCTGAAGGCATAAGGGGTTCTAACCCAGTACTAGCAAGGTGTATGTAATAAAGTGGCTAGTGAGTGTACATCGGATGCTATGTATGCTTTGTGTGTGAGTATATTTTGGTAGCACGTGTTTATTGTTAACTGTTATGAAGAGACCTGCCATTAAATGTTTAATTGTACTGAGTACACATGCCAACAAACCTGACTTACTATTTTGTACTTCATAGGTTTTTTTTTTTTTTGCATTCCTCACCAGAAGAAAGGTAACCGCCACACAGACTATTTCTTGGTATTGAATGACACACTGTACTTGGTAAGAAGTGCAGCAATTACACATTCAACTCCAAATTTCCTTTTTTTCAGTTCTCCAGAAACTGAAATGAAGAAGCAAGAGACCAGTAGGAGTTCAGATAGATTCTGCTTCCCTGAAGGTGAATTATATACATGCAAATATTAGTTGTCTATGTTACTATATGCCTCACACTGAGATCTGTTATTGTCTTGTGCATACACCAGTCAAGCTTATAACTATGTGAAATTCAAGTGTTAATGTCAGACCTTCAGGGGTATATGTTCAAATGTTATTTTATATGTTATGTTGGACTAGTAAAGCTCAGCAGGACTTAATCTACCTTTGGAAACTGTCAGATATAATATAAAAAACTTTCAAATGTATGAGTCTGCTAATACTCCAGACCATAACTAAACAATATATTGAGCTTGTTGGCATCTGTGTAAATGGCAGATTACAGCCTTGGCTGGCTTATTTCTCTTGTCATAAAATACTTGCTGTTACTCTGACACACTTACGCTCCCACACATTGTTACTTTCCCTAAATTTGGCTTAAGCAATTATATGTGCGGTAGGTAGCCGCCAGGTGTGCAAAATAAAGTTCCGGAATTAGACAAACAAAACATAACTACATAAGATAACATGAACAATACCTACTGTATACAAAGAAAAAATAGCAAAAGATTGTCTCCATATTCAAAAAATAAAAAAGAAGGTTGGAGAAATGATATATTGGCTGAATGGCTTCATCAGACATTGTGTATCTAACCTTTTTCTCTTTTTTCATTGTGACAACAACCATTATCTATTTTTCCTACTGCTTATACATAGTGGCACAGCTCTTTACTAATCCTATGTAATATAAACTGCTCAAAAAAATTAAACTAACACATTTTAATCAGAGTATAGCATTAAGTCAATGAAACTTCTGGGATATTGATCTGGTCAGCTAAGTAGCAGAGGGAGTTATTAATCAGTTTCAGCTGCTTTGGTGTTAATGAAATTAACAGTAGGTGCACTAGAGGGGCAACAATGAGACGACCCCCAAAACAGGAATGGTTTAACAGGTGGAGGCCACTGACATTTATCCCTCCTCATCTTTTTCTGACTGTTTTTTCCAGTTTTGCATTTGGCTACGGTCTGTGTCACTACTGGTAGCATGAGGCGATACCTGGACCCTATAGAGGTTGCACAGGTAGTCCAAATTCTCCAGGATGACACATCAATGCATGCCATTGCCAGAAGGTATGCTGTGTCTCCCAGCACAGTCTCAAGGGCATGGAGGAGATTCCAAGAGACAGGCAGTTACTCTAGGAGAGCTGGACAGAGCCGTAGAAGGTCCTTAACACATCAGCATGACCAGTATCTGCTCCTTTGGGAAAGGAGGAACAAGATGAGCACTACCAGAGCTCTACAAAATGATCTCAAGCAGGCCACTGATGTGAATGTCTCTGACCAAATAATCAGAAACAGACTTCATGAGGGTGGCCTGAGTGCCCAAAGTCCTCTAGTGGGCCTTATGCTCACTGCCCGGCACCGTGGAGCTCAATTGGCATTTGTCATAGAATACCAGAATTGGCAGGTCCACCACTGGCTCCCTGTGCTTTTCACAGATGAGAGCACATGTGACAGACGTGAAAGGGTCTAGAGAAGCCATGGAGAAAGTTATGCTGCCTGTAAAATTGTTCAGCATAACTGATTTGGTGGTGGGTCAGTGATGGTCTGGGGAGGCATATCCATGGAGGGATGCACAAACCTCTACAGGCTAGACAACGGCACCTTGACTGCCATTAGGTATTGGGATGAAATCCTTGGAACCTATGCTGGTGCAGTGGGTCCTGGGTTCCTCCTGGTACACGACAATGCCCAGCCTCATGTGGTGAGAGAATGCAGGCAGTTCCTGGAAGATGAACGAATTGATACCATTGACTGGCCCCCACATGCGTCTGACCTACATCCAATAGAACACCTCTGGGACAATATGGTTCGGTCCATCCAATGCCACCAGGTTGCACCTCAGACTGTCCAGGAGCTCAGTGATGCCCTGGTCCAGATCTGGGAGGTGATCCCCCAGGACACCATCCGTTGTCTCATTAGGAGCATGCTTCAACATTGTCAGGCATGCATACTAGCATGTGGGGGCCATACAAACTACTGAGTATGATTTTGAGTTGCTGCAATGAAATGTACTAGCCCACTGCATCATTTTTTCACTTTGATTTTCAGGATGTCTTTGAATTCAGCCCTCTGTAGGTTGATAATTTTCATTTCCATCAAATGATGTGTCATCCTTTCATTCCTATCACATTATCCAGTCCATATCAGTATAGATATCCAGCATAATTTTTTTTCCTGTTGAGATCTGATGTATTTTAAAAGTGTTTCTTTAATTTTATGAGCAGTATACAATAATTAAACAGATTTGTGAAATAGCTTAATGATTTTTTTTTTCACCAGCTGTTTCTATTTACTTACACTATTAGACTTCAAATATATTTTGTCACAATTATTCACATGAGTAAAGGCCTAAGTGTATTAGAATAAAGAGTTCAAGTCACCTGTATGAAAGGAGGAATATTGCCTATTTTTATTTGAATCATTATGCATTCATCACACAGAGTAAGGCCACACTTTTAGACATATATAATATGCTGGTTATTCAAACTAATTGTTTGATTTAAGTGGATTTTTTAATCAAATATTTGAGATAATCAAACATAGATGAGTTTAGCCAGTTTATATGGAACAAAGTGTAAGTATTTTTAAAATTTTAATTATTTACACAAGGTTCAAATATGAAGTATTAGAAAAATAATTAAGTTAATGGTTTGTAAATAAAAAACAAAATGCTTTGAAGAAACAATATGTATTGTATTATATCTATTTTGAACTTATCTATTTGTTTTACGTGGTTTTAACTGTAAATCACACATTTTTTTACAGTAAGAGAAACAAACAAACTCAAGTAATCTTACACAAATAGGAGCATAATAAATCTTTATCGGCAGGGACATGTGGTGTCATCATGAAAAGTAAAAAAACTAATAATGATAACATAAAATAAATTTGTCCACTGGTCTATGCTATTAATTTGTTTTCTGTATTATTCCAATAATTTTGATCATTTTTATAGTCAAAATCGCTGAATTGGCACACTTCCTGTTCAAATACAGGACAGAAATGAGAGGTGCGGCAGCGATGAGCCTCACCTCAACTCGGGACTGCGCTATCCCTCACACACTGGGTTTATTCATGCAATTGATGCATGCCCGTTGCTGTCTCTCTGTATGTCGCCAATATAATGTTTCCAGACACGTTTATTATACACCCTGACTTTCCACAGTCTGGCTAATATCTTTAATGAAGGTGTGTGACATATCTAGTCTTGCTGATTGGACATAAAACCACAGTGTAAAGGCACAAGATGAGTGAGGCAAACAGTACAGTGCCGCACCGAAGGGGACAGATATGAGCCTAACAGGTGTTCGTTGCTGCTGTTCTTCTACGCAGAGGCTCTAGGCGCCAATAAGTTAGCGATATCAGAAAGTCAAGTGCACTACAGAAGTCCGTTTATTTTTATTTTTGTTCCGACTCACTGCCAAAATGGAAGATTAACATTTTTAAAACTAAAGGAAAATAAGGAGAACTTTTACAAAAAATTGACGGAGATTTTCATGGGGAAGGATAGGTGTATGGACTTCATTTGCCAGTAATACATATGAAGGCTGCAGAGCAAATGCGCTCTCTTCACTCTCTCTTGCCGCTATAAATGTCACGTTCTTTCTTAGCCAAATGTGTACCTTACCGATGTGTGTGTAAAAAATGCTGATGAGATATGAAACATAATCAGTAGTCATTGTGCATACTGCCAATTGAATAGTGAATAAATTACTCTTTTGGATTCATATATTTGTAAATCTCACTCTGAAGGAGTCCATGCCTCACCGGCCATGAACCTCACCACACGTCACTGTTAAACGGGTGATATCTTGGTCACAATGGGCATAAGACAAGATCTATTTTTAGATAGGGCGCCACCGTTGTATGCATTCATACATCGCTCCAAAATAAAATTTCTTTAGTGTTTAAAAGCTTCTACATTGGCCACACATTTGTGTGGTTCTGCTCGTAATGCTTTGAAGTAATATAACATGTAAGAAAAACAATTAGTTTCTGTTTCATTTAATATTTTTTATCCAGCTGATTGAAAAGTATTGTTTTGCTCTTCAAAATGAAAAACTTAAAACAATTTTATGCAAGGTAGCAGTGTGACTTTGGAAAGTCGTTTGTGTCACAGCATTCTTTTGGATTATTCTTACTTTTGGGAGAATGACTCAGTGCTAGTCCAGAAGATGCACACTCAATAAAACAAAAGGAGACTGTGTAAAGTTTCACCATTTTGCATGCACAAGATTGTGATATTTGTTTTGTTTCATTTTTTCAAGACAATATACTCCAGCACCAGAATTTTCAGGGGTTTTTGAACTTTTAAAAAACTAGAGGCATGTTAATTGTCTTATGTACGTGAACAAAAACCTTGTACTGTCTATTTGCAAAACAAGATCTTGTATAAGAAGGACAGTCTAGAGGAACAGAATGGAAGAGTTTATTGCACTGAATGGCCTGATCAATCATGATGTTGCTTCTATTTGTGTATTATTCTCATTGAGTTGTTTTTTAATATGATCTTGTAATGTATTTAAATAGGCTACAGTGAATGAGTTATTATTAAATAATCATCTGTTACAAATGATTTAGTTATTGTAAATGAATTAGTCATCTTAAAGTGTTCTTATTTAAATGGCCAGATACTTTTACCTGCAAACCACCATTTTAATGTATAAAATAAGTAAGATAAATTAACATATCATATTTTCTTCACTGTCTGGATATTTTACCAAATACTGAAGACAGTAAGGTACATTAAGAAATACATATTTACTAGCATAGTGTGCAATTTGTAGTGCTTTTACACCCCTGATCACAGACAATAAGTTTGAATTCCTGACCAGTTATACTATGTGATGGGATAGCCAGGGTGGAGTTGGACAATCATTTGTCTAAAAGTAAATGGAATTTGTAACATGATATTCTCAAATTGCTCGGTCCAGTTTAGGGTCATTGGGTTTTGCAGCCTATTTTAGCCCTACTGGTTACAATGCTGTTCTTTCACAAAGTCTAATTGAGAGCACAGCACACAAACATGGAGTCAATGAAGTGTAGAAATGTGGAATTCAAATTTAGGATGCTGGATACCTAACATAACAATGCTTACTACCATTGTGATGCCCAGGTGGGGACTCTGGTAATGTGAGTTTTTTTACTTGCAGGTTTTAGCTGAGTATTTTCATATACTTTTAATTTAAAGATTAATACTTAGGCCCAATTAGAACTTAATATTAAAGATACGTTTATGCATATGTATTTTTTTGTATATTTGTAATGCATATTGCTTGGTATCTGTATGTTCAACATTATGTTTTGACTCATGTTATTTTTCATGTTGCTTTTAATATAAGATATTTATATATGAAATATGTACAGCCGTCTAAATATGATAATGGACGTACACCATAAATGAATAAATTAACTTGACTTGCCTTGTCAGTCACAGCACATTAACAGAATTAATTAAATTAAGTATAAAAGTCACTGCTCTTAACATGAATCATTCTTTAAACAATTCCCCAGGGGAAAGACTGCAAAGTTGTTTGTTTTATAGTGCAGATATACATTGTTTTTAAAAATGGTGCTGTATAAATAAATAAATGGAATCATTTTTGCAGTTTGTACAGTAGTTCCTACTAGAAATTGTGATGAAGTACATTTTCCACCTTCTGCGTGTTCATGGTATAATGTAAATATGAGGAATTTATTTTTATCGGTCACTTCACTCAAATAATGCTAATGTCCTGATACTAGTTGTGCAGATATTATAGTTCAAGAAGGCTACAGAATATGAAAAACTGCTGCACACTGTGTTTATGCAGGTAGTCAGATGGTATTATTTTTATTAGCTTGATGATTATTATACCAGTAATGTTATTCTACATTATATTATATAATGATTCAAAAAGGAAGATTGCAATAATAATTTATATTATATGCTTTAAATTTTTAAAGTTGCATTGCACAAAACATATAAATAAATAAATAAACTAACATGTATCTTTTAAAGGGAGAAACAAGGAAATGTCTTGCAAAAGAAAAAGAGAGTTACAAATGGTGTTTTATTGTGACCCTGTATATGGCAGCATGGTGGTTGAAATATTGCAAGATTTTTTTCATCATGGTGTTAGCTATTTTTTTTATATAAACTGCACATTATAGATTTTGAACTGTGGTAATTGCACAGGTATGACCACTGTGTATTTCAATTTACTAAATGAAAGTGATTTGAAATTGTTCATCCCAAAGATTTCCTGTGGGATTAGGGTATGAAACAACAATATTACTGCAGCTTGCACTAAAGCAGCTCCATACCCTTCCCAGTCCCATGTGTGTCTCTAAACTTGCTATTTTACAACATGACTTGGCTCTTTTATTGTGATTTTTTTTTGGTAACTTTTACTGAATTTGTAAATTTTATTATGGTTAAAGAATTTCAACAAAACAGACATTCATGGCCACATTCTTAAATCAAGTCCAACATTCCCTCACTTATCTATCTAGAAAATAAAAAAACTGAAGACACATGTGAGGTACTTACTTAAAAATATTTTTAAAAGGGTGATACATGTGCATAATTAATTGAGAAAGATATTAATAAATGTCTGCCAGACAGTTTTGAAATATTTTATAATAATCTTAATTTTTCTCTAATTTTAGGCTAAACAGAGCATCTTTTTTGCTGTGCTATAATAGGTGGTTTAGGACTCTTCTATTGAAGTAAGATAAGGAAACATATTAGTAATGCAGCATAAGTTATCAAAATAAGCCATTCATCAAGCAATACAATTCTATCTAGTATTTCTCTGCTTAGTGTTAGGAATAGTGAAGATAACCCTGTGGAGTTCACTTTGCCGTGAGTTTGGCAAAATCACAGAAATGATTGTGATCTTCGTTGAATTGAGCAAAATGCACTGTAGTCAATGGGGAAGGAGGAACTGAACTAGTTTTGAGTGGATTATAATAGTGCAATTGTCTTTTATGTGTCCCCTAGGGTTAACATTCAACTATGTTGGACTGATTATTGTGGCCAACAATGTGATGTGAGCTGTAAGACAGCAGTACTAACCACTGTCTCAAACAACAAACGATGCAAATGGAATGAAAATCACAAACAAAATACATCAAGTGGCAACAATCTACCAATAAGAAAAAAAAAAATATATATATATCACTGTGCTCACAGAATTACAATCTTTGGTCACATATTAGCCGTGCTACAAAACGTCAGTGTGGGACTGGCCCATTCCATTGTTTTTTTTTTTTTCAATATAAACTCAAAACTATATGAAAGGGAAATTTTCATTTCAGCAAGGTCTTTGTGTGGGATGTTTCCAATACATGTGACTCAATGAGTCAGGTACTTGACAACAGCATTCACAGTTAGAGTCTTGATCCAGGTATACTTTGAATATTTGTGGAAAAAAAGTGTGCAATGGATAATTTAGAGTTATATTCAGACACGTTTTGCATAAATAGATCAGGAACAGATTTTATTGGTAGCTGATTTGTGTTTTTTGCCTGAAATTCCCACTGAAAGATCCTGTTTTAGTACTACTTCTGAATACCTAGTGGTGTGCTGTTCTGAAGAAACTAGTATAGTTTGGCAGTGGCTGTCAATATATTAATTATTGTAAGATACTATAGGAGAAAAGGAAGATTAGGAAAATTAGTTAATCTTATGTTTATTAGTGGTGATAGTGTATTGTCAAGTGTACAGTACAGCAAAGTTCTTACTTGCATCACCGACCAACATGCAACATGGTACCACAATCCACCATCATGATAAACTATTTTAACACTATTTGTTTACGGTGTTGGTGCAGCAAGCTGTTTTTTATGCTGAACTTGCATGATTTCGTATTGGTGTAGTATGTATCCTTTTATCTCCAGACAAATATTTAGCTGTGTATTAAATATTAACCTCAGAAAGTATAGGGTCATGTAAATTGTGGAACCCATAGTTGTGAGAGGATAATAAAAAATAAGATTTAGAGCACAAATGCACATTCAAATTATGCAGTACAATGCAAGAATTTGATCATTGCCTCTGCATAGCTAAACAATGCAGATATTTTATAAATTATAGCATGAAAAAATACTGTATAAAGCATTGTATTCTCAGACAACACTTCACTCCCAGCAAGTTGCTGGCAGAGCTTCGTGTTCTAGTAGGTAGACCAAAGAAATTGTGATGGTGAAGGCACTGCATTTTTGCATTTAACTTGTAAAGCATTTTAATGTGGTATATGATTATAATAGTAACATGTTTTACATATGTCTATGATTAACATCCTTTATAGATGGTTGTATATTATCTAGTACTAGATGTACATAGATTTTTTTTTTTTAACACAAGTGGGTCAGACCTAATATCTGAGATCAAAAAAACACTCTCTTCTCCTAAGTCTTTTCTACTGGAAGGAAAACCCTTAGAGTTTTAAAAACTGTACACAGTAAAGAAAGGTAGCATCTTTTTCATGTTTGCTCAATATCATATTTTTTCCAACTGTTTTAAAGAAAGTGCGCAAAACACTTATGGCAATAAAAAAATATTGCTTTAGTAGAAATTCATCAAAAGTGTATAAGGAATTGACAAATCTTTAATCAAGAAAATGTGTAAAATCATAATTATACCATTGAACTCTGGTTTTCTTCAGCCTTATATAACTGTTATATTAAAATATTATTGGTTAATTTAACAACAATACATTTTTCTGCCTCATGAGCTTATTTATGTTGTAACAATAGCACCATATAGCACCCGACCTGGCACAGACTAACACAGAGGCACGTATAAAAACAACACAAAAGTTTATTTTTCTTCAGCTGGAGGGCATGTCTTCCCCATAATCCCTACAGCTACAACACAGCCCCAAATAAAGAACAAAATAAATCACCAGTAACACAAAACACGCCCTTCTGGCACCACCACCACTCCTCCCATGAAGTTTCATCCTCTCATCCCGACTCTGGCCTCTGAGTGGTGGTGGCTGGCCCCTTTTATAGCCCACCCGGAAGTGTTCCAGGTGCTTGACTTCCAGTTAGGGCTGAAGATTTGTCTAGCTGGGTTGTGGAATCCATGCAGCACCCCCTGGCGGCCACACCAGCTCCCAACCGGGCTGTGGAGGACTCCATCTCCCATGGAGCCCTGTGGGAGGTTGAGGCACCACTGGCCGCCCGCCACAATATATATAGGAATGAAAAATCAACAAAGAGACCTCCTTAATATCTCTTTGGTTTCTGCTAGACAACAATGGGATCAGACAAAAATAAAATGGAGACATGTTCTTTTGACTCATGCTTCTCAATTTTTTCTCCTAAGCAAAAATACCCTGGTAGTCTCACAAGTATCTCCACTTGAGTTTCAGCAGAGATCTCAGTAAAGTTACACAGGGCTCAGATCTTCTAAGCAGTATCTTAAAACTTTTTTACAATTTCAAAGGATGTGCATTGAGTGCCCAATAATATATGGTGAAACGTATGGACAGTTGTTTGTAGTAATAAAACACATTACTGTGATTACAAGACCATTAGTAATTACTCAACTTTAATGGAATCTTGGAAAGTGAGAGGATGCCTGAGGAGTGAAGAAGAAGTGTGCTGGTGCCGATATTTAAGAATAAGGGGGATGTGCAGGACTGTAATAACTACAGGGGGATAAAATTGATGAGCCACAGCATGAAGTTATGGGAAAGAGTAGTAGAAGCTAGGTTAAGAAGTGAGGTGATGATTAGTGAGCATCAGTATGGTTTCATTCCAAGAAAGAGCACAAAAGATGCAATGTTTGCTCTAAGGGTGTTGATGGAGAAGTATAGAGAAGACCAGAAGGAGTTGCATTGTGTCTTTGTGGACCTGGAGAAAGCACAGGACAGTAGTGAGACCAGCTATGTTATATGGGTTGGAGACAGGGGCACTGACCAGAAAGCAGGAGACAGAGCTGGAGGTAATAGAGTTAAAGATGCTAAGATTTGCATTGGGTGTGACGAGGATGGACAGGATTAGAAATGAGTACATTAGTGGGTCGGCTCAGGTTGGACAGTTGGGAGACAAAGTCAGATAGGCAAGATTGCGTTGGTTTGGACATGTGCAGAGGAGAGATGCTGAATATATTGGGAGAAGGATGCTAAGGATAGAGCTGCCAGGGAAGAGGAAAAGAGGAAGGCCTAAGGGAAGGTTTATGGATGTGGTGAGAGAGGACATGCAGGTGATGGGTGTAAAAGAACAAGATGCAGAGGACAGAAAGATATGGAAGAAGATGATCCGCTTCCAGAAGTCACTTGGATGAGTGATGTAACGTATCTCCCTGGAAAAGAACTATGTCCAGAAGAACTGAATCAACTTTCTAGAATTTCCTTACCTGGATTATTGAGCATGCATCGAAGCCTTTTTGATGTTGTTTTTCAGATTCATATGTGAAGGCAAATGGCTACTTGCTTCAGTCAGAAAACGGATCCAGCTTGGACACAGAGAATTTGAGACATAAAATTTCATAAAACTCATATCAACTGGTCATCTTTGATATATTGTTTTGTTCTAACCAGAAAATCAGCGCAATGCTGCACTTTCCATCAAGTGAAGATGATGACATCTACCAGCATCCCTATAACCTCCAAGATTTAATAAAAGTAAGATGTCTTGTCAGTTTTAACTATCAAGTACTAAATGGTTAACATCTAATATGTTTATGTATTTTTTTAACCTGGATAGTGCATAACAAAGGCGGCATCACAAAATCTGCTAACTTGTCATTTTAACAATTTTCACATTTAGGGGCAGAAAAAGTAGCACTACCGTTGTGATTGATGCAACTATTCTCAGGACAAACATGAAAATAGAAAAGAATGGTGTCATCACTATGGAAATACACTGATGTATACATATTGGTAACCTTGCTTACCACTCCGTTTGGCCATCCATTAGGCATGACACTGGAGGTATTTTGTCTTTGCACACTTTGTGTGCTCTGTATACATTGTTCATTCATTCAAAAGAAAAGGTATATACATGCTGATGTAAGATTAATGTATTTAAATTACTTTTTCTTTTTTACAGGACCCTAAATGTACAGTCTCACTGACAGGTCAGCCTCTTTACAACATACAGGTATGTAAGTTCTGTGGGGCCTACTGCTCCACCATATATTTTTTCCAACAAACTACATATCAGTGTTTAATGAATAGACTAATAATGCGTGAAGTAAACATTTGCCCTCCCAGTATTTCATTAAAGTAGTACGCATTTTGTTTTTCAAGTTTAAGTTGTGTTTTTATGGACCGCATCACGAAAAACAGTTGTTCACCTTAAAGGTAATTCTACACTGACACATACAAACACCTATGGATATAACACTTTCATGTGTTATGACAAAATATTTTTGAAATTTTCTTTATATAATTGCATAACAAAGACAACATCAGAAAATCACTGCTAACTTGACATTTTGTTAATATCTCATTCAGGGCCAAAACCACCAGTACAACCATGAACACCAGGTAAGTAACTTGTGACTAATGTAGCCATTCTCAAGACAAAGATAAAATAACGGTGTCCTCTCTATGGAAATATACTGATGGATGCATTTGGGAAATTAACTTTTACTTTAGTATAATTGTCAATCAAAGTTTGTCATATTAATTGCTAAGTTATGTAATGTACATTTAATGAGTTGCAGTGGGTCTGGACCATGGAGGATCTCAGCAGAACCTTCCTGATCAAAATGTGTTTAACGGTGAGTATTGTGTACACACAACACATAGTAGATAGAGTAGCAATCTACTTGTACTTTTGTAATTTTTGATATATTCCTTTTTCCATTACAGATTAATTCAGAACAACGACAGTAATGTGGAAGGTACATGAGGAGCTTACCATCAAACTCTTTAACATCACACAGTTAACTGTGCAAGATAAAAATGCAATAAAATGTACTATATTATTAATATTACTTTTATTATTCATATTTAGCATTGTACATAAGTGACATTTTTATTTGAGATGGTTTTATTTGAGCTTTCTTTATAAATGAACATTTTCAAGGGTTAGAGATATTATCATGACTTTTGATTAAAGTTATATTGTTGTATTTTGGGATTGAAGCTAAGTTTATTATAAATAAATGCAGTAATTATTATAAAATAAAGGTTGACTTTCATTCATTTTAAATTTGTGCATTTTTTCATATGAACTGATATCATCATGTAATATATTTTACCAAATTGAAATGGTTGGTGTATTAATAATATTCAAATAATTGCATTTACAGATTACACAGTATTTTAGCATGTTTGGAACATAATAAAAGTGTAATTTTAGCTATATTTTTAAGACACAACCAAAGTTTATTTATAATGTACTAATAATTACATTTTAAATTTATTTTTTAACAGTTTCAAAGACATTTATTATTCACTTAAAATATAATTATAAGGGCATGCAATAGAAAAAAAAAAATCAAGTATATTGTAAGTATATAACTTTTATGATAATATACAATAACATTTAAATTTTAATTTACTGTTTTGCAAATTTAAATACTTTTAAAATATTATTAGTGTTTGGTCATACTTTTTTAAGTTTATTTGTCAGCTATTTCAAATACATTTACAATATTATTAAAATGAAATGTAATAATAGTGCACATGTAATAGATAAAAGTACATTTTAAATCTATTGTAAGTGTGCATAGATTTTTTTCAAAGTATATATAAGCAATACAATTTAATTATACTGAAGTTTACTTAAAATAGTCTCATTTTAGCACATTCAAGTATATTTAACAAAAATAAAGTAGATATTGTGTACAAGTTTGGTAAAAATTAAATACATATAGCAAAAAATTAGTTGTTCCAATGTACCCCCATTTGAAATATACTTATCACTAGTCCTGGCCCAAGTTTATTTTTCATACTTTAGCATACTAGCATTTAGTAAAGTTCAGTATAGTTTTTTTACCTGGATAAAGGCATCAATCCAATAATATTTAAAAATGATCTTAAAAGTGATTAAAACAAGACTAGAAAGAGAACTCACAAAATATGACATGCTTTTCAAACCAATTTCTCAATTTTATCTCCTTTTACCTCTGTTATATCTCATATCTCATTTTTATCTCAGCTATTTCTCCTAAGGAATTTTAGGAGAATCATCTGAGAAAAAGTTGATCCTTAAATGAAACATAAGTGAGAATCTGTTTTAAGTCACATGAGCCATCAAAAAATCAACCTTTGAGCAGTAAACTTTTCCTATGGGTGGGGTGACAGAGCAACACTTTAAAATAAATAATGATTTTCAGCAAAAGAAACATCTCCGAAGACATAAGTCAGAAATTACACTTTCAAAGATGGCAAGACTTCCAGTTAAATACAGTTCAGGCAGGAAGAGGTGGGTCTTGATAGACTGAGACCCCAGAAGTAATGCCTGAGAGGTGAGATGGTCAGTCATCCATTCTGCAGAGGCAGGAAGAAAGGAGGTGTAGAATACAGCACCACTTTGTGGATCATTGATAAATTACCACCACCAGAGTCTTTAAGGTGTCCTCAAGGCACACGTGCATGACAATATATAAGTGGCGACATGCCACTTTACAAAAAGAATTTTATTTTTTCATCTAGAGATAGCACTTTAGGCTTCCTCTTAGCTTTTGAGAGATTGCTTTGACCACTTAATTGTTTTTAGGGAGCTATTTTTCACAGAAACAAAGGTTGTATATGTAACCACACTTTTACAAGAGTACATCAATTCATGGCATCTGCTGTAATAAGAGTTGAATGCACATGCGCATAAACTCCATATAGTGTGCTCTATGAACAGTGTCTTATCAGGTCAAATAAAGTCATCCACAGTTTCAAGCTGCAAATTGGCTTAAAGACGCTAAAAAGCAAACAGTATAGCCAGTATCAACAGTGTATCGCAGGCCATTATACATTTCCGCCATGTCTGTTATCACAGACTTCACAAAGAGCCATAGCAAGGTTTGGGGCAGCCACCCATAAATTTGGTTTCCTGGCTGCAAATTGACGTAAGTGATAGCACTGCTATCAGAACTGACAGAACTGAGGGAATAGGGAAAAGTTGGAGGTTTTAAAGGGGAAGGCAGGAAGTGAGGTCAAAGGGGTCGGGCTCATAAGGGTCTTCAGCCATAGTGTCAAGCCCGGACGTGACATCACAGGGGCCGGAGCCGGCAAGGTCTTCTTCCATAGGCTCGGACCTGGAAGTTACGTCAAGAGGGTCAGGTGGAATCTCCCATAAATGGTCTGCAGGAAAGGGAGAAAAAGAGTCAGTGCACTCTGCCACATCCTGGTCTGATTCGGAATTGCCCTTACTCAAGCCCTTTAGCTGCCTCCCACGTGCACGTGTGTGACACTGTAGTGCTGCTGCTTAAAACACCAAATAATTACTTAACTACTACTTACTAAAGCACAAATCTAAAGAAAACAACAAACACTTGGTAAAGAGAACAAGATTGATGAAATAGTTTAGCTCACCTAAATAGAAAACAGAAACCACCAGACTCAGAGAAGTGTCACAAACTATTTTGCATCTATAGTGCTGCTGCTTTCAGCATGAGAGAGAAAGTGAAAGCAAGCTGTAAATTTCCTAATAGAAAACATTTATTTACAAGTGATGTGCAAAGGCTAGGAAGCCTTGCCTGATAGACATTTATAGATGTGGAATATACAGTAAGCCATTAAGACACAGTTTACAAGAAAGGGACTGATAATTCTGAGGAACATGATGATGAAAATTATAATGACAGCAAAATAATCTATAATGACAAGCCACAGGTCATTCATTTAGGTGATATTGACAACAGAAACTTTCAAATGTTACCTTTTAAGATCATCAATTGAATTAAACTGAATTGTATTTATAGAATATTTGCAATTGCAATTAGTGCAATAAAATTAAAGATTGCTTTCTCTCTGATCTTCATCTGAGAAAGTTTACAAGCTGGATTGAGACTATTTATTTATACACCATGCAGGCACGTTTAATTTAAATATGCTGAATGTAGTATCTTCTGAATATTGTTGTATTTGTAATTGAGATCAAGTCTTGAGACTCCAGAGAGTCATTGGTTTACATTGCAGAGCCAGCTTAGGCTGAAAGCATTCCTTTTATCTGCAGGTGAAACGTCAATGCTATATGAAACAGCCTCATGTTTCATCAATTTGCGTACTAAATGCTGCAGAAGCCCAAGTGGCACATAATGTAAATCTTAATAAGAAAACATAAGCTAGAATAGCTGTGTGTAGGCATGATATACTACACCATTATCTCCTTTCTCTTACACTACCTCTGCAAAAATCACCCATAAGGATTATGGCAAATTTCCAAACAATAGTAGTAAGAAATAAGAATGTCTTATTTAACTGCAAACATTAGCAACATGTTAAGTTACCTGTATCCTTTGCATCCATAAAATTGATTAGAAAATTATAGTAATACTTTTATATAACACTATCAGCTTCTAGTCTTAATATTTGACTTCAGGAAACTGTACAACACTATTTAACATTTTGTCATGTATGATTGCCAATCATTAAAAGTTCTAGATATTTTAAAGGAAACAGAATTAAAATATGTTCAAATACTGTTTTTATCAGTGGCACTCACCTTTAAATGAAATGAATATATTATCCATCCATCCATTTTCCAACCCACTGAATCCGAACACAGGGTCACGGGGGTCTGCTGGAGCCAATCCCAGCCAACACAGGGCACAAGGCAGGAACCAATCCCGGGCAGGGTGCTAACCCACCGCAGGACACACACAAACACACCCACACACACTAGGGCAAATTTTAGAATCACCAGTCCACCTAACCTGCATGTCTTTGGACTGTGGGAGGAAACCGGAGCGCCCGGAGGAAACCCACGCAGACACGGGGAGAACATGCAAACTCCACGCAGGGAGGACCCGGGAAGCGAACCCAGGTCCCCAGGTCTCCCAACTGCGAGGCAGCAGCACTACCCACTGCACCACCATGCCGCCCCAGGAATATATTAACACCTCATTATTTAAAACTAAATATATAATAAGCATTCCTGCAGAAGGGTATCCACAAAAATATTACTCTCTAATGGTAGAATCTTCTATATAACATATTCTGTGTAACAGAGATAACTATGTTCTATAAATTATAAGGTTCGTAATATAACCTAACCATACTGAAACAGCTAATCAATATTATTAAAATCACTTGTTTTCAGTTCAATTAATTGAATTGAAAACATCACCATAATTTTAGTTGTAATTCTAAGAACAAAACTCTCAAAAAACTTGGACAAAATAAAATCATTTTTTATCACACCCTTATGCTCTGAGTGTTCTTAATTGGAAAGCAAGCAATATAAAGGTACAAATTCGCAAATGGAATGATCAGTTTGTATACTGTAACAGATGTTTCAGTCTGAAAGATGTTTTGCTAAAAAACATTAAAAATGTTAGTTTTAGGAGTGCACTAATATCGACTTGGTTAGCTTTCTTGCTTGGTAGATGAATGAGAGGATGCATCAAACAAAGGCTGTCCTATCTGTTCTTGCATAGTGGATGCTGAATGATACCATCCGCCTGCTATAATACATGTGGTGTATCATTTGCCAATTTACAGAGAAACTGGCAAAATCTGATGTTGGTTCATTGCTCAAAAATGTACACTTTCCAAATTTCTGATTAGCTATGCACACTTTTTTCAGCAGCCAAACACTTGGCCATATAGATAGACATGTTAAACAACTACATGTAAAATGTTTTTGCTGATGGTTTACTGACACAGCAGTGTCATATGGGAATGAGTCTTAGAATGTATTGACTACACTATGCAGTGTGGTCAAATTAGGCACTACAGGTTCCCACAGGAAAATTTTGGGATGCCATCTTGGTCATCCTGTTTAATTCAGTTACAAAATAATGCAAAAAAGGGCAGCTATGTGTGCCACTATAAACAACAAAAGAAAGTGTAGAACTAAAAAAAAGCCATCCAGCTGTAACAATGTTTTCTGTCACTTGATTGGGAGCTTTGCTATACATTGCAGTCAGTTCAGAACTGACCGCCTCCTTCCAAGAGCGGCAGGCTTTAAACTAAGGAGAGCAGATGGGGTGGAGTCAATTGCCCTCACTGGGTGTCTTCTTGGTGCTGCAAAGGAAAGAAAAGAGGAGAAGGTCAGTACAAGTGCGCCCACTCTGGTAGCATCTGCTTCAGATGAGCTCGGATGGTAATCCAGGAACACACATGTGTGACAGTAGAAAGCACATTTTATATATATCCTGTAGCATAACACCATATATACTTGAGAAAATTAAATCTCTAAAAGGTATATTTACAAATGTTCGCTTTCTGAGCAGGTGGTAAGCAAAGAAAAGAATTAATCATTACAACAAAATACAATAGTAAGGAGCTTAAAATGATGAATCTCGATATACTGTACATCCTGAGTTATGCTGGGCCTACCGTTTATGACAAAGAGAAATATCTTGAAGTAAATCAGTTGCATTTCTGAATCAGGATTAGTGAGTTAATGTGGTTTCCATATCTAATAAAAATTTTTTTTCTTTTACCCCACTATAGAAGATAAATGGTGGAATTATTTCTTTTCAGTCAACCTTGCAATGTTTAAGCATCAACTATGTGAAGTTTAATACTAATGAGCAATCCTGCTTGACTTCTTGCAATGCAGCTTTCACCAGAAAAAGTCATAAAATTTCATGACATGAAATTGGAATTGGATAAAAAGAAATTTTGAGATACAATGGCAGTTTAGCATAGGTAGTTGTGCCTGCCAATATTCCAAACCAGGGAATTTT
Organism: Erpetoichthys calabaricus; assembly: GCF_900747795.2. NCBI lineage: Eukaryota > Metazoa > Chordata > Cladistia > Polypteriformes > Polypteridae > Erpetoichthys > Erpetoichthys calabaricus. The sequence continues at coordinate 176,307,382 of NC_041398.2, forward strand.
TCTCCTAAATGGTTAAAATAAACACTTCATCTAGATTAAGCAACTAGGAGACCAAATTCTTCATTTAAACTGTATGCTTATTCTGTTTTGGCACTACATCAGTAGACATCAAGAGACGTACCACGAGTCTGTATTTTTGCTGTATAGAATTGAGAAAAATAAACAAGAGATGAAAAAATTTGGATAAAATAATATCAGCTGCCTTTGAGATACCGTCTGCCTCTTCTTACCTTTTGGAATTCCATCATGATTACTAGCCAGATGCTCTTAGTGGTGCCATGGTTGAAGTTGAAGCAGAAGGGGGTTGGGCTATTGAGGTGACCACTCTCTCTTTGGAATAACTTACTTTATTATATTAAGTCTGCCACAACGTTAATAACTACTCATTAAATATTTATTTATTTATTTTCGCTGGCCATTGACTCCATAAAATGTTAAATATTACATTTGCATATGTTGGTGTGGTATGGCTGGTCTGTGACTCCTAAAAAGGTGGATGATTTTTAATTAATAAATAATTGAATGGCCGGCCTGATCTCTATGGGTGTGCGTGCTCATGCAACTGTGAGGGGTTGTTGGAGTAATTAGGGTGAGACGCACTTACAAGTGAGGGTGCAGTCTGTCTCAATTTCTTGATCAGCTTTCCGCAGTTGCGATCGTGTCGCTGTGTCCACAGAGGTATATTAAAAGGGAACCAGCACATTAAGAAGGGATCAGAAAAGAATGGGAAAAGAGAAGGCGAAAGGAGGAAAAATAGTCTGGCCAGTAAGTGAGAGACAGAGGTTAAAGTAAATGGAGGGAAGAGAGAGATGTGAAAATAGAGATCTGCTCCTATTGAGCGATTGCCAGGGAGTAAGAGCAGCCCAATTAACAGCATCTCCTGCAAGGGCCAAATTTGAGAGGTGGGGGAGGCATGTGTGGCAAAGCATGATGTGTGTCTTCAATGCATCACATAGAATTTTCTTCTTTCTTTTTGTTCATTTGATCATTATTTGTTTCCTGGATGCCCCGCAGCCACGGAAGGAAGGGTGGCAAGGAATGGAGCCAGCATATAAAGTTTGACTGCACCTGTCAGTCAGTGACTCGTCCTCCTGCAAGTTCCAAATGGGATAAGTGGGAGAGGCACCAGGTTTAGAAAGGCAGAGTATTGTGCATCGTCTCTGGTTTTAACCTCTGATTTTAATGGATTATTTATTTGTTTTGAAGCTTCAATTTCACCTTGTTTTTATAGATTATTTATTTTTTGAACTGTTACACTGCACTGTTTTGAACACTTTGACAGTTTTGACTGTTTTTAATAAAACCACTGGAGCACTTTTTTACTTCTTCCCCTGGCTATATGTGTGTTGTATCCTCATCTGCAGTCTCATCCCTCGGGTACATTATCAGTGGTAGTGGGTTCAAGAGACTCCCAGGATGCAACCAGAAGTGTGGAGCTGACCAGCACCGTCACAGTTGGTTCATGTACATTCACGATTATGAGTGTGTATGTGTGTGTGGAGGTATTTTGAGTATATCTTTTATGTACAGTTTGTGATTATTGTGATTTTGTTATCAACCCCCCATACTACTTTTCACCTGTCTGTGATCAATGAAATAATCATTCCCCCTAAACATTCCAGAACATTCAGAACTTGTTTCTGCATAATGCAACAAAACAGTTATGTGGGCAAACAAACACAGTCCAGAAAAATTCCCAATATCTTTTTTATCTTATTTTTAAAATAAGATACATACTGCTACAGAGAGATCTTCAAATGCTGCAACCAGAAATAATTTTTTCCTTTATTTATTCTGGTCAAAACTCCCAAAGTCATTCAGGTATTGTGCATAAAGTGTTTTGGCTTGCTTTCCACATTAAAAATATAACATCTATTTTAGAAGAAGCATAAAATGTTAATAATATAGTTTGAGCTTATTCAAACATAACAGGAAACCAAATAAAGGTCAAGTGAACAACAAGGAATGAAAAAGTTCTATGTGATGCTTTGAAGAAATGCCAGCTATCATGTCCCCAGAAAGACTTGGCAGTTGTCATATACACACAAACCCAACATTGTAGAATTACAACACAGACATAACAAGCTGTTTTTTTGCTGCAATTGAGTGCCTGTAGTGAAAGTCTTTTTCAACCATTACTTAACTGTCTTATGTACAAGTGTGGTACATGTTTTAACAGAGTGACAGCTGAACTTTTATGTAAAGTGGTCACTTTTATAATGTTGTCAAAAGCTATAAAGTAATGCCCCGATTTCTAGTGTGCCATCCCTTTTAGTTTTGGTGATTTGGGTTTATCATTACAAATTTAGCATCACACATTAACCAGGTTTTTAAACAATCTTGGGAGGATAAAGAAAACATTTACTAGAAAGAAGTTGGGAACTTGCTGAAGCAAGTTTTACTCAACACTACACAGCCCTGTGTACCTTGGTTGTTGCAGTTTTACTCAAAGAAAGACATTCTTTTTGCATGATCAATTCACCTATTTATCCTTTAGATCTTCAATATCCATAGACTAAACATTTCAAACCTAACATTAATTGGGCATCAGGGGAATTGGGGTTATGGACTGAAAGTTCTTTCAGTTTTTGCCTACAGGTAATAAAGCCTGTTTACTACAAGAATTTCTCTTTGAAAAGTTTGTCTCATGAATATACATTTTTCCCAGGATTTGTATTATCCTGGTGCTTACCTATGTGGCATTTATACTGTAGTCTTTGTTAAACCAAAACTATGAAGGGCAATATAAAAGAGAACACTTCTATTAGGCCTTGCATTAGTCCAATTACACCAATTAGATTTTTCTTAGGCAAAAAAGCTTGGTACATTGATTAATCATGTATTCATTTTTAGGGATTTGTTCATTGTTTTTATTATTCATGTTTTCTTATTCACCCCACTACTGAATCAGGAGTCCACATTTTGTACAAAACTTGACTTTAGGAATGTACTGTATATAATTTGATCTGGTATCTATTAGCAGGAAAAATGAAAGACAGACAGGGCCATATGAACATCCTCTGTGTCCCATGGACAAGCTAATGCAACTTTATTAAACAAACATAGAGAGTGTAATTTGCTTGTAAAATAGAATACTGTATATATAAAAAAATTAAGTACAATTATTTTATTTACTTTAGTTATAAATGCACTAAAAAGCAAAAAAAAAATTTTTCTTTAACCAGAATTTTCATGGTTATATGTGACTAAATAAAATCGTGGGGCACACATAAATTTATTAACTCAATCAATTAATAGAATAGCTACTTTCATCATAAAATATAAAAAACAACTTTTTAATTAATAAATTTGCAATTTTATTTAGTCACATGTAACCATGAAAATTGTGGTTAAAGAAAAAAATATTTTTTGCTTTTTAGTGCATTTATAACTAAAGTAGATAAAATCGTTTTACTTTAAAAAAAATTTTTATATATTTTATTTTTTACTTTTTAGTTTTTGAGTATTTTGTAAATGATTTATCTTTAATCATTTTTCATGAATGGGAAGCTTCTTTAAAAGTATTACATAATACATCTTCTTTGCAGAATTATATGAATAGTAAGAATTATATTTTGGTTTCCATTTTTCTGTTCAGGCTTTTATGGGATTAGCACTTGGTCGCTGTGGAAAAAAATATCGACGACAGAACGGCTAGCTTACAGCAATATTTCCTAACCGTGACAACGCTACTCCTTTGCAAGAGTAAACAAGTAAAGTCGGCACACATATTTACCCAATCCACTCACTGGAAGAGGCAAGTGGGGGCAATGCTCCTATATCTCACTATATTCTCTCTCCATCATTGTTGTGTGTGCACTAATTGGGATTGCATAATGATTGATTATGATGAAATTTGTTATGTAATTGCATTGGTTTTGATGGATTATTGTATTGTCATCGATACTGAACACGTATTCAAAATCTGAAGAAATTCACTTTGCCAAAAGTGGGTTTAAAATCATTTGCAAGATTTGACCCTGACAAAACAAACAGACAGAGGAGTCAAGTTAAATAAAATTGTTTAAAAACTATCACTGGTCTGTTTTAAAAAAAAAAAGATAAGAAAAACTTCTTTTGATCTTCAGAAGCTGATCCGATCCTTAAGACTGCAAAGATTATTTTCTTCTCAACTTCCATTATGTGTTGTTCTGATGACACTCTTTGCGATGGATATCCTACATCCAAGACAAATGTGCAAGATGATGAACCACCTCTGTTGCTTTTCTGTTTGTACCCTCCTCAGTTCTTTTAGTTTTTTTAGCTTGGAGTCATGTTTGTATAAGACACTTTTAGTTGGCAGAAATGAGTTCAACCATTGATTCTTATGTAGATAGATAGATAGATAGATAGATAGATAGATAGATAGATAGATAGATAGATAGATAGATAGATAGATAGATAGATAGATAGATAGATAGATAGATAGATAGATAGATAGATAGATACTTTATTAATCCCAAGGGGAAATTCACATACTCCAGCAGCAGCATACTGATAAACAAACAATATTAAATTAAAGAGTCATAAAAATGCAGGTAAAACAGACAATAACTTTGTATAATGTTAATGTTTAATCCCCCCCCCCCCCCCCCCCAGGTGGTATTGAAGAGTCGCATAGTGTGGGGGAGGAACGATCTCCTCAGTCTGTCAGTGGAGCAGGACATTGACATCAGTCTGTCGCTGAAGCTGCTCCTCTGTCTGGAGATGACACTGTTTAGTAGATGCAGTGGATTCTCCATTATTGACAGGAGCCTGCTCAGTGTCCGTCGCTCTGACACAGATTTCAAACTGTCCAGCTCCATGCCTACAATAGAGCCTGCCTTCCTCACCAGTTTGTCCAGGCGTGAGGCGTCCTTCTTCTTTATGCTGCCTCCCCAGCACACCACTGCGTAGGGCACTCGCCACAACCATCTGATAGAACATCTGCAGCATCTTATTGCAGATGTTGACGGACGCCAGCCTTCTAAGGAAGTATAGTCGGCTCTGTCCTTTCTTACACAGAGCATCAGTATTGGCAGTCCAGTCCAATTTATCATCCAGCTGCACTCCCAGGTATTTATAGCTCTGCACCCTCTGCACACAGTCACCTCATGAGGTGATAATCATGAGGTCCGGGAGGGGCCTGGGCCTCCTAAAATCCACCACCAGCTCCTTGGTTTTGCTGGTGTTCAGTTGTAGGTGGTTTGAGTCGCACCATTTAGCAAAGTCCTTGATTAGGTTCCTATGCTCCTCCTCCTGCCCACTCCTGATGCAGCCCACGATAGCAGTGTCATCAGCGAACTTTTGCACGTTATGTGAAAGCATATGAAGTTTGTAATAAATTTAAGGCTTTACACTGTTGTATAGTGGGAAGCTTTGGTTGCCAAATATACTAACAAAGTCACACACAGGTACTTCTATGATTGTAGTTTCAATTCTTCCAAATTAGTTTAGTTTAGGATTTTATGGATTTAATTTCCAAAGCTGCACAATTTGTGAATTTAAACAGATTCTGGTACCCAAATAAAATTATTAAGTTTCTGTAATGCAGTAAGCATTAAATCATCTTTGCCAGAATATACCACCTCAGTAAATGATGAAACAGAAACAGTTAATCAGGAATTTGATCTATTTATTTTCAGTTTTGTTTCCAGTGTCTCAAGTAATTGCATTGGGTTATCTGGCCAATTGGCAGTAAACCAGAAACATTCTTATTTTAACTGGAGTTTCTTTATCTAAAAAGTTTTAAGGTACAGCTCTCCAATTTCATCAGTATGTAACACTCCTGCTGGAGCCAAATCATATCAGATGTTCAAATGTGCATGGCCAAGATTTTGCAGAGATTCTGAGGTAGATAAAATAAAACAACACAACTTACAAAACATTTGTAGATAATTCAGGAACTCCAGGCACAGAGCTGACCAAAGACTTTGGTTATCCATTATGAATTTGAGGCTGCATGTTCCAAACTAGAAATTTTGTCTGTGCTATAAAGCCAATACAGGCTTATCAAATATTTGAACCCTGTAACATTTCAAAAGGCTAAACCTAGTATGTACAAGAATAATTTTTAGTTGTAAATATCATAACTTACCTCCAACATTGGTTAACAGTCATTCTGAATACTTAAATTCTTGTTTCTCACAGTATTAAAAGCACCATCTGGCTCTGTAGCAGAGTCATTAGCACAGGTTTTGATTTCCTGCCAGGAATGTATCACCTATGGTGCTTGAGAAAGCCTGATGGGAAAAGAGTCTGCTCCTTACATTTTTGTGTTGATGTTTGCATACATTCTTTTTTGTGTGGATGAAAAAAGTCATTTATCAGACACAGATTTACTTATATTTTAATAATTAAATGTTGAATCATCTTAACTGCATGTCTTGGACTGTCAGAGGAAGCACATGATGAAAAGGACAAAAAACTTCACACAAATAACCTGAAATTAAACTGGAGGAGAATTGCAGTAAAACAGCAACATTTTATATTAAAAAAACATTTTCTTTGCATTGTGAAAGAAAATTTTCACTATTTCCCAATTTTTTTTCTACTAAAATTACATAACTATAAAAATGAAATGTGCTTACAGTAACTATTTTCTCATTCTTTCCTTCAAAATTTGCTTTACATAGATTCAGTTAGTCAAAATCTTTTGCAGTATTCAAAATATGCTGATCATTTTGGTGCCAGAAGGTGACCGTGATCTTTAATAAAAATGGTATGTCACACACATGTGATTAGGAGGCAGCTAAAGGGCTTGAGTAATGGTAATGTTACATCTGACCAGGGGGTGCCGGAGTGTGCTGACTGTCTCTCTCAGTCCGTTGCAGACCATTCCAGGGAAATCCTGCCAGGTTCTGGCACCCCTGACGACATCACTTCTGGTTCTGGTGCCTCTGATGACGTCACTTCTGGTCCCGAAGATGTTTCTTCTGGTTCCGGCACAAATTACATCATTTCCTCCACCAGCCTTTAAAACCGCTATCTTACCTCCACGTATTCAGTTCTGTTTTGGACTCAGTCTTGTAAACAACTCAATTATTTCAACTTTTTGCAGCCTGGAACATAATATACGGGTGGCCGGCCCCAAACCTTTTTATCTGTCAGGAGTCATTGTAATGATTGTGTTGTTGTCTTAAGGTCTTATTAGCAACAGAGTGATTAAAAATTCATCTTTCATTATATCCAGGGACTCAACATGGCCAATATGGCAAGTCATCATATGGCCTGACTGAAGTGACCACATAGTGGACATCTGACATCAGCGGATGTTGTCAACTGCTCTTGGAGGCCATTTTGGGACACTCTATAAGCTGACCTGGAATAATCTTCTGGTGCTGTTTTATGAGTCTGTTATTTTGAATTTGTCAATTATTTAAGTACCTTTTTTCCATGTCTCCCCCTTTTTGCTTTGCTCCCTCCCCCACCATAACCTATCATCTATGGAGGGTGGAGCAAAAACTTTTGATTCATCAAAAATTTCAAGCTCCGGTTTTTGACAAATCTCAACGTTTTAGAGTCCCTTTATACCGAAAACATTGATATCTTGATGATGGGTGTCTGTCTGTCTGTGTGTCGCAGTTTCTTGAGGCTGGTCCGGAGCTAAAATGGCTGGACAGAAAAATACTAAACTCAAAGCTTAAACCTATTATGAGATGACAATGTGCTGATTAGTTTTTAAGCCAAATCGTGGAAGAGAAAGACTCACTCTAGAGGAACCCTCAAATACCGTAATTCTGTAATTAATTATGCATTCTTGTCACCATTTGCATCAGAGCAGTAATTAATTACTGATATGTTATAGGATAGTTTGGGTAACTTGGTTTCTAGGGCACAAATCCTACTGACCCTCATGTCCGAATTTATATAACAGCATAATTTGTTGTTTCATCCCCTGGTTTATCTATGCTTATTTAAGAGTGTCACCTTTTCAGTAACGTGGTGTGCAAGCGTTCATTTAGGTGCTAGTTTAATAGCTTGGTGCCAATGATAGTTACATTAGAGTCAGGGATAAGCATAGTTCTTCTGAAGACTTCCTAAATTTGTAGGCTAGCATTAGGGCCTCTTAGAGTTTTATACTATCTGCTGTTTCCCCAAAATGTTGTTCCTCTGTCAGTCAGTGTGCTTACATCTGCTTTAGTAACCTGGTTATTCACAGAAACGTGATTTCAAAAATACCAGGTATACCCTTATTCCAGCTAGAGAAATTAGAATATTGGTGTCAGAGAAACCAGGTTAACTCACATGGATTTCTCTATGGGTAACCTAGTTTTGTGACCATGTAAACCAATAAGGATAGATAGATTTGATAGTCTGCGTGCGTCTGTTGCACTTTGTTAACCTGCATATTTTTGTTTTGCACATGCTTCCAGCAGCTGCTGGTAGAACATGGTGAAAGCATTTACAAAGATGAATTTCCTAAGGCAAATGCTCGGGTGATTGCATTATTTCTTCTCCTGGTCGAAATAATTTGTCTCAGTATTTCAGAAATCACTACATTTATAGTGGTTAGATCAGTAGCACTATCTCAGGAGATACACTTGCTTCATGCTTGTTTTCAGATTCATGGTAGCCATTGATGATATTTAATTTTTTTTATTTTATTTTTATGATATTTGAGCAGTTTGCCAAGAAAGAACTGTACATGTAAATGTGGATTTTTAAGAAAGCAGGTTTCTGCCTTAACTGGGTTACACACCTTATGCAGGTTTTGTGTGTGCATGTAAGGGTACTTGCTGACTAAAACCAGGTCAATCAGTGAAATGTTTAGTAATATTTTTATTTTTAACTTTTATATATTAACTGATTGTGACAGAAACCTATGTGCAGATGTTTTATTTTTGTTAAACATATCCGTAAAGTTATCATGACAGGAACACATTTTCACCAAGGTCTATAGTTGGATAATGCTACTTTACCAAGGGGTGCAGTATATTTATTTTATGCATCAAAGAAAACATTTGATCCTTATACTGCATGCAGAGATACCTCAACACAGGGGTCTGAAAGGGGGCCCCAAACTATTTCAGACTCAGTTATTTCCACAATTAACTATTTAAATATTTTTTTATCTAGTAGGTCTGTGGCATGTGAATAAAGTGGATACATTTTAAGTGAATTTTAAGTGAATAAATATTCAGCATGCTTGAGTTTTCTAGTAGGAAGTAGGTAGCATGGTTGAGCGGATATGGATGAGGATTTGGGAATGGGTGATCATGCATTGACATGTGGGATTGATCTGTTCTGTCATTAGTGCCAGAGTCATGATTGCTGCACCTGCGTCCCACAGAAATTTAAAAGGAAACAAAGCGTGAGAACAGGGGAGAGACAATAGCAAGAACAATAAGAACAGAAAACCAAAACTAAAAGTAAGAGAGGATAGGATCACAGTGGAGCCAGTACTGCAGGAGTGAAGGCAGGCAGTCAGGAGTGGCCCCAAAAGTAGGATTTTAGCCAGTGCTTCAGGGGTAGAGGTCGCTCCAGTTGAGCACCTCAGGGGAGGTGGAGAGACCAAGTGCTTGTAAAGGCTTCCACAAACACTAATGGACTGGCAGTAGGAGACCCGTGCCAGGATTTAATTGTTGACTGTGCCTGTCAGGAAGACATCTCATTATGCTGCTTGAGATGTCAGTTTTACAGAGGGAGCACCGCAGCTTGGATTGTGTTTTAACAGATATTTTTCTGTCTTTGATTTTTAACCTCTATTTTAATTGAATATTTATTTTTTGACTTTGTACTTTTTAACCTGCACAATGCTCACTTTTTCCTTGTTTTTATTCTGTATCATTTATTTTATTGAAGAACTGAAGCACTGCATTTTGGGGACTTTACTGTTTGGAAATAACAGCACATGCACGCTTGCACCACCTCTTGACTGCGTGTGTTCTCACTTGTTGTGGCTCATCTTCAGGTACATCAAGTAGCTTGCAAATGCTGCCAAGGAGTGTGGAGCCAAACTGAATCATCACAAATGCTCATATGCATAGGAGCTAGTTAAGTAGTCAGTTGCCTACAGTGATTGCAGTACAGTCAAAGAGTGACAAAAGTTCAACACACAGTAGGTATGCCTTTGCTTTCCTATTTTCATTCCTAGTCAGAGCATTTTAGGTTATTGGCCCATATCTTGTTCCTTCTCTTATCCTTTGACTCCTTGTTGCTGCCAAGTGACTCAACAGCATATTTAAACATTTTTACTTTTATATTTTTTTTAGTTTTTACATACCAGCTGGTTGTGATAAGAGAGGCTGTGAGTAGAGATGATCTGTTAGGCTATTTACATTTTACAAGCACTGTGTACAATACATTAGCTATTGATAGTGTATGTGTACATTATTTGCCGTTTGGCTTAGCATTTAGAGACTGGCTCTGCAGAATTATAGTATTTATGCTTTATAGTTTCTATCTATATCTGCACCCCTTTATTGCCAATTTTTAACTTCAGCAGATTTTTAATGTACAGCCTGTTTCCCTCTGATAGTGCCAATAATGAACAAAGTTACCATCATCTCCATTTTCAGAAAAAAAAATTCAGCCCATTAAGGATGAATTAATTAGACTAAATGTGCGTAACTTTCTTGAAGGAGTTACTCAATCACTTTTGAAAATAGGTACTCACTTAGCTCAGCAGCTCAAAATTAATAAAGAATAATCTTTGTTGGCTGCTTATATTTTAGAAATTAAGATGAACTGAGATGTTTGTTTGCAAGGGCACTTCATTTAGGCTCTGCACTTACATTAATTAGAACTGAATTTGTTAAGCCGCCTGGAAAATTTTGATTAAAATGTAGAAATAGACAACCTGTTGGCTTTCGTCTTTCTAACAACTGTATGGCTCATGATACAAATGACATTTATTTTATTAACTACACTATATGGCCAAGTGTTTGTGGACACCTATATGAACTATGGACACTAAAATGGACTTGCCACCCTCCCCCCATGGCAAAAAAGACAATATAGATGAATACATTTGTGAGGTAAGATACTGATGTTGGATCAGAAGACCTGTCCTGCAATCAGAGTTCCAATTCATTCCAAATGTGTTCAGTAGGGTTGATCAGGGTTTTGTGCAGGCCAGTTTCAAGTTGTCAGATCATGTCTTTATGGGCCTGGCTATTGTCCATAGTGGCACAGTCATGTTGAACAGCCTCTCCCAAATCATTGCCACAAAGTTAGAAGTGCACAATTATCTATAATATTGTATGTTGTTGCATTAACAGTACCTTCACGGGAACCAAGGGGCTTAGGCCAAACCCTGAAAAATAGCCCCAGACTATTATCTCTCATCTACCACATTTTACTGTAGGCAGTATGCATTCATAAAGATAACAACATTTATTTCTATAGCACATTTGTATACAAACAATGCAACTCAACATTCCCCTGGCATCTGTCAAACCTAGATTTGTTCTTCAGACTGCCAGACAGTGAAGTGTGAATCATCCCTCCAGAGAACACGTTTCCACAGTTCTAGAGGCCAAAGTTGAAATGCTTTACACCACTACTGCTAATGCCTGGCATTTCCCATAGTGATCTTAGGCTTGTGTGTAGCTGCTTGGCCATTTAATGAAGTTCCTGATGCACTTTTCTTGTTCTGATTTTGCTTCCAAAGGCTGTTTGAAACTCTTTGGCTGAAACATCTGAAGTCAATAATTTTAAAGGGTGTCCACCTACCTTTGGTTATATACTTTTTTTTTTACTTTATTTATAAAGCAGTGTTTGAAATGGGGCGGCACGGTGGCGCAGTGGGTAGCGCTGCTGCCTCGCAGTTGGGAGACCTGGGGACCTGGGTACGCTTCCCAGGTCCTCCCTGCGTGGAGTTTGCATGTTCTCCCCGTGTCTGCGTGGGTTTCCTCCGGGCGCTCCGGTTTCCTCCCACAGTCCAAAGACATGCCGGTTAGGTGGATTGGCGATTCTACATTGGCCCTAGTGTGTGCTGGGTGTGTTTGTGTGTGTCCTGCGGTGGGTTGGCACCCTGCCCAGGATTGTTTCCTGCCTTGTGCCCTGTGTTGGCTGGGATTGGCTCCGGCAGACCCCCGTGACCCTGTGTTCGGATTCAGCGGGTTGGACACTGGATGGATGGATGTTTGAAATGGCTTAATTTTTGAGTTTTAATGTAGTAATTCAAGTTGCTGTCCAAGGGACCTTTTAGGGTATTGCACTGCCTACTCTTTCTCTGTTTATTTTGTCTCTTGTCACTGCAAAAATCCAGTATACATAGCTATGGTATACAGAAGTAATTGTACAGAAGGTAAAGGGTAATGTGAGGAGGTTGAGAAAAGAAAGAGAGAGAAGAGAAGAAAATTCATAAAATTACCTGTTGCAATTATTTCAACTATATAACATCCCAGCGATGAGGATGGCCACTTTTGGACTTTTGCCACTTCCCGCTTTTCTCGAAACTCCGGGTGAGCCCGCAATACTGTTTAATTCATGGATTAGGATGTTAGAGATCTATGTCCTTGACATTACTTATATGCCACTATCAAATAAATGTAAATACACCCTGTTAATTCATTGTTTAGGGTCTGAAGCTCAGCATATATGCTACACTCTTACTGTTACTGATGATATGTTCGCAGCTACCCTTACTGCATTAAAAGATTTTTCTGTTCCAAAGGTGAATGTTGTGACTGAAGGAAATACATTTCAACAAATAGTTGAGAAGCCTGGTGAATCCATTGTGTAATATGTCGCTGCATTGCATGAGCTCATTATTAATTGTGATTGGGGCACGCTAGCAGATGACATCCTCCGAGATCATATTGTAGAGAAAACAAATATACTTCTATACTGTTCGAAAGCAATTACTTCTTGAAACAGATCTTACACCACAGAAGGTAATTTTTGTTGCTGGACAACTTTAATCTACTGTACAGTGGCTGAAGCTAAAGCCATGGCTGCTAATACAGAATTATCTGTTAATACTATATACACAGTGTCACATGGTCTGGGAAAAGCAAGGCAGGAACCTACAAACCTGCAAAGCAAACAACAACAGTGCAGCCTCCAACACAGGTACAACATAAAACATGTTATTACTGTGGGTCTACAATGCATCTTGCTGATACCCCTAAATGTTCAGCAAAAGCAGTAAAATGCAGGCAATTTGGTAAATTTGGACATTTTGTCAAAGTATGTTGTAATGTTACATTCATTCGTACTGCACAAGAAGCTACTGTATGTGATTTTGCAGTTCTTAGAATTGATGTTACTACAGCTACACAACAAAGAAAGTGTCTCTGGTGCTTAGTCTTCCAACTCGCTGATTGGAGTCAGCCAGTCCAAGCAGATTTAGTTGTGGACACTGGATCAGCATTTTGAATTCTCCCAGATTTATACCTGTAAGATTTTAGTAATGTACCACTTGCACAGTCAAAAGTACATGTAATGACTATTCTGATATGCAGAAACCGATTCTTGTACTTGGATGTATTACTCTTTCTATTACCAGGGCTACAAATTATACACAAGCTACATTTTATATTTTATTTTGTACCATTTAAAGCACCCCTATTAGGGATGGATCTGTTTACTGCACTTAAGTAGGAAGTCTGAAATGGACAAATTTCATCCAAGAACATGCCAAATGACACTTTATATAGGATGACAGTGATGAATGCTAAGAATACTCATACACTAGTATAGGAGTTGGTGAAGTTCTGGGGTTTTAAATTGTATTTTGAACCATTCAGTAGTCTTGACTTATATTTTATTTGAGTCCATATTTGCTTTAGCTCATTACTGCTTTAGCCCTTGTTTGCTTATTTCTATCTATTGCCTTAGTATATTTATACATTGACCTATGTAATAAATAATGTAGAAGCAATGTTAAGACGCTTGTTTCTTTCTGTGGTTTATAGTAGCAAAGCTATCTATGAAGCTTGTTTCAAAATTATACTTCCTGTTAGTTTTAATGGTCATTTTCTTCTTTCAGAGAAACAACACTTGTTAGGAGATACATGATGACAAATGTGTGAACTTACAGTATAAAGGCAGTTTGCTCAAACACGTTAGGAGCTGCAGCAGGGTATGACATGGGGTAATTGTATGTCTAGCAATAAATCCTTGATTCAGACTGATCGACGCTTAAAGTGTCTGATTTATTTTATTTAGGTAAATTCTTACTGAACCTCTTCACTAGTTGTGACTAGTTGATGTCTACAAAAGGTTAAACTTCATTCAGCATGATGTAACTCCTGTCCAGCAGAAACTTCATTGTCTACCATTCTCCATTTGTGAGACTGTCTCTAAAGAGTTAAAGTGACCCAAGAACGAGGGCATTATAGGAAAAACTGATTCTTCACCTTGGGTATGACCAATAGTAGTAATCTAGAAAAAGTCTCATAAAATAGACCTACGTTAATCAAATAAAGTTGTGGTGATAGATAGCCAGCCTTTACCACACATTGAAAAAGTGTTCACACAGCTTCGAGGAGCTAAAATGTTTTCTACATTTGATTATCTAAATGCTTACCATCACGCACCTTTACCTGAAGACAGCAGAGATATTATGGCATTTATAACACTTGATGAACTTTTTAATTTCATAAGAGTACCCTATGGTTTGGCGTCAGCTCTAAGTGCATTTCACCAAATGATGTTCATGATACTAGCAGGGAAGGATGAGAGGCAATGTTATTTAGATGACTTTATAGCTTATGAAGATTCCCCTTGTGTTAATGAACTAAAGTTACAAGCAGTACTTCATCATCTTCATGTGAGTTGGCTGCAGCTTAATTTGGAGAAAAGCTAATTCAGACAAACTGAAGTTACATTTTTGGGCCATATAATCCTTTCTGCTGGCCAACAACCCAAAGGAGAACATATAAATGCAGTAACTGAAGCTCCACCACCTCATGGCATACACTCTTAATCCTCATTTATGGGACTGACTGGTTGTTATTCCAAGTTAATTCCACATTATGCTACTTTGGTGGTACTTCTTTGTGCATTGCTTTGGAATTCTAGAGAATTTTCTTGGACAAATGCTGTACTGGGAAAGCTACAATTGTGTTAAGAAACAGTCCATTGCTTGCAATATTTGACCCTTTGTTGCCTACAACTTGACTACAGGTGCTTTAGATTATTGTATTGGTGCTTTGCAAAATCATGGTAAAGCTGAGAAAACTGTTGCCATTTCAGACTGAGAAATAAAGTACTCTAACATTGAAAAAGAAGCTCTTGTGTGTGGGCCACAGAAAAATGGCATGCTTACTTGTGGGGATGTTATTTTACTTTGTGCACTGATCACTGTCCATTAACAGCACTACTCACTTGCAAGGGGCTTGGATGAGTAGGCATGACAATTGTAAGGTGGTCAGCTTGACTTATGTCATTCAACAACAGCGGTATAAACATGAATTATAAAAATCTATAGTATTGCTAACTACTTATGACATTTGCTATTTACGGTTTGAGACAGTATCAGAACAAGAAACTGATGTGGAATTTATTGTGCTAGTGTTTGCTGACTTTGCTACAATAACTGCAGAACATCTTCAAAGTGCTTGTAATGCATGCCCTACTTTACAAAAGGTCAAGACCTATATTATCAAAGGATGGCTTTGTACTTCAAAAGAACTTGACCCTGCTCTTATATCATATTTTAGGATTCAGACAGAGTTGACTATATAAAATGGACTTATTATTCATAGCACTCATTGGAGTCAATGTCCAATCAGATTTAAGATGATCTAAGATGATCTACCTGGCACATGCTACACATTAAGGAACTGGATTTATATTGGTGGTCTGGTATGGACTCACAAGTGGAAGATGCTATAAAATCATGCAAGACTTGCATACATTATAATAAGATTGCTAACACAAATGCTGCTTCTTTACTAGTGCTCATCCCAAATCAAACTTGGTACAAACTTTCTATTGATATTGTGGGGCCTTTTCAGAATATACCACATGGCTGCTTCAGTAGGTGGCCAGAGGCTGCTTTTGCATCTGCTGTGATTTCTGCAACCATATTAAAGTTTCTACACACACTTTTCAGCAGGGAAGGAAGTCTACTGGAAATTGTAACTGACAATGGTCCTCAATTTGTTTCTGCTAAATTTGAAGCATTTCTTATTGATAGGGATATTAAACACTTTAGCAGTTCTGTTTATTATCTACAAACCAATAGTGAAATAGAGCGTTTGAATAGGGTGTTATAAGACTGCAAACTGCAAATATTGAAGGAAAGTTTTTTAAGCCATTTACATACATATCGTGCTGCTCCACTATAAAGAAATATTTTGGATTAAACTAACTAAATAAATAAATGCCCAAATAAATAAATGTGTCATGAAATGTGAGTAAAAATAAATAAATGTGTCATGAAATGTGAGCCTAAAATGTGTCATTAAATATGTTTTTTCTTGCTTATTTATTTATTTAATTTTGTGAGTAATATTCCTCCAAATGCTTCATGATATAAAGCTTGGAATAAAACTGTCATATTCATTTGTCAAAGTTAAGAGGGTGGGCTCTAGCAACATACTGTGTTTGGATTGGTGAATCGTCTTCTGTAGATTGCTCATGCCTAATTCAATATGTCAGTGTGAAAGATGGAGTTAAATGAGATAGCACAGGTATTAATTAGAAAAATACTTAGTACTGCCAATTAAATGGATTCTGACAAAGTTATCACATACAGTATTTGAGAGAGAAAACTGAAGATTTATCAGAAGAAATTACAGTACAATGTTGGCGGTCCTTTAATACTACAATATCGATGAAATTATTTTTGGCAATATCGAAGAACTTGTGCAACGGACTAGGCTACACGCCAGTTCAGATGACCAAGTTACCTGCCCTGGCCGCCCATCCTTTGACATTCCAGCTGAGTCAATAGAGCATGTTCTTTTTTTGCAGTTTAAAAGTACGACAGATTGCAGATCTATATGGCATATCAGAGAAGACAATCACAAGGCAAATGATCACATAAGGTGAGCTGCATCTGTATCAGTTTAGACACTCTGACACAGAAAGTCCAAAACAGTGTTAACTAGTATTCTGAACTGAATATTTGACTCTTGTTTTATGAGTCTAAAGTCAGGTGCATATTCACAGCTACTTTTTCAAACAACTTTACAGCTGTGGCCCTGGATCCTGATGAAAACCATCATAAATTCATTTTTGTGGATGAGACAGGTTTCAACCTGGCCAAGACAAGGAGGAGAGGTTGGAATTTTGTCGGCCAGTGAGCAAACATCAAAGTACCTGGACAACATGGGTCCAACATCACCATGTGTGTGGCTATATCAGAACATGGTGTTGTGGGACACAGACTTTGTATTGGCTAGTTCAATGCAGCTACTTTTAGCATTCCTTGATGAGCTAACTCTGTTCTGATAGCTTGACCTATTTTATTGTGTGGGACAATGCCAAGTTCCACCATGCTTAACTGATGCAATTATGGTTTCAGGCCCATCTGCAATTCACCACAGTGTACTTGGCCCCATACTCTCCTTTCTTTAACCCAATTGAGGAATTTTTCTCTACATGGAGGTGGAAAGTGTATGACAGGTGCCTGCATCAATATATTACCCTTCTCCAGGCCATGGAGGAGGCATGAAACACATCATAGCAGACCAGCGTCAGGCGTGAAATCGCTGTGCCCGAAGGTTCTTTCCAAGATGTTTGGCAAGAGAGAACATTCATTCTGATATAGATGAGAAACTGTGGCCAAATCCGCATGACAAGGTAGATGGAAATGAGTGAGACCTTTTTATAAGACAGGTGAGGAAAACTGCAGTTTGATTTTTTGTTTTTTTTTAGCTAATTGTTGCTTTCATTTAAAGGGAACCTATGTTGTGATTTACAGTCTAAATTCTTCAATGATTCCACTGCATCTGTAGTATTTTCTCTAATGGTCCTTTTACAGTGACGTTACATGTAGCACCATGATGAATCATATATCACATATTCTGTACCACAATATCTAATGGTAGGTGATCTAAAAAAATGTGTCCATGATTCTGTAAATGCAAGGTTTCTTTAACCATATGAATGCAAAATACAGTGCTTAAAATGATGGACAGCCTGTGTTATAAGTGGTGACCCTTTTGAGTTTTGGGTCTAGTTTTGAAAAATTACATCAAGGATCTGAATCTAGTGCCAAAGCAAATGTAAAAAACTGTAGTAGTACTTGATAGTTTCCTGTGTTGTTTCTTGTTAATGGTCTTTATCTACACAAACCAGTAGATTCACCACTCATCCCTTATAATATGGGGTTTTCCTGTATTGGAACATAAAATACAGTGTACCATATTGAATTAGTAAGGGACAAGTTTTGACCCATATTTTTGTACATATTATTTCGTATCTACACTAGTTCTTCTGAGTGCAGACAATAACATAAGAACAATTAATATCAAAGCAGTTATATAAACAGAGTGACTAAGTTTCATTTTTGTGTCACGCTAATGTTGCAGACATTATGAACGTCATTATAATACATTCATTAAAAAAAAAGTCACATTGCACAGTATAGCGGGGTATCCAGAACAAGATGCTACACCCAGTGATGTCTACTAATGCAAGTCTGCCTGAGAAATGTAAGAAGCTGTCGAGGTATAAGTCTGAATTTGAGGCAGAATGCCCTGAAACAGCACAGTGCAGGTGCTACCCATGTCTGAGCAGCCAAAGAGCAGATGACACAGTGAAACTCTCACACTTCCCCCAAAGCAGACATGGTATGTTGTAGTTGTTCAATTAATTGTTACCTACTGCTGCCTACATTACAACCTACATTAGCTTATATTATAATGGCACCAATAAAACTAAGCAATAATCAGGGCAAATTGATCATGCTAATATTTCTGTCCATCTGGGCTGAAAGGTAAGATAGTTATTTTATAATGAATAAGTGATTCATTGACTTGTGTGTATCAGGCAACAACATGAGCTACATCTGTGCTGATTGTGCACAAATGTTGAACCATGATTTGATGTTTCTGCATTTTAATATTTAATTGTTTTTGTAATTGTTTGTTTTTTTGGTATGTTGTCTTGCAGCATAGCAGTCCAAACCATACATATTAGTTTTACCAAATATTATAGCAACCTTTGGGAGTGGTGGGGGTGTTTGGTGGTTGTTGGGCATTGTTTGTGTTACACAAAACTGTTCAGTAAACTAACTGGAGTAATGTAATATGCATTGGCATTATTAAAAGTTTTTATTAGATTGTTTTCCAGAAAGAACCTTTATTTATTTATATCCATAACTGTGTGGCGGACGGTCAGGGTCCATGCCCAGCTGGGACGCCCCTTCACTGTATATTCAGGGGGAGCAGCCCTGGAGGGTGCAATACCCCCCCCCCCCCAGATGCTAGATGGTTGCCCCCCTGGGTTGGAGTGGTGCTTCGGTTTCCCACAGGGCTACAGGGGAATTGGAGTTGGGTGCAGCCCTGTTGGGTCCCGCAGGCACCGTCAGGGGGTGCTGTAACTCGGACACCTGAGCCCGTATGGGCACCATATTCGTCACACCCAAAAGTGCAGCTGGAACTTGGCAATCAAGCACCTGGAGCACTGGACTATAAAAGGAGCCAGCAACCACCACTCAGCGGCCAGAGTCGGGTGGAGGAGGACAAGTTAGCCTGGGAGGAGTGGTGCTGTAGAAGAAGAGTGTTTTGGTATTGCTGTATTGTGCTTGGGACTGTGTTGTGGCTGGGGGACATGGGGAAGACGTGTCCTCCATCTGAAGAAAATAAAAGGTTTATTTATTTTATACGTGTGCCTCCAGTGTGAATTTGTGTCAGGTCGGGCACATATATAGCACCTTTTTTACAACTGGTAACATAAATAACCATGAATAGATGATAAAAGATTTGTAAAATGCCAATGGGTTGCCGCATGTAACAACACAGGCTAAGGTCAGGCTTTGTTCTGTTAGGTAGCCCTTTATATGTCAAATAATTCTGTTTTGTCCATATGTTGGGGACATTTGAAAAGCTCAAAAAAACATTTGTCAAGTAAATGTTCTACAAAGAATGATACAGCCTAGTAAAATGCCATTAAGTACCCACTAGTTTTAAGAGTGTAGTTAAAGTAACTTCTGCAAACTGAGGGACATCCTCAAACACCATAAACAAGTCACTCTTAAGATTCAATTAAGTAATAAAAGTTTGATTTTTTCCATAGCAAATATGAATAACGCTAAGGCATTGACAGATTTAAGTATATAATGTTAATTGTACAGTATCTGCATTTTGTGTTGCAATCATAGTAGTAGTAGAAAAAGTCAAGTCAAGTCAAGTTGGGGAGCATGCACTGGTACAGTGCGTTGCCGCACCCACTACACGATGAAACAACTCGGGATCCCGGTTTGCAACCCCCCAGGCTGACACGTGGTCCAGTCCCACCCTTCGGAAATTACCCTCTATCTGCCGCAGCCAGATAATACGTGGGTGAACCCATGTCCTGGTCCAGCCACTCGGGCCCCCAACAATGAGGATCTTAAGAGCTGGATCACCCTCGGGGAAATGCGCCACATGGCCGTAGTGCCGTAACTGACACTTCCTCACAATGCAGGTAATGTGCCTCATTCGGGACTCCATGAGCAAATGCTCATTTGACACAAAGTCAAACCAAAGGTACCCAAGGATTTTCCGGAGAGACACAGTACCAAAGGAGTCAAGTCTTTGTCTCAGGTCTCTGGATAGCGTCTATGTCTCACAACCATATAGCAAGACAGGAAGCACCAGGACTCTAAAGAATTGGACCTTCGTCCTCTTGCATAGATATCGGGAGCTCAACACACCCCTTTCCAGCGACCTCATGACCCCCCATGCTCTCCCAATCCATCTAGTGACTTCATAGGAAGAATCACCAGAGACATGAATGTCACTGCCAAGGTAAGTAAAAAAGTAGTAGTAGTAGTAGTAGAAAAACTAAGGTGAAAACTTACTTTTGAACAAGTTCACTGTGTTAAAATACGTATTATATGTGGTGCTCTCAGAGGTTATGTTTAAGATCAAAGCAAAAAAGACCTCAGTGAAACATACAATGAACTGAAAAAATAATAAACATGACTGCACTAAGCAAACATCCTTTAATAGTACAAGTGAGTGCTTAAAAGAGCAATTGGACCTTGAAAAATGATCATTAGTGAGAAAATAGCTCTTTAAATTAAGCAATTAGTCCCTAATGCATAAATATACTAAAAAGGTCAAACTGAAATATTTAAAGCCTTTTAAAATGCACAAAACGCTTTAACAAGGAAAAACGAAGTTGAGTAAAACACACACTGCATTTTAACTAAGTAAAACACATAAAAGAAAGAATATCAAAAATCTTCAAATGTATTCAAAGCACTGAAACAAACTAAAAAATCACAATACTGGCTGAAAAACCTTTAAAGCAACAAAATCGGGCTTCACTTGAATTAAAGTCATGTGTCTTTAGATGTATGCTGTCAATACGCCTACCTCCTCAATGAAATTCACATACCCCACCCAGACTGGGCAATGCTACCTTATTTATTTTAATAAACATAAAATATCTTGTGATGGATGGTGGCCATTACCCAACCGGGACACCTCCGTAATGGAAGGACGGGGGAAATGACTAATGAAGGGTGCTATCTCCCCTAAACTACTATTTGGCAGTCCTCCTGGTGTGTAACAGCCCCTTAGAGTCCAACAGGGCTATATGGGACCTGGTACTGGTCGGCTCAGCCCTGTTGGGTTCCATGGATGCCACCAGGGGGAGCTGCAGAGCCCTACTTTGGGCTTCCGCCGCACCTGGGAGTAATAACAAACCTCCCTAATGAGCCAGCTGGAGTTCTTCTGGGTGTGGCTTAAAGGAGCCAGCTACCTCACAGAAGGGAGCCTGAATTGGGAGCAGGTGGATGAAGCTCTGCCTGTTTGTGTTAGGTCGGGGTGACAGGTGCGCCCCTGGTTACCACAATCTATAAGCATTAAATAAAAAAATGAAGGTAATGAAATGCAGTGAATTTGCAGTGGGATTTCTGGAGGCAAACATGTCAAATCTAAATGAAATATCATCTGCTCAAAGGAAGAATTATTGGAAAAGCCTTCTTTCTAATTATGATTCCCACTCCTTTTTATTAAATATCAAGGACCTTAATCAAGACAGCTAGAATATAGTATCTTCTCATACTTATTCAGATGTTGTGGGGCTGGGATTAATAGTGGGGTTGGGGGGACGTGACCCATATATAGATAGAATATACTGTGGCTTACTTTTACTTGCTTCTTCTCAACATGCCAAATGGTAGAAGGATGCTCTCTGAACATTTCAGCCTTGTCAAAATATCTTTTTGTGTGGAGTCTCCTTCGGTGGAGGATGTGGGCTCTTCTAAAGTGAGCACTATCTGTTCTGACTTTAAAAGGTTTGAAACTGAATAGTTGAATGATCAAAGAACAGCTATAAGACAGGGTTTTTAGAAAGATTCAATAATAATTCATAAAGAAATTTCCATCATTAAAAAAAGTAGGAAAAAAAACTTTAAGCAATTTCCTGATTTTTTGGCTTTGGAATCTCAAGCGACTTCATTATGTGACTGAGCTCAAAAATTGTGCCAGAGAAATATTTCGATAGGTGACATTCCTGAAAATGTAGGCAAAGGAGACACTCTTAAAATTTTGGAGAAGTTGTGATTATTTATCTTCTCTGGCCTGTGCAACTTCACCTTGCCAGTAGAACAGTGTCATAGGATCATTTATTAATGATGTTGAATGACAAAGTGTTCTTCAAGAGGCAAGAAGTTGGACTTATTAGGCACTTTGGATACCAAGAATTATTATTTGCCATCACTCTTGGGCACTAAGATAGATGCTTCCTTGAGAGTCTTGGTGATAGCAATTGTAACATATTTTATAAAAAGACTCTTTCATCTCTAAAGGCTAAGCATCACACTTTGGTAATATACCTCTGTGCTATATGAATAATGGGACAGAGTTTCCTTTCACAGATGCAGTTGGTTCCACTACCTTCCAGAAACCATGCGCCATATTCTGACTACTTGTGAGCACATCACAACTTGAACATTCTGCAGCTATTGCCTTATATGGACTACTTTATCGCTGAGTACTAAAGGGTTTGGCCTTTTTCAAAATGGCATTCCTTTAAGATCAGTGGTTAATTACATGAGGCAGTCTCTTGCAACACTGATATAGGAAGAAAAAGGCTGAACTGTTCCATGGAGTAGCACCGCATAGTCAAGGACCCTTGGAAAACCTCTAATCAGTACACTGTTTAAATATCTTATTCATCGCTAGCTATATGTTGCTACATGGCAAATTAGTGTGGTATAGCGGGTCCACAGCTCTCTTAGCAAGGGCCCGTTTTAAATAAATAATCACCACGCTCGCGGCTTAGTGAGGGGGCGTGGTAGTTGTAGCTAGAGCGGGCCTCAGGACGATCTGCGGTGTGGGCGTTTCTCACCTAAGTGCACAGGTGAGAGACTGCCCACATCCGTGATTGTTCCTGGGGATGCTAATGTGCTGCAGCTGCTATGTCCTCTCGACGTAAATAGAAGCATGAGCCGACTAGAGGGGAGGAAAAAAAGGACGAAAGAATGAAAGACGAAGGTTGCTGGAGAGAGAGAGAGAGAGAGAGAGAGAGAGAGAGAGAGAGAGAGAGAGAGAGAATGTTCTCAGGCAGCTGAAGGGAAGCCTGAGTGTTAGGCCGACACCCAGGAGTTGTAATAATGGTCGCTCCCACTAAGTGAGCATGTAGCGGGAGTGACCAATGAAGAAGAGAGACTGTCCGCGTAAGGCCGGGATGGCAGCGGGAGTTGGGAGGCTTGGAGGAGAAGTTCTTGTCGTGAGCGTCCTGGTTGGCAAGGACTCCAAGTCTCTGGCCTGGGATGACTGCACAACCGAAGACAGGATTGGGAGGCCTTCAGACCTGTGAAAGAGAATGAAGTACAGCTGCAGAGAGAGAGAGCGTCTCGCCTGCTGCAGTGCCCTAACGGGAGAAACAGGTGAGACGCTAATGTAAAAGAAGCACTGCGCTCGTCATTGTTTTAAAGGACTGCTTCCAGCAATGTTTTAACCTCGGGTTTTAAAGGATTGTTCTATTATTGTTTTAAACCTGTCACTTTCATTTTATGATGGATTTATTTATTTACTGAAGAAGATTTTGAAAATGCACTGCACTTTGTGGACATTATTTTGTCTAATAAAGCACTTTGTACTTTTTCATCATCCCCTTGCTGTGTTGTTGCCTCACTGTCTAGCTCATCTCGGTAACATTATCGACGGTGTAGGATTTAAGGGCTCCCGAACAGCGGATCGGAGCATGGAGCAGAACCCACATCGTCACAATTAGCAAAATCATTGTCATGAAATGCAAGCCCCCTAAGCACTTCACAATGTAGCAACTGTCAATATTTGTTTCAGGGAAGGTGTGAAAGTGATTAAGCCTTGCACTTTGTTGCCTAAAATAACACGGGTAACACACTTCTATTGTACAGATTCCAATGTCAGGCTGTGCACTGGTGACTGTTTCAAAACCTAAGATGTGTGTGAATATGATGGAGGGTCAAAGACCAAAGAACTCAAAAGTATAGAGGCAGTTCAGCTGGTAAGAAATCTGTGTTTCTTAAAATCTGTAAAAATGTGCTTACTCACAACAGGAGCACGACTATGAAATGAGACCACTGCAAAAGAAAATACATTAGAGTAATCTTGATCCATCTCTCACTCACATTTGTGGGTGATAGTGAGATAAATACCTCTTTTTGGTGCATCACCATCAGAACTATTGTTACATTTTAAGGTCATGTTTATTCCTCTTTCCTATATGCATCCACAACAGAATTTCCATAGGATGGTTCTGCAGACATCAAGGTAAAAATGCTAAGAGTTGGAGGATGCACAGATCCTTAATGTGATGCTGTCTGAAGAGATTAGCAAGTTTAGGGCAAGGAGGCAGAGTGAATTAAATTTGCTGCATTATCAGCGGCTTGAAGAAAATGAAAATCTAAGAAAAGCCATCTTTGCTGCAGTGGCATTTGAATACTTCTTACAAGTATCCTCCCATCAATCCCTCTACTGGGGACTTGGAGTTCACTTTTTCTGATTTTAACTTTTTTGAATTTCTGACTGCTATTTCAACACCTGATCACATATGAAAAATACAAAATATTGGCCACAAATATATCCTGGTCATTGACTGGGTGATGCGACACAGATCAAGTGAGAGGAATAAGATGGATCTTGTTCTGTACTTTGGAGGACTTTGACTATACACCAGACCTTGTTTTGCTTTCTCACACACACCAGCACATGCAGGAAAAGACATCTTGCCTTAACATCTGTGCACAACAAATGGGCTTGAAAATCAACACAAAGAAATCGGAAGTCAAGCCACTTAACATCTCATAGATAGATAGATAGATAGATAGATAGATAGATAGATAGATAGATAGATAGATAGATAGATAGATAGATAGATAGATAGATAGATAGATAGATAGATAGATAGATAGATACTTTATTAATCCCAAGGGGAAATTCACATACTCCAGCAGCAGCATACTGATACAAAAAACAATATTAAATTAAAGAGTAATAAAAATGCAGGTAAAAACAAACAATAACTTTATATAATGTTAACGTTTACCCCCAACCCCCCCCCCCCCCGGGTGGAATTGAAGAGTCGCATAGTGTGGGGGAGGAACGATCTCCTCAGTCTGTCAGTGGAGCAGGACAGTGACAGCAGTCTGTCGCTGAAGCTGCTCCTCTGTCTGGAGATGACGCTGTTTAGTGGATGCAGTGGATTCTACATAATTGAAAGGAGCCTTCTGAGCGCCTGTCGCTCTGTCACGGATGTCAAACTGTCCAGCTCCATGCCTACAATAGAGCCTGCTTTCCTCACCAGTTTGTCCAGGCGTGAGGCATCCTTCTTCTTAATGCTGTCTCCGCAGCACACTACTGTGTAGAAGGGGGCGCTCGCCATAACCGTCTGATAGAACATCTGCAGCATCTTATTGCAGATGTTGAAGGACGCCAGTCTTCTAAGGAAGTATAGCCGGCTCTGTCCTCTCTTGCACAGAGAATCAGTATTGGCAGTCCAGTCCAATTTATCATCCAGCTGCACTCCCAGGTATTTATAGGTCTGTACCCTCTGTACACAGTCACCTCTGATAATCACGAGGAGGAGGAGCAGTCATTGACAGCAAAAGCAGACTAAACAATGCCAGAAATGCCATCAAGATGCTAAGAGGTCATCTCAGTACATTATCAACACCAAACTAAGGCTTTACCAGAGCTGTGCTATTTCTACACATTTGTAAAGATCAGAATGCTAGCAGATGACAGGAGACATTTTGACACTTGTCAGCATTCCACATCAGTAGTCTGAGAGCAATTCTTTGCATTTTCTGGCCACGACCCATCTCAAATCAAGAACTGCTCACCAGATGCAAACAAGAAAGCATGGACATCATCATCATCAGAAGAACAAAATGCAGATGGAATGGACACACCATCAGAGGAGAGCATGACTTTATAATAAGAACAGCTTTCCCCTGGGCCCCAGAAGGGAAACATATAAGACTCAGGCCAAAGGACACCTGGAGACAAACTGTGGAAAAAGAAATGAAAACCATGAGGCACAGCTGGGGTACCATATAGAAGCATGCGCAATACAAACAGACATGTAGAACCCTGGTTGCACACTACACACCAGCTGGCATAGCAGGCAATAGTATAGTAGCATGCATATCAGGCAGCCATTGTCCTTACAGCATATCAAATAGTGTCTGTTTCTTGCCAAGCAGGCTAACTGAACCTCATTTTCCAGCCACCTGTGAAAACAAGAAACACAAGCCAGACTATGTAAGTAGTTTATAAGAGGCATAAAAATGTCAGCAGCGTAACCAATAGTGCAAACAGTCTGACATATCATATAAAATATACCATATGTTTCAAAATGATCATGTTTAAAGTGTTCATACTTTTTCAGGTATTTTTTAGTTGTATGTTTACAATTTGAGTACCAAAAAAAAGAATTCTGACATCTTTCACATCTTTCAGCCTCAAAACAATTAACCAAGTTATATAAACAGTATTAAGGATACATTTTTTGCTCACAGTAGACAGACTTATCAAAATGTTAAGTCCAACTGCTTTTACTTTCACATGAAACAGTTAAGTTAAGTTAAGGAACATTGGAACAACTTTTAAGCAAATGTTCTTTAAATATTAAGCAATCCAATAACTAATGATTAAAGAAATAATTTATTCTCTTAAAGATATTATTAACAGATAAACTCTTCACTGTGTATTATAGCAAATTACATTGAACTCTATCTATATATATAAAGGAGAGTTGGGATCCGTGTGACTGTGTTTGTGTGTTTGTGGAGGGACGGAGAGTTAAGGCGGGTGTTGGAGTCACGTGATCATCTCCCCTCCCATTCACCTCATTTCATTCACTTCATTTTGCTCCGAGCTGAGCTCCACAGCTGACACGGTCTTGCCATCCTTTCTCCTTTACTGATTTACGGTTTAGTAGACGCGGTGCTTACTGAATAGTATTTTTTCCTTTAGCGTTTCTGCTTAGTGTTTCTTAGTGTTTAGTAGATGCGGTGTGCTGGTGTTCCCGGAGGTGTTGCGGTTTAATGTTACTTTCTACTTCGTTTTTGTACTTTAGTGTTTAATAATAAATAATAATTATTCATTACATGTATATAGTGCTTTTCTCAGTACTCAAAGTGCTAAAATAGTGAGTGATACTTAGCTGATAGCAGTGTAGAAGCAGCACAGCACAACGGAGCCGGTAGGACAGGCGGGTGTGGTAGCGTAGGTGAGTGGCGATAGCAAGCAGCAGAAAGCACAGCAGGAGGAGGAAGCAGGATTTGGATGTTCCAATACACAGCCATAAACAGTAACGCTGGGTAATTTCTGGCATGATCGCCCTGGAGCCATAAGCCATAAGCCAGGTTAGTATGAACATCAGATCAGTTCCTGGTCATAGAGTACTACTGAACAAGTGACTCACTGGGTGTGTACCTATTATGATGGTGCTGTAATTCATGTCTATGACAGTTTAAATGCTGATAAAAAATTCAACCTCACCGAATAGCAGCTTCGTTTCCTTCATGCTTTGTTTCCTTACAAACCTCCATAGGAGGAGTATAGGGACCTAATCAATGACTTTGTTAAATGGTCCGACTCAAACCACCTACACCTGAACACCAGCAAAACCAAGGAGCTGGTGGTGGATTTTAGGAGGCCCAGACCCCTCATAGACCCAGTGATCATCAAAGGTGACTGTGTGCAGATGGTGCAGACCTATAAATATCTGGGAGTGCAGCTGGATGATAAATTAGACTGGACTGCCAATACTGATGCGCTGTGCAAGAAAGGACAAAACCGGTTATACTTCCTTAGAAGGCTGGCTTCCTTCAACATCTGCAATAAGATGCTGCAGATGTTCTATCAAACAGTTGTGGCGAGCGCCCTCTTCTACGCAGTGGTGTGCTGGGGAGGCAGCATTAAGAGGAAAGACGCCTCACACCTGGACAAACTGGTGAGGAAGGCAGGCTCTATTGTTGGCATGGAGCTGGACAGTTTAACATCTGTGGCAGAGCGAAGGGCGCTCAGCAGGCTCCTATCAATTATGGAGAATCCACTGCATCCACTAAATAATGTCATCTCCAGACAGAAGAGCAGCTTCAGCGACAGACTGCTGTCACTGTCCTGCTCCACAGACAGATTGAGGAGATCGTTCCTCCCCCAAACTATGCGACTCTTTAATTCCACCAGGGGGGGTAAACGTTAATATTTAACATTATACATAGTTATTGTCTGTTTTTTTTTCACCTGTATTATTATCATTCTTTAATTTAATATTATTTATTGTATCAGTATGCTGCTGCTGAAGAATGTGAATTTCCCATTGGGATTAATAAAGTATCTATCTATCTATCTATCTATCTATCTATCTATCTATCTATCTATCTATCTATCTATCTATCTATCTATCTATCTATCTATCTATCTATCTATCTATCTATCTATCTATCTATCTATCTATCTATCTATCTATCTATCATAGTTTATGAAGACGCACAGCAACAATTAAATCATTCAGATTCTGGTGTATTCTCAATTGCATTTGCTGTGTGTATTTCTTTAGGTATTGACCCAAGTGATCAAGTTTTTACTATTTCTTCAATGCGAAATCACTTACAAATAATTTTTGTTACTCGACAATTGCTTCCATTCCCTGTCGAAAGTAGCCGACGGGCGACACCAGTTACAAGTATTCAGTGCGTTCAAAGACCTGTATGAAGTACGGCCACTAACACAGTCACTCATAAAAGGGGAGATGACTCGGTGCAGGAAATGGTTATTGGAACTACCTTGGAAGACATGAAATCGACGAGGTGATTAAACGGATCTCAAGAGACGTCTTCTAGGTTGGAAAAAAAGCGCTTGGCTGCCAAAACCATATATATACATATATATATACATCTATATAAATAAAAATGTAAATGTTCGTTTGTTCAAAACCTTAAATCTCCGAAAGTTCTTCACCGATTGCTTTGAAATTTTGACACAACATTGCATTCGAATACGCACGTGTTCTTATATACATATTATATAGATGTCACACCATACCTGTGACAGGTAAAAACATGCTTTTTTTGAAAACACAGCGCCATCTGTTGGACGTAAAAGCAACACACGCTATACTAAATATTTTACGATTCTATTTCAATGTTTCGATCAAATACATTTGTAAGTACAGTAATCCCTCGCTATATCACGCTTCGACTTTCGCGGCTTCACTCTATCGCGGATTTTATATGTAAGCATATCTAAATATATAATGCAGATTTTTCGCTGCTTCACGGGTTTCTGCGGACAATGGGTCTTTTTACTTCTGCTACTTGCTTCCTCAGTTGGTTTGCCCAGTTGATTTCATACAACAGATGCTACTGGCGGATGGCTGAGAAGCTACCCAATCAGAGCACGCAGTTAAGTTCCTGTGTGCTGCTGATTGGCTCAGCGACGGAGTGCTGCATTAACCAGGAAGTCTCATCTCACTCATTCAGCATTAACGTGCTCCTGCTACTGTCTGCTTCAGGGGCCATGTCCAAGAGCCAACAGAAGATGCAAATGATTGCAGAAAAGGTAAACGTTTTGGATATGTTGAAGGAAGGGAACAGCTACACCGCTGCAGGACACCATTACAGCATCAATGAGTCCACGATTCTTTTTATTTAAAAAGGAGGAAAAGCATATAAGATCTACGGCCTCAGTGTCCTTTAACCAGGGCGCAAATCGAGTTGCAAGTGGACGTGATAAGGCAGTAGTCTGGATGGAATCTGCTTTAGGGATTTGGATTGAAGAGTGCTGGAAGAAGAACAACGGCGATGCTACACAGTCGCCTGAAGAGGCTCCTTTAGAAGAGCTGTAATGCTATCCTTTGTTGTGCAGTAAAATTAAACTCATCGTTATCGGACAAGTCGTCGTGTCTTTGTTGTTGAGTAACCATAATTAATTATCTACGTACAGTACTTATTACATGTGCATAGTTTAGTGTCACTATACACACATTTTACTGTAAACAATTTTTCTTGCATTGTACGCATTTATTGCTGGTGGCCTGTGTGTCGTAATGGCTGTAACATATGTGATATCGGAGACGCTCGATATCTTTAAAATAATATTTAGGTTTTACTGTATATAAACTGTGTTTACATTCATAATTTCATCGAATCTTACCTAATATCTAAGAGAATACAAAGGGTTTATGCTGTATAATTCTGCAGGAAATGTTTATAATAGTGTGGGAGAGTTTATAAGGGCTTAAAATAACAATTTGTTAAGGATCTGTTTTTTGTGAAGCTGCCTTTACACAGCCTCTCCGCTGTTTTATAAACGAACACCATATAAGGCCGTCCTTTCTCCTTGCTTAGCGGTTCTGTATTGTTTTATTGTTCGTTTATTACAATTGTTATAGTTATTGTGTAGCTATTTGAGACTCACTTTTCTGTTCAGGTACCCATTTCCTTTATGTAATCCGCGGATTCTCCGCTATTTTTTGTTCGTTTATTACGATTATAGTTATTTATTGATTCCCTTCTTTAGCTGACTGCCTGCTCATATAAGACGCTCTGCTGTTTTTTTGTGAAGCAGCCTTTACACAGGTTCTCCGCTGTTTTATAAACGAACACCATATAAGGTCATCCTTTTTCCTTGCTTCGCCAAGGAAGCAGCCTTTTCATTTAATCCACGGGTTCTCCGCTGTTTTATTGTTCGTTTATTACGATTGTTATAGTTCTCTTTGTATACCACGTTGTCAGTTCAGCACTCCGGTTGTAATATGACCAAGCTGTGCAAGCTTACTGTTGAGAATGCAACGTATAGTTGTACCGGAGAAAAGCAATCTTGCCTCAAATCAATGGAAACCTTTTGTAGGTCTATGAACTTAATTTAAACTTTAGGTCTACATGGTGCTTTGTTTCCGAAGTACCTGCACTCATGAAAATGTCTGTATGCGTCAGTCGCTTCATATTCTTTTCCTACATTATCAATTGTGTAATGTGTTTTTTGAACAGGTTTGATTCATCGAAGTGCTCACTCGTGCAGCGTTCAGTCATTTCACGTGAGCCGCTCTCTTGTGTGATGTTGCGATGTCCACGGCTTTATTTAATGTTAGCTAAGACCCGGCACTTAAAAGTTTCTCGCTACAGCAATTTTAACTCCGTTACAAAGTGATCCAAAGTCTCGTTTATACCTCGTGTCTTCTCATTAAACTTGTATGTCGCGAATATGGTATTGCAAACGGCAGCGGGAGCGTTTCTATAAATTGTGTAATGTGTTTTTTTGAACAGGTTTGATTCATCGAAGTGATCACTCGTGCTGCGTTCAGTCAGTTCACGTGAGCCGCTCTCTTGTGTGATGTTGCGATGTCCACGGCTTTATTTAATGTTAGCTAAGACCCGGCACTTAAAAGTTTCTTGCTATAGCAATTTTAACTCCGTTACAAAGTGATCCAAAGTCTCGTTTATACCTCATGTCTTCTCATTAAACTTGAATGTCGTGAATATGGTATTGCAAACGGCAGCGGGAGCGTTTCTATAAACTTAATTTAAACTTACGGTTTACACCGTGCTTTGTTTCCGCAGTAGCTGCACTTATGAATATGCTTGTATGCATCACTCACTCGCTACTTATTGTTTCGCTGCCTTCTCAATTGTGTAATGAATGTTTTCTTCAGCGCTCTTTGGGGCTCTTCCTTGTTTTCTACGTACTGCGTTCACAGTCAGTTCACGTGATTATGTGGGAGGCATGATGACGCGATACGCAACTCCGCCTCCCACGGCCATCGAGCTGCAGTCTATTACAGTATATGGACAAAAAAGAGGTTCCAGTTATGACCGTTACGCGTAGAATTTTGACATGAAACGTGCCTAACTTTTGTAAGTAAGCTGTAAGGAATGAGCCTGCCAAATTTCAGCCTTCCACCTACACGGGAAGTTGGAAAATTAGTGATGAGTGAGTCAGTCAGTCAGTGAGTGAGTGAGTGAGTGAGTCAGTGAGGGCTTTGCCTTTTATTAGTATAGATACATACACATATACGAGGGGGGACCCAAAAATAACCAGAAATAAATAAATAACCTAACAACAACAAAATTCCGGTTATTTTTGGGTACCCCCTCGTATATATATATATGTACACACATACACACATATACAGTATACATACACATATACATCTATACTGATAAAAGGCAAAGCCCTCACTGACTTACTCATCACTAACTCTCCAACTTCCCGTGTAGGTAGAAGGCTGAAATTTGGCAGGCTCATTCCTTACAGCTTACTTACAAAAGTTAAGCAGGTTGCATTTCGAAATTCTACACGTAACGGTCATAACGGTTGACAACGTCCGCCATGTTAAACTTTCTTATTTATGGCCCCATCTTCACGAAATTTGGTAGGCGGCTTCCCTGCGCTAACCAAAACCAATGTACGTACTTATTTCGGTGGTATGACACCACTGTCGGCCGCCATATTGAACTTTCCAACGGTCTTTGTTACTTAATGGGCCCATCTTCAAGAAATTTGGTACGTGGGTTCCCAACGCTAACTGAATCCTACTTACGTACATATATACGTCCATAGCCTGCAGCTCGGTCCACACTCTGAATCCTCCAGGCACTCCTGAGCATAATCTAATTGTGAAGGTTGGGGCACCAATAATGTTACTGAGAAACTTACAGCCACCGAAACTTTGTAACGGCACAAGACTTCAGGTCACATGCTTGCAAAAGAACCTAATTGAGGCAACTATTTTTACTGGCAGTGGCTCAGGGGAGAGAGTTTTTATTCCTCGCATCCTCGTTATACTTTCTGATCTCCCATTTCAATTCAAACACCTCCAATTTCCAGTAAGGCTCTGCTTCACAATGACAATTAATAATTCTCAGAGACAGACCTTACAAAAGGTTGGCATTGATTTGAGGCAAGATTGCTTTTCACATGGCCAACTATACGTTGCATGCTCAAGAGTAAGCTCAGTGCACAGCTTGGTCATATTACAACTGGAGGGGTGAACTGACAACGTGGTATACAAAGAGATCCTTAACAAATAATTATTGGTACATTTTCCCTCAGTTTATTATTTAAACTTTTAAAGCAGTACTTCGCCGCTGCGAAGCTCGGGTATTTTGCTATTAATTTTATATTTATTGAAATTTGGCATATATTAACTATGTTGTCTTAAAAAAACATTGCTTTGTAAATTTATCAAAGAATTGCAACTATCTAAATGTCTCTTTAAGGTGTGTTCGTATTAAGGGTGACGTGAATAAAAATCATAATCATGTTTGACAAACCATATTACACACTGTTCATCAAGATAATTTTGAGAAGATCATTATATAAATTAAATTTTAAGTTTGGTGTGATGATAGTGAAGTTGCATTTCACACTTGTTAAGCAGCGTACATGTGATGAAAAACAATAAAACCCAGCCCCTTATATTAAGTTTAAAACTTTACCTTTTAGTCTTCTGATAATTCAGGTTACTGAAGATTGCTTTCCATCTTTCTGTCCAAGTTGGATTCAGTTGCTTCTCAAATGTCAGATAATGGAGTAGTGCTATCTGCTTCTGGGCAGCAGACATACAAAAGATGTTTTTGTATGTTGAATGTTTAGAGCCAGGATGTTATCAAACTGCAGTATGGAATCAATGGTCTGTTGGAGAATTTTTGTGGAGATTTGCAATTACTGTGGAGAATTTTAAATACAAATTTTCTTACATATAGGCTTTTTAATATATATTTCTGTTGGTATGAAAAGTAAGTCCACATTTGATTTTTGACATCTTTCACGGCTTGACTCAAATGTAGATGTACTGTATATTCTATGTGAGTACGCCTAGTGAAGCCTCACCTTGTGAAAAGTTAATGCTTTATATGCTTGAATTTCTTGACCAATGACAAAGAAAGCTGTACTTAGTGGTAGTAAAAAAACATACTTTTGATCAGATTGTCTTGATTCCAGACCTTAAATGGATGATGAATCAGTAATAAAGTCTGGTTTTGCATACTGAAAACAATTGATCATACTTACAATTACATTGTCAATTGGGGTTCCATTCAACTGAAACAATGTGTACAAATCATAAAGCTTTCCTAAAATATGATACAACAGTAAATGGCATTTTCATGTGTTTTGTGTTTCTAGGTTTCCAGATTAATTTATTATCTACATGTATATGCTGTTGATGCCGTTAAACTTTAGATAATACTTAGGAGGGTGCCTAGAAATCCACTGGTCTTTTGTAAAGTTTTTTTCTTAGTGTATATTTTTTATCCACCACTTCTTTTAACAATTAATCACTGCCTTAGTTGTTTATGCTAAAGGCAGTTATATGTTAGCAGTCTCATAAATATGAGATATGCTAACCCAAGCAGAGTTTTTCTTTTTCATGATATACAGTATAGCCAATCATATGAGAATACTCTTCATCCTAAAGGGTAAGTTTGGTATTTTTTTAAGTCAAAGTTAATTATTCACAATCATAGTAAATATTCATTTGCCAGGTAAAATTATGTTCTAAAGCAAACCTTTTTTTTAATTTTAAAGAATATCTAGCCTGTATTTGTATTTATAAAGGAGGTTAAGTGTACAAGGGGACCACCATGAAA
This sequence comes from Erpetoichthys calabaricus, assembly GCF_900747795.2. NCBI lineage: Eukaryota > Metazoa > Chordata > Cladistia > Polypteriformes > Polypteridae > Erpetoichthys > Erpetoichthys calabaricus. The sequence continues at coordinate 176,342,507 of NC_041398.2, forward strand.
ATAAATGTTTTAAAACTTACCAAATATCTCACCTTTAAAGCAGAAAAGTTTTTGATTTAAGAAAATTAGCTTTTCGCATGTCTGAGGCATGCCTGTCATGACAAAAGCAAACTGGAAGTAATAAATTTGATCTCCTATTCTTGGTATTATTTTCTTGAGGTAAGGATACATTTCTTGTTTGCGGTTTGCATCATGGGTAAAGTTTTGAAACAGCCAAGACCCTCCCACCAATGTGTATTGTCTGAAGCTGCAGGTTGCTTCTTATAGAATAGAATAGAATAGAATGCCTTTTATTGTCACTATACACATGTACAATGAGATTAAAAGCAGCTCCTTCAGTGCAGACATATATGTAGAACACAACAAGTAAATAAACAAATAAACAAATGGTGCAAAAAGTTGCAAAGAAGTTGCAAAAAAGTTCTGCGACGCTATATACATATGGAAAGAATAATAACTATTGCACTATTGGGTTATTGCACATAATTTAAATATTGCACAGTAATGATGATCATGTGCAGTGAGTAGTGGATGTTGGACCCTGAGAGTAATGATATTGTACAGTATACAGATATTGCACAGTTATTATCAGTACCATTTAGATATTGGATATTGCACAGTTGATGGATAGAAGGAAGTCCAGGGGTTGGGGGGTTAGACTGTGTAGTTAGTGCATGTGTGAGTTTAGAATGGTTATGGATTTTGGGAAAAAACTGTTCTTGAGTCAGTTTTTTCCTTGTTGTGATGCACCTGTAGTGCCTTCCTGAAGGCAGCAGGTCAAACAGATCAGAGCCATGGTGGGAGTTGTCCTTGATGATGTTTCTTGCTCTGCCTAGGCAGCGGGAGGTGTAAATGTCCATCAGGGAGGGGAGAGGGCAGTCAATGATCTTCTGTGCTGCCTTTACTACTCTCTGAAGCCTCTCCCTGTCTGTCATGGTGCAGCTGCCGTACCAGTAGGCTCTCGATGGACGAGCAGTAGAAGGTCAGTAGCAGGTTGGAGTCCAGGTTGTGCTTTCCGAGGACCCTCAGGAAGTGTAACCACTGCTGAGCCTTCTTGATGACTGCTGTGATGTTGTCTGTCCAGGAGATGTCAGCGGAGATAAGGACGCAGAGAAACCGGAAGGTATGGACCCTCTCCACACACTCACCGTTGATGTAAAGGGGGGCTAAGTCAGTGCTGTGCCTCCTGAAGTCGACAATGATCTCCTTGGTTTTCCTGGTGTTCAGAGCCAGATTGTGCTAGATTTAGAATTATGGTACTTAAATGTTTATGTGCTGCAAAGGCTTGTAACAACAGACAGATACATGCTCAAATGATATGATTATTTCTTTCCTAAATACTATGAACATTTTATCTATTACAGTCTTGTGTTGTTATTTTATATAGCCTAAGGGATGAGATCCACACTGAGTTGTAGTGTTGGGGTGAATAGCGCATGTATGAATTTCATTGTACTTTATACACAAAACAAATCTGAAAAGAACTGATTATACTACATTGCATTGTTTATAAAATTTAAGATTTTTGAAAAAGCCATGCCACCTGCATATCAATATTACGTTGAAAGGACCAATCAGCACTCAGCATTCCACAATTAATATGGTATGTTGTGCACCCGCACAATGAGAACATTAATTACTGAGAATGTTCAAATGTCAGAGTGTGTGACAGAGCCAAACCACCATGAAACAGACTGAGGCACCATAAACCAATTAGTAAATTTTATAATGATGCTCTTGCTGAGTATATGGTAATAAAATAACTGATGACAATGTTATTGAGTGAGTAAATCCATTGCCACTCACTGATCTCAATAATCCATAAACAAATGGGAGACTGTTCAAACCCCATGCTGACTCAAGCACTGCAAGGCAGGAATTACATCTCTGTACTATTACTCTGCCTATGATAAAATATCTGTACTAAACATACTAAACTTCAACCTAATTAAAATTAAATGTAAGCCTATAATGTCTATTCAGTTCTTGTCACTTGTCATCCGCAGATAAAATCTTTTGAAATAATAATTTTTTTTTTTGAGTGGGGGGAATAAGCTTTCCTGTAGTGAAAGACTGCAAGTAATTGTTTGACCTTTTCAATTATTATTGTCTAGTTTACAGAACAGAGAAAGCAGTTCACATCTTGGCCTTATCTACTCTCTATATCTAAAATCCTAAGCCAAATGATTTTATGTGACGCTTTAAATTGGGCTTATTTTAAAACCTACATATATATGTTTGGTATCATTCTTTTCAGAATTTATTGAACTTTAATGTGATGTTGTTAGATTTTCAGATTCTTATTCCGTTTTTAAATTATAAACTAAAAAATATCAAGAACTCACGTCCCACGAGACAAGAATTTGTGCCAAAAGATTTAACCATGCCTGGGGCCAGAAATAAAGGACAAAGAGTAGGACAGCTGCTGTACAGGCTTTTAAATGTTCAAAGCGCCGCGTGAGATGCAGATCACACGGCACGTCAGCAGCAGCAAGCCAGCAGCTGATCGCGCAAAGAGGAGGTTAAAAAAAAAAAACTGTATTTTTTTAAGAGGGGGTTTAGGAGGAGCAACCGTGTCTCCTTGGGGTGCGTTCAGCCCCCCTCTTCACAACGCGAGCGGCAGAGATGCAAAGTGGCTGGCACGTAGCGCAGGCCTTTTGACAAGGAAAGCGAGCAGGGGGAAACTCCCTAGTCATTTTATAATGTTAAAAAGACAAAGACGACTCTTTGAGGTAAAAGCTTGCTCCAATCCATGTAGATGTGTCTTGGAGGAAGACAAGTAGCAAGCTGAAGCATTTGGCCAGTCTCCATTTAAAATAGCTGAATCTCAGAAAACTGTTTGCGTTTTGCCTTTTTGACTCCCTAAAATGACATTAATACCTTAATACAGTATATGATGCAATCACGAGATGTACTGTAGATCAATACTCAATAACATGTTTGACTTGACAAGGTAAGTTTTGATGCTTTTTTAATACCTTTTTTATGTTGGGAGCCTGTTCCCCTTTATCTCCATTATAAAAAGCAAGAGCAGACTATGCATTTTTTTTTATTTATAAAAATGTTTCCATTTAAAACATTAAAGACAGACTGGGCATTTAATCCCCAAAAAGACATAAAAAAAATCCAACAAATTGCTCCTGAACTTGACCTGCAGTATCGACATACTGAACTATGGCAGACAATTGTGCATGACATGAAATATTAGTGGTCTCATCTACTTGCCATGCAAAAAAGGGAGTAATTTGAATTTGACTTTTGATTTCATCAACAACAGTGACGGCAATAGCAGAAATCAAATCTTTTTGAATGGAATGGACATGTCAGAAAACACAGAAGATGGCTAGAAGTGTGTGGCCAAGACAGAATCATATTTTGATTATGTTTTAATGAATTCTATGTACCGGTAATTACCCTTGTAAGCAGATTCACTACCCTCATCATGCTCTCCGAATGCCAGCTTTTGAAGGCCAAACAATGAAGTGATGTCAGTTAGGTGGTTAAGAAAGGCCCTAGCTTTTTTCAGTTTCATTGTATTTTGCCAACTGAATGAGAACATCATTATTAATTGCATGTTCTACTTTGGCCCTGCCAAGACAACTTAACCAACGTGTTCATTGCTTTTCTCATGTCTTTTGAATGCCCTGTCAAGGTTAGCCAGGTCCCCAAACCCCAATTTTGACCAAATAACATGAGGTGGTTTCATTGAAAGGCATGGCCAACAGTACATTCTTTTTCTCACAGCACTTCCAGTCAGCCAACTCACCTTGTCATACCAGGAGAGTTTTTCTGACTTTTAAACCAAATCAGTGCTTGGTGTTGATCAGCCCTGCTGTTTAATTCTGAGTCTCTCCTCATAAGGAAGTCTATCAAATGGCTTTGTCAAAATCAGTTGTCAACAATATTGTCTGCCATTATGCACAGCTAGCTAGCTGGCGGGCTAGTCAATGACCTCCACCCCACAAAAGAACGAACTTTAATAAACTGAAACAAGGGGCACACTCAAGAACACTACATTTATGTTTTTATTTACAGTAGGATATGTACATATGAAAATAGTGGGCTATATTGCTAGCAAATAAAGGAATCCAAGCAGCAGCTTGCCTCCTGACTTCACTTGCCAAAAATCCACATGGAACTGAACTTGAAATGTTCCGATGCCAAAAAAACTGTCAATCAAAAAGAGGTCCAGCCAGTTTGATAGCTCCTCCAATCATCATGCAGCAGCCCAGTGTCCTGGCCAACACACTGCCCCATTTTCTCCCAGAAATGCTGAGCTTCCCTGGAAATGACATTTTGAAGCATTTCTCCACTAAACATCTAGCTTTGCTGTACTGAAAACAAAGCATATTCTGAAGTGCCATTAAAGTCCAGTGAAGGTGTACTCAATGGGCTTTAATACATTGTGCAACCATGAGAAAGTATGAGAAAAAAAATTAGATGACCTATAAAAACTTATTGCTGATTCTGAATGAACTAGCCATGAAATTAAACACATTCTAGCATGCTCCTTTTAATAGCAATGTAAATACAACAGTACATATTTGACATATTTTTTGTAACATTTTAGAGGAGGTGGAGCTTCCCTTGTAGTCTCACACCGTTGCTGCTGCAAACCATATTGTCTGAAAGTACGTGACCAGAATGTTCTGGCACAATTTTAAATAGCATGATCTAAATTAGCAATAATAATAATAATAATAATTTTTATTCATGTAGCACCTTTCATACACTGAAGGACACTTTACAATTCAATAAAACACATTAATAAGACAGTAGAAATTACATACAAGAAAATGAATGTGTTTTTAACAGGAGTTTGAAATGAATAATAGATTTTCCTCACAAAGGCTCAAAGGAAGAGGATTCCAAATTTAAAGCTCTGCCACCCATAGTTACTAACCTGTATTTAGGTACAGTGAGTAAGTTAGCGTCTGATGAACTTATTGCACGGTCAGGAGTGTAAGGAAGCAGTAGCTCAGACAGATAATGAGGGGCTAAACCATGAAGGACTTTAAAGGTGAGAAGAATAATTTTATATTTGATTCTTGAAGAAACACCTAACCAATGCATATCATAGAGGACAGGAGTGATGTGAGCAGATTTTTTAGTGTGTGCAAATAAATGAGCAGCAGAATTCTGAACATATTGTAATCTATTGATATATGTAGTCGGGAGGCAATAAAACAATGCATTGCAATAGTCCAGATGGGTAGTGATGAAAGCATAAATGACTGTTTCAGTATCTTTCACACTGAGGAAAGAATGCAGATGAGCAATGTTGCGAAGATGAAAAAAAGCTGTCTGTACTGTTGAGCTAATGTGTAGTTGAAAAGTAAGGAGCTGATCAAAGATGACACCCAAATTACGGATTGATGCTGAGGGTTCAACCAGGATCCAACCGACGTGTATTTTTAGCCCATGAAGGGTAGAGAGGACAGATTTGGTACCAACTAATAAGATTTCTGTTTTATCAGGATTAAGTTGTAAAAACTTATCTGTCATCCAATGATTGATTTCCCGAATGCAGTCAGTCAGTTCAACAGGTGAAGATGTTTCAGTTGCATCAACACTTATATAAAGTTGTGTGTCATCTGCATAGCAGTGGAAGCTTAAAACATACCGATGTATAATCTCACTTAATGGGAGCATATAGATGTTGAAGAGGATTCGACCGAGAACTGACCCTTGAGGGATACCTTGTGTGAGTGAAGTAGTGGCAGATTTGTATTCCCTAATGAAGACATTATACTGGCGATCACTGAGGTGTAATGTGAACCAAGAAAGAGCAGCAGTATGGCCCTCTGAATATTTTGCAAAATGATCTTAAAATCAAGGAACAACGTCTAATGTAATATTCACAAGGAAGGTTATTAAAATGATCCAGAAGTACTTTCTTAGTGTACACTATTCTAAAGTAACTGGTTTTGCAAGACTGTAAATCCTATAATTTGGATTGTCATGAACAGTTCATTATTGTTGCGGTGCATATTTTATGGAACATACAAAGTTCTTCACAAGCTTTGTTAGAGATGAGCTATTATCTGTGTTACTTTTTTCATGATTAGGAGTTTTTGCCTTGGTTCTCCATGACATTCATGTAAGTTTTTCCTTGTGGTGTTTAAAGACCCCTGAAACAATTTTTTGGTAAAATAACTGGGTCTTAATTAAGTGGGCCTACAGTGAGTAATGACTGAACTCAGAGTACATACTTTTCTCCATGTACCTCTTATGAATCTACACAATATCTTTGATGATTAAACTGAAAAGACCCCTTCCCTTGCACTGTTAGGGAAAAGTTTAAAAAAATCCAAACAATCTTTCATTAATTCTGCACTGAACTGAAATGGTTTCTGATTAAATTTACCTCAAAGCAGCTCTAAAATAATTCAGAAATATGCTGCCAAGAGGTCTCTATCATTATCCCAGAATAAAAATCCTAAAGCCTCTTACTTACCCTTAAGGTGAGTTTTAATATAATTACAAAACTTGTCCATAGTTCTTTTGGAGATGTCTTGGTAATTACATTATCTTATACTTCTTCTCAAGATCTCTCACTGTTTTTATGCTTCACCAACTGCCCGTTGATGATCTTTCCTCTGCTGCAGGCGCATAATCAATTTCACTCTCAGTGCAAATACTGCATAACATGAATCTTAATTTTCCCCAAATTGTGTTCAGGAAGATCAGGAAAAAGAGTCTATAAAGTGGCAGCATAATTAATACAATGTTGGGCATTGTATTATAAGCTTTATAGTTATTAACAAGTGCGTAGAGATTTGTGAAAGTGAAATAATGACATTGTTTTTTTTACCTTCCATTAATGATATATGCACACTGAATGTGTTTGCCCTACAAATAAAGTGTCCCTCTGCTTTAAGATTTGAAGATATCAAAATGCTTCAAGAATTTCTGGATTCTCAAGTCATTTTAATTTAAATGTTTCCCAACATGCAGAGTATATTTAAATTTTGACAGTAGCTCTGTGAATCTGTGATAAAAACTGCATGTATCAGACCTTTTAAATCATATGTAGTATTTAAATTTGAGCTAGCAGTACACCTGTGACAAAAGCATGAAGTTCAAAAGCAGATGGACATTAATGTTGGGAGTAACCATTGAGAAAGAAGAAACCCACTTTCAAATTGTTAAAATAAAAGATGTGATATATTGTATAAGACAGTTCTTTTATTTTGAAATACTCTGGAGTGTGTGTCTCAGATGTGCAGTATTGGGCTGCAGTACATAGTTGTGTCTATTAGTTATCTTGATAATTCTGTTCTGTGAGTAATTCAATAAACACTGACCTCTTGGCATCATCTGTGTCAACCACACTATTGAACATAAATGCTGTAACAGTATCATTCCATTTCAAATGTTACGATGCCCAGGACACTACAAAATGCATTAAATCTGTATACTTGCCTTCTAGGACAGGTTCATAAAACATTAATCAATGCAGTAGCAAAGAATCTGATGTTAATTATCTGGTGGCATATTGCAATTGATTTTGTGGGCATGCAGTTTTGCTGGTACATGAACATGCAAATAGAGGTGATAGTACTATACTGAGTCGGGTCAATACTGGTTATGCTGATGACACCGTCTCTGAATTTTATGAAGGTGATTCTTGGAATCCCACATCACTCATACAATAGAGTGCCATTTTCTCCCAGCACTTACTGAAATCATATCAGACAAAGAACTCTTCTCTTTTTTAAGTAATATGGTCTATACTATAGTATTCTGGATTAGGTTTCCACAAAAATGTGTGAAACATCCCTTTCTGGACTTCAAGCTCAATGTCAGGTGGAACAGAAATTTCTGCGAGCAGAAAATACATCAAGTCTCTAAATCTGTTTTGAAAGTTGTATTTTAAACAAATTAACCTGGTATTAAGTGCTATAGTGTTTGGAATTAGTATATTTTTTAAATATACGAGGTGAGACACAAAAATAACCCGACTGGGCTTGGGGCTTTCCTAGAAAACTGTCTGGAGGTCGGCCAGACGTGAATCATAGAACCATTTCCCTCCTACACACTCTCTCAAACTGCTGACTGGCTCTGTATATCCTGTGAATAGCAGAGTCAGTATTTGCACAACAATTGCTGCACGAGTTGCCGGGTGAAAAAATCAAACAGTGAATCAACATCAAATTTCTTGGGGATTTTCTCTTTTTCCGTAAAGCAATTTTTGACTGACAAAAATATTGCTGTCCTCCATCATCCTCCCTATTTGCCCAATTTAGCTCCCTGTGATTTTTACTTGTTCCCAAAAATCAAAAGTGACCTGAAGGGAACACATTTTTCTTCAATGGATGAAGTGAAAACAAAAACGGCAAGCTTGTTAAAGAGCCTCAAGCAAGAAAACTTCCAGTGCGGTTTCAATCAATGGAAGATACGTATTGAGCGGTGTAGAGATCGGGAGGGGGAGTATATAGAAAGTGACAATGTTTAGAATGCTGTAATTCATCAATAAATATTTTTTTTTATCAATCCAGTTATTTTTGTGTCTCACTTTGTATATTTTATTGGACAAATTGCCATCGTATCTCACTGAGTTATTAACTAAAGTATAACCTCAGTATTTTATGACTACAATTTCTGGAAAAGAATCAAGCACCATATAATTAGGTACATTGTTCCCCTTTTCTTTCTTAAGTGAGTCTTTTGCGGGTGTTGGTGTTGGTTTAGATTCAAGGGGTTAGTAAGATGACTCCCAGGTATGAGTAAAAAATATTCCTTATGGCTGCTGTTATAATATGTTTGGAAAGCATTTTGCAGTTGTCCCATGGGTACTGATTTTTTAGCCACATACTGTCTGAAGGTGCTGCGTGAGTGTGTGAAAACAAATGCTGTGAATTACATGTTTAAAATGTTTCCAGTGTTTATTTTGCCTTATTGTGATTTGTTATGTAGTAAGAAAAAAGTTTAGATATTCTATTTTCCCTTAGATTAATAATTAAATATGCATTCAAAACCTATTTTTTTGTATTGTACTTTTTATTTTAAACATGAGTTTAAAGTTTAATACACCGTATCTTTTTCTTTTACTCCTTTTAAAAGGCTTTCTACATTTTAAACTGTTAGGGGCTACCTGTTTAAATTTTAAGAGCTATAGCTATTTCCTCACTACTGATTGTTTTCCAAGGCTTTTTAAGCACTCATAAGTGCTGTATATTGATATAAAATATTTGCTTTGAATGGTGTTTCTGGATAACCTGCAATGAAGGAGCAGATTTACTCAGCAAGCTGATCCTTTTTGAGGACCTGTCATGCCCCAGAGTCCCTACCATAGGCTTTAGCAAGAACCTGGGGACATGAAGTATCAGGACAGAGAGTCAGTGGGACAATAAAGTAGGCAGACACAGCTGATTTAACAACTAAAAAGGTGTATTTATTGAAGAACGAAAAAAAAGTCCATAAAGAAATTATAAAAAAAGGCACACTAACACTATAATGATGAATTAAGATGAAAAAAGAGAAAAAAAATCCAAAAACTGCATTTAACACATGGCACGCACAAAAATATAATGTTCCAAAAAAATATAATAAGGATCAATCCCCTTTTAATAAGATCTTCAGAAAAAAAAAATCTTAGCCCGCTTCCTCCCCCTACAAAAAAAAAAAAAAAAAAAAAGCCTCAGGGTTAAAGCTGACTTGTCTTGGCAAATGGGAATACCTGTCTATTCCCTGACAATACGTTACCCTGCAGCTCACAAATCGACCTTCTCCTGGTCTGAACTGGACTCCCCATTTCTGGAGTAAAGACCATCTTTTATTCCGGGTCAACTATCACCTGACTCGGGTCTAACACCCCTCGTGCTCCCTAGTCACATGCCTAGCCTAAAAGTTATATCTGCCAACTGCGCCACGCATGCATCTATGTTATCAACACTCCACACCACATCCTTCTCTCACGCCAGCCACACGAATGTTTGCTACTTCGCAGCGACGCAGCCACCAAACTCTACGGCCTCACCAGAAGAACGCAGAGGTGAAGCATGATGGGCAGCAGGCACGTGACCCCACCCGAGGGCCCTTCGTATGGAAAAACGTGCCACCCCGTCCGCTGCAAGCTCGACAACCCACAGCCACTCCACCTGTGCACCCAAGGAACAAACCGGAAAGTAACAAAACTTTTTTTTCTTTTGTTGTAAGGACAGTGCCTGCAAATAAACACAAAAACAGATCAAAGTACTTTCAAAATTACTTCATTGTATGGCGTTTATTCACAGGTCCCTGGATAGAACTAATTATTTTTTACCTTTTCTTTGGGTTTCTGCATGTGAACATATATAGAGTTTCTATCTCAATGTTTTTAAATTAAATCTGGTAATTTCCTTTTTCATCCTATGAACACTGCTGTTCAAAATGGTTGCAACACTAGTTTGAATAGTTCATGATGTGACAGAGGAACAAGAAACAGGGTCTAACAACCAAGAGGAATGGAGCTTACATCATAAATCATTACTTAATTGATTTTTGCAGTTTTATAATCCTATCACACACTTTTAACTGCTTGGATGCAAAAAATGGATGAGCTACTTAAACTTATTTGCTAACAGACAAACTCAGAATCCAAAATTAAAATACCAGAAGCTCAAATATGGACAAAAGTACCCATACAAAAGGTGAAAGGGAGTTGAAACTAGAAGTATGTTATGGTCCAAATCACACTATCAAAATTAGATTCCTTCCAAAAACAATTGTGATATGGCAGGCAAAACAGATAAGAATAATTTCTGTCTTTGGCAGATTGATTGCTACATTTCTTTTTTTTTGTTGACATTTTTCATTCAAGACCTTAGGTATTTATTTATCTTGTTGTGTACAATTATCTAGAAAAAGTATCCACTTGAATTCACAAATACAAAATACTTTCTTCCTCCTTATATTGAATCTGGAGCACAAAGACAAATACATATACAGTAGGTTAATAATGTGCTATTCATGACATGTTCAATGAAGTCAAATGTGTGCAGGAGTAACAGCACCTAAACACAAACAGGGGGAAGTGAAAGACAAATATAAATACATCCATCCATCCATTATCCAACCCGCTATATCCTAACTACAGGGTCACGGGGGTCTGCTGGAACCAATCCCAGCCAACACAGGGCTTAAGGCAGGAAACAAACCCCATGCAGGGCGCCAGCCCACCACATGCAAATATAAATACAAAAATGCAAAACAATGACTTTGTCTTATGTTAGATTTGTCATTTTCCAGTTCAAGGTTATCTATTAAATAGCTTTGCTGTGTACATAAATTCTCAACTTGGTTTCCAATAACACTGTTAAGAAAATGTCAATTAGTAGATCATTGTGCACTCTGGGATGTAAAATAGCAACTGAACTGAATTATTTCAAAACTCCTGAGAACTGATTCATTTTGTAAACCACAGATTTACACAATATGATTTTAAGCCTGGGCAGCACGGTGGTGCAGTGGTAGTGTTTGCAGTTAGGAGACCCGGGTTCACTTCCCATTTCCTCCCTGCGTGGAGTTTGCATGTTCTCCCCGTGTCTGCGTGGGTTTCCTCCGGGCGCTCCGGTTTCCTCCCACAGTCCAAAGACATGCAGGTTAGGTGGATTGACGATTCTAAATTGGCCTTAGTGTGTGCTTGGTGTGTGGGTGTGTTTATGTGTGTCCTGTGGTGGGTTGGCACCCTGCCCAGGATTAGTTCATGCCCTGTGTTGGCTGGGATTGGCTCCAGCAGACCCCTGTGTTTGTATTCAGCGGGTTGAAAAATGGATGGATTTTAAGCCTTATACTACCATAAAGTATTACATTTCTGTTTTCGGACCCAAACAGAGAGCTATTTGTAGCTATGTTCACAGATGTCCATCAATTCAGCTTACTTACTTTTAGACACTTCATTGTTTTTTCTTTTGCGCCACTGAATCTTGTGTTTCTCATATAAAATGTCAGATGCTTCATGTACTGAGTGTTTTTCAGTATAGAAAAATGCATTCTTGCAAGCAATTGAGTGCATTAGTCACCGAGTAATTATTTTGTGCCTGAACTGGAAACACCAAGATCAGTGATACACAATTAAAATAAAACAGGCTTTTATTTTTTAATCATAATGTGCAGTCTGCGTGCAGCTGCCATTACAGTTTCACTTCCTGTAAACTATGCAGTGTATTTCATGTGCAGTAAATGCAATCTATTTTTTGAATTATGGTCTTTATTGTAGAGTACATTATAAGAGTTTTAATTATGAATATCCTGGTTGTGCATAACCATTAATTTGCCTTGCACAAAAATACAGAAACAAAACTGGCCAATATGAGTTTTAAACATACATAGGAAATCTGTAAGTTATTAGCTGACTTTGCCATTCATCATTATTCATAAACAATATTGTCAAGTCTATATGCCTGAAAAATCAAAAATGTGAAATTGGATAATCACTCAATTAGAAAATAAAACACTAATGTGAATAGTCAATCTCATTAGACTTTGATTTTTTAACCTAAAATACATAATTTCACAATATAAAAAATACAGAATATTTTTGCTTAATAAAGGATAAGGAACACCAAACCCTGATGGTCAGACATCTTCGTCCCTTAAAACCTTGGTCAAACACCACAGACAAAGCAGCACAGGTAGGACATTTCACATGTGGAGAAATTGCTTGGTACCTCCACAAAAAAGGAGAAGCAACGATTGTCTCTGAAATAACTTGAAACTATTGGTGGCCATCACTGTTTATTCTGTATTTAGCAAAAATCAGACCTTGCTTTATAGTTTTGATTCAACAGAATATTTGAGATAATAACTCAAATGAAAATGGCATGGAAAAAAAAATGGGACCCTTAAACTAATATCTTGTTGCACAACCTTTAGAGACAATCACTGCAAAAATGTGATTTCTGTACCTCTCAGTCAGATGTCTGCACCTATCAACAGACAGTTTGGCCAACTCTTCCTAAGAAAACTGCTCCTGCTATGTGAGGTTTAATGTATGCCTTCTCCAAACTGCGTACTTCAGATCTTTCCAGAGATGTTCAATGAGATTCAGATCAGGGCTCATAAAAGGCCATTTTATAATAGTCCAATGTTTTGTTCTTAGCTATCCTTGGATGTTTTTACCTGTGTGTTTTGGGTCATTATCTTGTTGGAGGATCCATAACCTGTGACTGAGACGAGGCTTTGTGACACTGGACAGTATGTTTTGCTCCAGAATGTCTTGATAGTCGTGAGATTTCATTGTTCTCTGCATAGACTCAAGGCATCCCATTCCAGATGTATCAAATTAGCCCCAAAACATAACCGAGTCTTCTCCATACTTCACAATGGGTATAGTGTTCTCTTCTTTGAAAGCTTCATTTTTTCATCTGTGTACAATAGAGCTAATGTGACTTGCCTAAAAGCTCCAGTTTTATCTCATTTATTCAAAGGACATTCTCCCAGAAGCATTAAAGCTTGTCTTTATACATTTTAACAAATTTCAGTTTGGCTTTTTTATGTTTTTTTTTTTTTAACAGTGGAGACCTCCTGATGGTGCGATCAGACATGCATGGACCTTGACCTAGGAATTCAGCTTGTACAGTATCACTTTGGAAGTTGTCCTTGGCTTTTTGTCTACCTGCTTCACTATCCTTCTGCCAATTTTGGGATCAATGTTTGTCTTGTAGTCATGTCCAGGGAGGTTGGCTACAGTCCCAAGAACCTTAAACTTCTTAATAATATTTGCAACTGTTGTCACAGCAACATCAAGCTGTTTAGAGATGTCTTTTTCCAGATGGAAAGAAATATTGAGAATAAGGACTGGATGTAACTGACTATTACTAATTATTAATCCTTGAAAAGTTGATGCATTGTATGTTAACTGTGTTTTCTGTTTTACGTAGTTAGTCTAGCCATGCAGATAAAATTACCAATGAAGAGAGACCTTAAGCTTTCTAAAAGCAGTCATTTTATACAGAAAAAGAAATGAATCCTCCAATTCAGTGTGCATTAGTTATATCATTGGGTAGAGACAGTAAATAATATAGGTATTAAGAATATTTTATTTGTTTAATCAGAGGTGGATTAAAATATTAAGTTTGATAAAGTAATTCAAAAATGTATTCAATTTGTAAAGGATATTATTATGCCTGCAACTGTGAGAAAAAACTGTATTTCATAATATATATTAATTCAAGTTATATAGCCCCTCAAGAACAGATGTGAGCAAAAAATGTACTCACTAAAGAAAAATACCCTGTAATGCAGGTGAATTAAAAATGGATACAAATTAATCTTTACTACTTAATGTATTTAAATCTTTTTGAAATTATGATTTATTGTCATGTTTGTGAATCTGCTAGAAAATTCCCATGACCTTGCCCTTTGTCTACAGTCGTAAAGCACACAATCATCATCATTTGCAAGGAGACAATTTTATTTAAACATCATTAATCTTACTTCTTATTTTTTCCCCAAACAAAGGCAGAATATACTTTTCTTTATTGTGGTCCTGTATTCTTTTACCTTCTTGATCTGTATCGAGTCAATGGTACATTAGGTTCTTTTTTTCAGGCTGATGCTTATAACAACAGATAAACAGGGATGACTCTTAACATTGGCTGATGTGTGTTTCTCTGACATTTCTATTATCACTTGCAGCAGATTATTTATTTTATTCAACTTTGCCTACAATTTCTGTCAGCTCTTATCTATTTAAGAATTGCCTCTCATTTACCTTGACCTTGGATGCGTTTAGAAGGCTTAAGAATAGGCAAGACATCTCTGAAATTGAAAACCATAAACTCATCTAATATAAAGACCAAATACCAATCTTTGAAGAGGTGACCTTTTCTTTTTAACATTAAAAGCCATTAGTTTCATTATATTACAGTTTCAAGTTGTCCCACTGTGGTTGTGTAAGTGAATGGGCCCTGTGATTGACCACTGCTCTTTCTAGGGTTGTTTACTGAGTCGCACCTAATGCTGCTGGGATGGGCTCTGGTCCCACTGAGACCCTGAATCAGATTAAGAATGAAAATGCTACAGTATGTTAAAAAATTAGAAACAGAAAAGTGCTTAAATGCAGTTTAATAACAGTTTAATTTAATCACTACAAGTTAACACAGAACAGTGTATGGTAGATGTTGCACATGGAATTGGACAGCAATTGTGGCATTTGATGTAAATTTGATTACAGAGTCACTGCAAAGTAAACTATGGTTAACAATAATTAAATGACAATAAGCAGACTATCTGCTTGCAGCATCACAGTGAAATGAACATGCTTATGTAGATAGGATTATTCTAATGAAGCCTTCATTCTTTTCTGATAACCTTCTCAGCAAAGCACATAATATACAAGCTGTGAAACATCAATATTAGTGTTATATTACATTGTAGTGCCGGATGTCTGGACAAAGGACTCATGATGTGATTTTAACTCTTATTTAGTATAATTGCTCATGAAATTTAAAAAAAAAATCTGAATAAAATAAATACATTAAAACCTGAATTTGGAGTCATCAAATACTTGCATTAATTTTTTTGTTTTTACCACCACTTTTGTGGGGTACACAATCTGTACATTTTGGTTTATATTTTCATTATATTTTGTTCAAGACAAGACAACAGATGAACTACATTCAGGACAAATCAAAGCATGTCTTTTTTCTCAGTTATACCTCACTTTTAAAACAGCTGTTCAAACAAAGAAAGGAAGATATGCTGGTGGCTCAATTACTTTATAACCTGACAAAGGATGGACATCTAATTATTTTAAAGCCTGAGAAAGGAAGATCTGCTGACACCTTAGAAAACATAAAAGGTTTTATTGTTTGGGAAAACGGACAGTGAATTAATTCTTCATATTGACAGCCAGCCAATTAGAAGATCTATCAATCACATCTTGCAAAACCCCCTGGTACAATTTTAGAATAAATATGCCTCATCTGAGGAGTGAGTAGGGAAGTAGGGACGTAAGGAAGTAAGAAAGGAGGGAGGAAGAAGAGCGGATGAAGACGTCACTGGTCGTCAGAAAAGTATCATGAACATCAATTGCTAAATCAAACGGGACATTCATCCTTGTCATCTGTAACTTTTCGTAAGCTTTTTCTAAAGACTATATACAGTATATCCAGACTTTCCTATCAGTACCTATTTTCTATTATTCTTTGTTCCAGTGGTATTATTATTATTCTTGTAATAAATACCATGCTGCTTTTAACTTTATATGCTTTGTCTTAATGTCCAGAGTGATTGAAGTAATAAGTTAGATTTCTTTGAGCACCTAGTGCAGCCAGAGATTTGCTATTACCTCTGTGCTGAGAGTGAGAGCTCCACTCAATAGTAAGGAACAGTACGTAAAGATGGTATTCTTGGCAGATAAATGGCCTATAGTCAAGAGTGCTGAGTCTTTGAATGTTTAAATTTATTCTTGTAGACCAAAAGTAATATTTAGGTCTGAGATATCATTAAAACATCATATGTTGTTCATGCCAATAATGAGTAAGTCTCTTGAAGTGCTGAGTGACAGGCTGTCTTATTCCTAAAGCACTTGTGTAGTTTAAAGTGCTAAGGGTTAATCAGCGTGTGTGTGTCATTCATGGGGCACTGTTGTGGTTAGGGTCTGTGTGTATGCGTATAGATATGTATGTGTGTGTTCATCTTAAAGTGCAACAGTAGACCAATCCGATAATGAACTTGACGAGTACACTTACCCTTGAGGGAAAAAGGGTAAAGGGTAAGTAGAGGGAAATACTACGATAATACAACCACTTACCCAATTTTGGGGCATGTTATGTTAACATTAATTGCAGCAACAGGCCCAAAACAGCCCTGGGTGGGATGGTACATTACATAAACAAAGATACAATATTTATCTGTTTAGGTCACATTTTATAAAATACAATAGTTCACAATTATAAATGTCACTGTACTCAGTACACATGGCAATAATGTCTATTAAAAACCTATAAAGTAATTGTATGTAAAGAAACTTTACTGCTCAAAGAATACTTACAGAGAGATACCTTGAACAAGATACAAAGACCTTGGAATAAAGAAACAAGAACAGATTAAAAATGAATCATAGTTGTTTACTTCAATGGCATTCATGGGGTTATTATAGAGGTTTTGCCTCAGTAAAATTATAAAGTGATGTGAACAAAAATGATGTAGTTTTGTATAAGGGAAAGAACAAGATAATAAAAAGCAATTGCTAAGCCAAACAGTAAATAGAGTCTTTCCTCCACATCTTTTTTAGTACATGCAGAGAATAAACAAATTTGTTAAGTTTGCAATGTAGAGGATAGTTATGTAGAAAAAAATGACAAATGTGATGTGCTGAACACGCATTTTAACTCAACGAGAAAATGATTAGACTGCTATCATTCTGCAAAGAGCAAAACTTAAAGAACTGGGTAATGGCCTCTGTGTCATTTCTGTGCAACAGAGAGTTCTCAGTGGGATAGTTTGTATTAGTGGCTTTGCTTTGTGTGGTTTAAAATTTTGCGTTAAACCAAAACAACTGAAAATGACATTATATGCAATTGTTCTGGACCTTAAGACTGAGCCTACATTTAGGGGTGGGAGTTAATTTGCTTTCAATCCTACTTTTGTAAAAATTGATCTATTTGTATGGAATGTTGTGTGATTTCAATAAAATCAATAAAATAAAAAAACACTGCTCACATTTAAAATAATTAGAACATTTTATATGACTGAATATTCTGTTAAATAAAATCATAAACAAAATTGCATAACAGATGTTTATTTTAAAATACAAAAAATAATTGCAATTTAGGACATAAAAACATACGAAATTTGACAAATGACAGGAAACTAATCAGTCTATTAAGTTCATTTATTTAGCTAACAGCTAAGCTGTTCCAATATCTCACCTCTTAAAGACTTTCAAGTTTTCTGCTTCAACTACTGTCTCGGTAGTTTGTTCGAGATTCCAAAAAACTCTTTGCGTAAAGAAATACTTCCTGGTTTCAGTCTTAAATGCACTTCCCTTTAATTTCCACTGATGTCCTTGACTTTGTGATTCATCCTTGGGCTGAAACTACCCTGCTGGATCTACAGTATTAATAATGCCTTTGAGGATTTTGAAGACCTGGATTAGGTCCCTGTGCAGTCTCTGATACTTGAGACTGAACAGGTTTATTTCTCAGAGACTGTCAGAGTATAACATGTCCTTTAGTCCTGGCACACACCTGGTTGCTATTCTCTGCACAGCTTCAAGTTTGGCTATATGTCTTTTTTGTAGTATGATAACCAAAACTTCAGATGCGGACTCACAAGTGCATTATACAATCTAAGCATTATGTCCTTCGATTTATATTCAGCAGTTTAACAATATAACCTAAAATTTCACTTGCCTTTTTAATTAATTCTGCACATTGTTTAGATGATCAAATTGTTGTGTCAACATAACCCTTAAACTCCTTTCAGAGGTTACTTCCTACAGAACGGTGTCTCCCATCCTGTTTTTATAATTGATGTTTCTTTTGCCCAATTTAAAACATTTTAAAAAATAACAACAGAATAATAGATTCAAATATTTTCCAAAATAATTTAATGACATATTTACAAACTTTAAAGTTCAAGTATGAAGCATCAGTATATGAAAGAAATAATATATTTCCTCTATAGGAAAAGGTAAGTTTGTGTATAATGTTTGTGGACAGATTAAAGTCTGGCAGACCTTTCATACAATACATAGGAAATCTGCAATATTCAATGTATGGTCAGAAGTTGCTCAGATTAATGTCTAAGTCTAAGTATTTTATTACTGCGGTGTCTGTCATGACAACCTGGCACAAAAATCTAAAGTAAATAAATATTTATATATACAAAATGTGCCATTGAGTTGCTGAAAGATTTGCGTAAAAATCTTAATATTACTGTATATCAATATAAAATATATTAACAAGGTTTAAAGGACGTTGAAATTACTTTAAGAAACAGAAGCAAAGGAGCACAAGCAGCTTGGTAAAACAATGTCAAAATGAGAGTATTTGGCTTCTAAAAAAGATTAAAAGACTTGCTTCCATACTGGAGAAACCATTTTCAATGGCCACACTTACTGGATCAGATCAAATGGCCACAGTCTTTACATAACATTGTACAGGCCATCTTTATTGGATCAATATAAGATGGCCAGTAAAACAATACAGATTTCATGGCGAAGGTGTACGCACTTTTGCTTTCCCTTACCAGGATTGAACCTCGGATGTTAGTGCCTGAGGCGAAACCTCTGACCTTGTGTCACTGCGACTGGTTTGCTTCCTTGACAGGGTGAAGATCGGAGTATTACATTCATAGGTCTGAATCGCAATGTGATCATTTGGATGGTTACCTAACAGGTAACACTTGAAGTTGGTTGTATACAGTATACGGTATATACGAGGGCAATCCCAAAAGTAAGGTCTCCTATTTTTTTAGAAATACAAACAATCGTTTATTTTCTATAATGTTTACATCATTTTGAAGGTTAAAGACTTATTTATTTTTCTACATAATCGCCATTTCGGTCGATGCATTTTTGTAGACGCTGTGGTAGTTTTAGAATGCCTATGTCATACCATCTCGCCGCCATGTCCTTCAGGAAGTGTTGAACCTCATCTTTCACCTCTTCGTCGGAGCAGAATCGCCTTCCGGACAAATGTTCTTTCAACTTAGGGAACAGGTGGTAGTCACTGGGTGCCAAGTCCAGACTATAGGGTGGGTGGGTGATGAAGTTCCAAACACCGATCTTTACGAATGTTTTCCTCAACCTTTGCGACTGTCTTGTCGGAAATTGACAGTCTCCTGTGCGAACTTCGCACTTGGCGGTAGCGTTCAACGGGAGCTCCATTTTCAAGGGCTGCCAAGATTGAGCATCCCAGCAAAGCCGCACATGCTTGTTTAGGAGTGGAAGAAGCACCAATCACAACAGTGTGGCCAACAGCCATACGAACAGTTTCTCTACGTCCCCACCGCTTTGGAGACCTTACTTTTGGGATTGCTCTCGTATGTATAGTGTATACATACTATCACTCATGAGCGTCAAAGAACTTCTCCGTGGGCTTAGTTCAAGTATGCAATACCCTGCCAAGATGGTGGGACTACTTATAACCTTATTTTCTTGTTTTTCTTCTTTCATAGGGCCGAGAAACTGCCCAATAAAAGCATCTACTTCTTCCCCTTCCAGTCCGGCCACCATAAAACCCTGAAGTCCCTGGAGAAGGCGTCTTTTTAAGACTACGGGCTACGGCAGGATGGAGTACCGTCTCAGTGATGGTTAAACAGAATTATTTCTATTTCCATTCAGGAGAAATTCCAGTCTGAGGAGCAGCACAAAGTTGTGCATTTTCTTTTCAGTTTTTCAAAATTTTAAGTTCGCCTGGAGGCAAATAAAAGGGGTGACCTGGTTGATGTCCCAAAATTTGTTTGTTTTTGAGATTGTCTTTACACCACCCAACCACAATATTTATTTATTTATTCATTCATTTTTTGCAGGATGAAGCACACTGTGCTAAAAAAATTCCAGCCCGCCCTAAAATGCATATGCATACCTTTTGCAGCACTCTGGGTCAATGAAGGCAAATAGATTAAATATCAAAAGTAAAAAAGATTAATGAAACATAGAGAAAAAAAGCATACTGTATTCTGAAAAAATAATAACATTTCTTATTACCTAAATTCTTATTATTCTTTGTCTTACTTGCAATGTCCTGTATAGTGGGGTTCACAAATATTGATGGAATCTGTGTTAAACTGGACTTTTTCTTTCTGTCTTGTTGGCTGGGCTAGCCAAGTATATTCTGTTTTATGGAGGTACTGTATTTCTGTAAGTGTTTAAACTATTCTTGGAGTGTAAATAAGTGTGCTAAAATAAGAATACTCTGGAATGGAAATCTCTCTTAATACTACCTCACAATACTTTTCATAAAGCCTGTTCATATTTTTATCATTTATCTTTCCATATTTTAAAAATAAAAACTTATTTTGAACTGTGCTGATGTATACTTTAGTTAAACCTATTAACCAGAATGCTGAGTTAAATCATATTGCACTCAGCCATACAATTAAGTAATTATTGAATTACTCTTATTCAGAAAAGCACCTACCAAAGCATCTTAACCTTTTTAAATTTACAATAAACTGGAAAAAAATCAGCATAGACCACTTTTAAAAAGCTATAGTCATAGATTTTAATATTTTAAACTAATGCACTGATATTGGGTTTTGCAATTTAATAAAATTTACATTCATACACTTGAATTGCAGGTAATGTTACCAGTGAAGACCTAAAAATTGAGTTTCAAAAGTCAAAACTCATCCTTGAACTTATCATTTCAATATATTTGATTTATGATAATTACATAAATTATTCCCAAAGAAAGTATCATGAAAAGATGTTTTTAGAAAGTACATTTCTTCTTAATTTGCCTTTCAGAATTCTCAATGAATATATATGGGTTGGTGATGTTCATGTAATACATTCATTTGGAGCAAACAAATATTTGGCATTATCTTGTGTTGAAATAAGATATATCTAATTAATAATTTGTACAGATCTATAGGGGAAACAGACTTGAGAATGTTATCTTATATGTACAGTAGATGCTAAAATGATTCCAGTTGTCTCCAGGTCCAGGTTCTCAATTCCATCCTCATCTTACTTCTTCTTTTCAACTCAGTCATTCTTTGAGGCTAATGGTGTCTGTCTGCCCTTCCACCATTTTTTTTCACCATTTCCTTAACCTTGCCTACTCCATATCCCCCAACGTGAAAACGTTTTATGCTGCTATATGTATATTTCATTATGCAATGCCTCCATCAGACCTTAGTGATACAGTAGTGTGGGTTGTACTGAAAGGCACAGGCATTTTTATGTTGTTTTAATGTAACTGGCCACTTCTGCAAGCAGATGAACATGCTTAAACAAAATTATGTCATGTCGGAAAGTGTGCGTGGAAATGTGTAACATGCATTACAACTGTAGATGCTGCAGGACATAGATTGTTTAATACACTTGCTAGTCCAGAAGAACACGAGAATTCATAGAGATCTGGTGGCTCATATGTGCGTAGTCTATTGCATGTGGATTTTGATATGGGACTTTTTAAAGACCATTTCTGAAACCTCCAATTCTCCAGGTCTCTTTTTTCATATATTATCTGGGTGTCCTACAGTCTCTGCCTTTTGACCAGCTGTACCTCACTTTCTCTGATGTCTCCTTTAACTCTGCGATTTTTACTTTATCTTGGCTCTGTCTCTTTGTTTTCCTTTCAGTGCGGGCTATTCTCTTTGGACACAACAGTTACAAAACTTTTGAAAATCTCATGATACCTTGTACTTTTGACCTTTGGGAAAATCAATTTTTTCAGTTTAATTTTGTTTGAACTCTACACAGTACATATCAACAATGTGTGTAGCATCTGTATTCTAAATATGCAGTCTGCAGGGTTAATCAGAGCAACTTGCCATTGTACACCAAAGCTGTGACCGTTTGTGCTTTCTTGTCACTACTAGTTATTTTTTTCAGACTTTTTTTTCCCTTTGTCACTGGGTTAATTTATTAGGGTGATTAATACATATTTCTCCATCCTGTTGAGTAATCTGTTACACAGGGCTGGGCTGAGGGTGGGACAGTGTGTACTACGAGATCTTATCCTTCTGACTTTATAGTATGACATTTGTTGCACTGTTACTCTGTTGATTTTTGCCTGATTTAATACAAAATTAATGGTTAAAATACAATTAATCTATAATATTCTGATGTGAAACTTTTTTGGCATATGTATAGGAAAAAAAATACCGGAACTCCTTGTTTAATATAAGGAATAAAGTTACGAATTATCGGTCAATGAAAAAATAATCAAAAATGTTGATTATGATGTGACAAATTCTTGGGAAAACTAGTGAAGTCATGGAGAGAAAAGAATTACAAAAGTGGCTTCATTTCTTCACTAGCCTCTCCTCATTAGTACCTGCTTCAATAGACTAAAACGTAATAATGCTGGAAAGGAATGTGAAAAAAATTTCACCAGAAAGAAGTAAAATATATGAAAAAGATACATTTTTAATTAACAAATCAAAGCACCTAATGACATGAATCTTGTCTCTAGACCTCTCTTAATAGAGAAAAATCTCTACAATGATATCACACCTCAACCGATGTATCGACATCACTATGTAAAGTGGTCATTCACAAGAAATTCTATAAATGATTTTTTAAATTTAGGAGTGATTTCCAGCCAAAGACAGCTATGTGAAAAACACACATACACACACACAAACAAAACTATGTGAAACCCACTCAGTTGACTGTAGAACCTGACAAATGCTCCTCCTACAACAGAACCACCAGTTTCTTCTACTAGGTTTGACTAGATGCTTAAGGTGAAACAGCCGTAACAATGCAACATTTAATCTTTGAGTGTAACCACACCCTCTTTCCTTGTCCATATCCTTGCAAATGTACAATACAGTGTAGTCATCCTTCGTTTCTGCAAAAATCAATTTTATGTTTCTTATGTACATCACATTCTAAATGGCTATCAACCAAACCTGGTGACTGATAAGACCTAGGAGTGAATACTGTATACACAGTAAGTCAATATAGGCAAGAAAAACAGAAAGGGATAATTCCAGAAAATACTAAAAAGAGTCAAAGAATATATAACAGGCCCCACCTTTTTCACAATTTGCAGCAAAAAATCAGTTTCTGTGATATAAGGATGCAAATACCACTGTTTGGAAGATAATCATAACTCATGGGTCTTTCTGTTCCAGGCTGTTTTGTAGCAATAGCAGTCAGCAACCCTGGGTGTACTGACTTTAAGGAACAAATTACACTGAGACTGTTTCAAATCAGTAAGGCATATATTATTACTTTCTATTCAAATTAAATTGTAAGCCCTTCTTCTACCCATCTAGAAAGCAGAGGAATTTAAAATGAAGCACTGAATCAAAGATACCAAAATATACAAAGGTTAGCAAAAGTTCAGTATGCTAAATTAAAAAATAGAAGATAACACTAATAAATGATTGTTGGATTCTAAATAATGTTTGAACTGACTCTCATAAAGTGTGTTTCTTTTTTTTCTGAATGACAAAAAAACCAGGAGATCTTTTTCCTATTGCACAGTTATTATTTGTGGAGGCCATTTGGTGGTGTTTCAGCAGTAAGCTTCCATACTCATTGCAAATGTAAAGAGGGAGGTCTGAGAAGGCAGGCAATTGCATGAGATGGTTGTTTATGTACCGTAGTGGAACTCAAATGCAACAAGCCCACTGCCAAGAAGTGAGACCCTCAAAGTTAGAAGCCTAATTAAGACAATTATGTGAATGTTGTTCTGCTCGGACTCCCCTTATTGAGATGGTTGTACTTCTTCCTTACATCCTTACTTTTGTTGCACAGGATGCAGAATGAAGTTCATTCCCTAGAAGACCTATTGGCGATATGACCTGGATGAGAACGAGTGCGATCTAAGTGAAGAGAAACCAGTTAAAACTGGTTACACTAACAGAGTGTGACAGATAGGTTTTACATTTCTAATTGATGACAGTAATGGTGGTACTTAACAGTTAGAGAGCATTACAATTATAAAATGAAACAATGAAAGAGAAGCAATCTAAAAGTCACTGTCAAAATTTAAAAGTGCTGCGTTACTGAGTGGTTGCGAGGCATGTGTTACACATGTCATCTTACCTTTAACATTCTGACAACCATCATATATAAGATGGCTACTTACATAAAGCAGTATTTGAACTTTAAGAAAATAAAGAAATTACTTTATGAAAGACCTGTGCTTGAATAAACAAGTATACTGTGGTAAAGACTTTAGATTTTGGAGACAAGGAACACCCAATCTAGTATCACATTTTAAAATCAAATAATCAGAAACAGAATTTATATTTTCTACACAATATGAAACTTATAAGGATGCAGCATAATTGTTCAATCCATGCACATATATATCCCTATTTGGCTGTTGTTTTCTATCCAAAGGTGGTGTCACACACGTGCAACTAGGAAGGAGCTGAGTGGGCCGAGTGGAGGTAATTACACTAAACTTACCTCTGTTATCTCTGCAGGCCAAACAAGAAAACCTGCCTGATTTAACATTACTTCCTGTTCCGGCGCCCAGACATATCTTACTTCTGGTTCCAATGGCCAGACTGACAGAATAACAGAAGGAAGTTCTTTCTCTATGTGCGAGAACTTTGTTAAGAATTCTAACACTAAGGTTTATTAGTTATATTAGCCTGTATAACGAGTACTGTAAATTTGCTAGGTGTGGATGTCTAAGTAAAAGCTTTCCCTCTCTGTTTGGCTTCAACATTTATCATTAACATGGGCCTAATTTAAAAGAGAATTGTTTAATAAATTTCTGAGGGATAGACATTTGAACCTGCAGCTTCTCCACTCTGTAGAGATTTAGCATTATACATGATCTCTGGGATTTGTTAAAAGTTTATCCAGCTCAACTATATTCACTTGCCTCCCTGTAGCTGAAGATGTGCCATTTTCTGAAATATTTCGTTCTTACTTCTGCAAATTAACTTGACAATCACAGACTCTGAAAACAAATAATGAACTAAAAAAAAACGGCACAGCATTATCCATCCATCCATTATGCAACCCGCTATATCCAAACTACAGGGTCACGGGGGTCTGCTGGAGCCAATCCCAGCCAACACAGGGCGCAAGGCAGGAAACAAACCCCGGGCAGGGCGCCAGCCCACCGCAGGGTGCGCACACACACCCACACACCAGGGACAATTTAGAATTGCCAATCCACCTAACCTGCATGTCTTTGGACTATGGGAGGAAACCAGAGCACCTGGAGGAAACCCATGCAGACACGGAGAGTACATGCAAACTCCACACAGGGAAGACCCAAGAAGCGAACCCGGGTCTTCTAACTGCGAGGCAGCAGCGCTACCCAATGCACCACCGTGCCGCCCCCCACAGCATTATTTGACTTGTTATTTAACCTACAATATTGGATCTCAGCTTGGTTAACTGGCAGGAAACAAAGAGAACAAATAAGAAGAGAAAGCACCATGTGGAATAAGGTCTTCAGAGGAGTCTCTGAAAGGTCTGTCCTGGAACCATTACATTTTCTGATTTATATTGATGACATAGATTCTGATGTCATTAGTAAACTTGTGAAATTTGCAGATGACACTAAAAGTGTAAGTATGGCACTGAGGAGGCAGCAAAAACAATTCAAAAAGACTTGCACAAATGACAAAACTAGACGAAAAACTGGAAAATGCAGTTTAAATGTAGAAAAATGCAAAATGCCACATCTGGGTAAATGGAATGTCAGATCTAAATACAAGATGGGAGACAATGTCATACAGGAAGTAACATCTGAAATGGATTTAAGGTTTTATGTTGATACACAGTTCTCTCATCAAAGCAAGCACAGAAGCAATTAAAAAGGCAAATAAAACATTAGGTTAGGTTATAAAAACTGTTTCAATATAAATAGAGGAAAGTTATGCTCAGGCTATGTAATACACTAGTGAGACCTGTAGGTCAAAGTGGACATTACCCATTCTGCTATGCTTCAGGGGCAGTCAAGGTCTGTTAAGAGCAGATTTCACAGGCATACATACATCCAGCTTCACCCTTTGCCCAAACTACATTTCAGAAAGTAGCCTGTACTTCATCAGATAACAAAGTTGTAAATCAGAGCTGTACTGGCATCCTTGCAGAGACTTTTTCGGGCTATAAGGCATGAAATAGATGCCCAAGGACAAAGAGCTGTAATTCAATGAATGACAATTCTGATCAACAAAATAAAGGATATTAGTGTAGACAAGCGGTGTTATCTAACTAACAAATGTTTGTAAAAATTTGTTTTAAAATGTCATGTATTCTTATGTTCTGTGGTCTATTCTAGAACGCAGGATAATTGTGAAATCCAGGGAAGGTAAATTGGCATTCACGGAAACCTGGATTTAGCCAAACGTGTTTCTGGAACAAATTAAGCCAGAATTACATGATCAGTGAGGCCAAAGATGTGGATAACTTGCTAATCTTGCTTTCTGGAAATGGCTTAGGATTTGCCTGTTCCAGAAAGAAAGATCTGACAAAATCCACCTCAGTTACTGGGGCAACCAATGCCCTGAAACTAAGCTGCAAATAGCACATTTAACTCTTTGAGGGCAGAATATCCATCCATCCATCCATTTTCCAACCCGCTGAATCCAAACACAGGGTCACGGGGGTCTGCTGGAGCCAATCCCAGCCAACACAGGGCACAAGGCAGGGAACCAATCCTGGGCAGGGTGCCAACCCACCGCAGGACACACACAAACACACCCACACACCAAGCACACACTAGGGCCAATTTAGAATCGCCAATCCACCTAACCTGCATGTCTTTGGACTGTGGGAGGAAACCGGAGCGCCCGGAGGAAATGAGGGCAGAATATTTTTTCCAAAAAACTCAGTTTTCTGAAAAGCACACAATGCACTGGTGTCACAAATAAATCAAGACTGCTGCTGGCACTGCGGGCCAGAAACCTCTCTGTCTTCGCACAGCAGGTGGGTGACAGTGGCAGTGTGACACAATATGGTTTGTACCTCTTGTCACCATAGCTGCTGTAGGCATATCAGCTACACAAACATGTTACACACCATGATCACCTTCATTGGGAGGTTTCTGGGAGCTGTGGGGAGAAAAGGAAACAAAGTTAGTGACAGCACCCCCTTTCGCCCTGGTGGGTTACCATTTACCTCAAATGAGCCAGCAAGGAGATCCTCAGATGCACATATATGACAACATTCATTATTTCAGTCATATTTCTCCATATCATCTCATTTTCCTTGGCAGCTGCTGCTGCTGTATTACTCCTCTTTTGCCATATATGCTGATAATATTAATGCAGTGCCATCAGCACCTCTTGCTGACATAAAGGTTGTTCCCTCTGTTTCTCAGATTTGTAGTCTGTAATTGATTTGCTGTTCTGTGCCTGACCTGTAAAGGCTTGTAAATTTTGCCGTAAATGTGCACTAATCTGAATCAACCTATCCAGTATTGCATGAAATCCAGTGTTCTGGAACCGGCTAATCCAGTGATGCAGAATCACACTATAGTAAATCTCTTCATTCTGAAGATCCAGGATTATCTAATCTTTATTTCTGGAACAGACCCCTGATTACTGCTAGAACGACCAAAGAGAATTTTAGAGTGGCAAAGCACAACTTACTCAATGATTAATTTGAAAAGAAAAAAAAAAATTAAGGTACCTGCAATTTCTCTGACAATAGTTTGCCAAAATCAGTGATTAAACACATCTGAAAGGAGGATTACAAATCAGTATGGGTATATATTTCTGTTTGCTGTAGTTATTATTTATTTTACAGACAATTTAATCCAAGGCTACTTATAAAAGTTACAATACATACAATTTGCATGGAGATAGAGTTATTAAGTAAAAGGGAACAAATTCAAAGGGAAAAGCAAAAAGTGTGATATCACTGTGATACCATTATGTTAGATTTAAAGCAAAAAATAAAATCTA
This sequence comes from Erpetoichthys calabaricus, assembly GCF_900747795.2. Lineage (NCBI taxonomy): Eukaryota > Metazoa > Chordata > Cladistia > Polypteriformes > Polypteridae > Erpetoichthys > Erpetoichthys calabaricus. The sequence goes on from NC_041398.2 coordinate 176,371,007, forward strand.
TAGCAATGACGGTTTTAGAACATAATACAATTTTTTTTAATTAGGTAAATTGACTCTATCATTGATTAAAGTACACCATCTTAAATAAAAATAAGTGTGTGACATTGTTAATGTAGTGAAGAGCACGTGTTTTGTTGTTAAATTTTCTGCATCTGAGTTTTGAGATCATTTCCCAATCTATAAACAAGAACAGCATCTGCATTTCCTATGTATTACTTCTTTTACTCAAAAACATTTTCAGCTCATCACTTGCCTGCCTGCTTCCCAACGCAGTGTGAAAAACAAATTGTTGCATTCATCATTGTTCTGTTTGTTTGTACCTACATTAAATCTGGATCTTCAAAACATCAGTTTGCTAGCATTCTTTTTGATTTTTATTTCCATACATTGATGAGGTAGCACCATGAAATTCCATACCAGTGTGTTTTCTACCAGTACAGTATACATAATGTTTTATTGTTCAGGTGATTTTCCATCATTTTCATTTTATGAATTAGATAGATAGATAGATAGATAGATAGATAGATAGATAGATAGATAGATAGATAGATAGATAGATAGATAGATAGATACTTTATTAATCCCAATGGGAAATTCACATTCTCCAGCAGCAGCATACTGATACAATAAATAATATTAAATTAAAGAATGATAATAATGCAATAAACACTATCTAACTATTTGTGCAACGTGCACCACAGTATTACGACTTTGATCAGCAGATTTAAGTAAACAATTAAGAGCTCATTAAACTTTGATATAAATAATGATAAATTTATTGCACAATAAACAGAATCATAGGATATATATTTAGTATATTCCATCTTCTTCTAGCCTAATATATTAATGCCGCTTTGGGACAAATATTTGCTCACATTCAAATAATTAGATAAGTTCATCCAGTTTTCTTCAAAAGTCAGCTACAGAAGAACACATGTGTAAGGAACTCTTACTTGCTACCAAAAATCATTGCACATTTTAAAATTAAAATGTACTTCATATCTTAAATTGTGAAGTAATTTTAACTGTTGTTAACCAATAACAAGTAGTTTCTGAATGAAAACAATAAAAATCCTTCATCCTTTTATATTTAAACTTTGCTAGCATACTTCAAAATTAGAATGAATGGTACAAAACAGAATTAAGAATCTGATCTGACAGACAGTTGTTGCAGAAACAGAAAAAGATAGTAACCATGTCATGCAGGTGTGGGGAGTGGATGGCCTTAAAATGTCAGAGTATCCAAAGGGCATAAAATAGAAGAAACATATAAATCAGGTTATGAAATTATTATCGACTAGAAAATATGAGGAGGTTGGGAGGCGTGAGCTAAATGTTTTGGAGGCGTTTCTATAATAATTTAAATGGTCAATTTTCATTTTGTTTTATAAACCTAAATTAAAAAAATAAAATTTTAATTGTAGGCAACCAATGTTCCCATTTGAACATGTTTATCTAATCTTAATCTAATCTACAAATTTTTAGACGCAGAATATGAGCTCAGTGTATTCTGGGAAAGATGAAAGGCAAAGCCAGATTCAGAATATTTTACCTAGTTAAAAAGTACATCTTTTGATTCTCTTGGTAATTGACCTTGGCCTTGTATAATAATGACACATGGACACTTTACAAGGAACCTTTCTCTAACTGAAAGGAACAATTTTGTGGAGCTTTGACTCTTAACTGGTAGATGCTTGGAAAAGAATTCTTTCTCCAACAAGAAACCCTTCTTTTCATTTTCAATTAAGGATATAGAATTTTTAACTAAGAAACTGGTCCACCTGGAGCGTCTTGCTTATAAAAAAACTTAATACATTGCTTATATTTGCTGCTATTGATTTTAATGCAAACAATTATAACAAATATAAATATAAAAAATGTAATTATTGAATTTAAATCAATAACTCTGTTCAAATAGTCCAAGTGAGTTGAGAAGTTAAGATCATTTCTTGTCTAACTGCTGTCCTTTAAGGGTCCATGCAATGCCTTTGAGAAGCCCTCTATTAGCAGTAAACTGGATTGAAGTAAAGGAGTGAAAGTAAAGACAGTCCCAGATGGTGAGCAGCTTGTTGATGGACGTCACTAGGTTTGAATGGACAGTGAGACAGAATAAAGGATACGGGTAACAGGTATATGCAGTAGCTTATTTTACCATTTATTCGTATTCCCAGTTTGGTAAAAAATACTTAAGAGGGTAGTTGGTTAGGTGCATCTGATAACAGAACAAAACTAAAACAATCAAAACTAAGCAATCTGTCTAGAAAGTATTTTGAGAGCTGTTAACCTGCCTGCTGAGTCTGACATTTAACTCCAGTTAGAAATAGCCTGACAGTGTTTTGATGCTTGGCTGCACTGATGCACCAGCACATACTAAGAACCAGAACTGCAGAAAGAATTGAAGAAGTGTAACTAATTGCAGTTTATCAAATGCTTTTAAATTGGGTGTGCATTTCATTGAGGTATAGCCAGTAGTAAAGAGTTAGGCACAGAAAATGCTGCAGGAAAAAAAATTCATAAAGGATAGTAACAGTATATTGCAGATTAATAAGAAAAGAAGTTTTCACCAACAAATAAACCTACATTATAAGCTACCATTTGTTTTTGATTTAAACCAGGTCCTCACATCCTAGCTATTTTTTGCGATCTCACACTTACCCTGCCCTCCAAACTGTCCATGACATAAAGCCCTAAATGCCAAAGTATAATCGTGTTTTATTGGATGCCCCATGGCTTGTGTTTCTCTGTGTGCTGCAGGAAACAGCACAAATCAGGATTTTTGCTAGCCAACTGACAGAGAACTGACATGTAGTGAATTATACTTCTTCACTAACAAAGGAAATACTAATCAAGAGAAAAATTTAATTTTCAATCAGTGTTTCCTGATAAAGTTTGTGGTGATAAGGGGCCAAGTTTCTCAGATCAGACTCACTCATATAACTATATTATATTATATTATATTATATTATATTATATTATATTATATTATATTATATTATATTATATTATATTATATTATATTATATTAGATAGATAGATAGATAGATAGATAGATAGATAGATAGATAGATAGATAGATAGATAGATAGATATAAATTATATTATATTATATTATATTATATTATATTATATTATATTATATTATATTACTTACTCAGTTAACTATATCTTAGTTTCTTGCTGGAGGCAGCAGATCCTCCCTCTGTGGTTGATGTCTGATAAACCTAGTAAGGGAGGTACCCAAAGAGTATCATTACCAGATGACCAAACCAGTTAAACTAGCCTCATTCTTTACAAATATTATGCACTTACTGTATGTAAGAAGTTTGTTTATCCAAAAATAGTATCTAAAGTATGTACAGGGATGCAATTGCAAAGGTTATGAAAGTCTGACATAAAAATGACTTCACGTCTTTCATATTACAAAAGGTGTTGTAGCTAAGTACTGAGCTTGTGCCTCAAGGCTAAAAATAAAACTGGATATTCTTATCTTTGTAAAACAGAAGTGCATTCCAATGTCTCTATTTTTCATGCTTTTCTTTTCTCGTAAATAATCATTTGCACAGTAAATAGTTACTTCTTTTGTAAACCAAACAATGATTTATGCATTGTGCATAAAATATTCCATAATGAGGCACCAGAAGAACGGTGTAAAGCTGATACAGTATATTTATTTCATTTACCTGAACAGTATTACTATTTATTTCTTTAACTTTATGATGCTCTGTTATATGTGTAGTTAATGAGTCTGGATGTATTGGCTTATTTTTCTTGGAAAGTGAAATCTGAGACAAGAAGAATAAAAACAAACTGCTTTCAGAATTGTGCTCTAAAGAGACTACAACAGTTTTGTGAAGTTGATAAAAACAAAATAAAATTATTTTAAGAATTACTAAGAGTTTATGATAATTTCAAAATATACTGGTTATTAGTATTGGGAAGTAATCCTAACACCATGTACTGTATACATTTCAGACAAAAATTCACCTCAAGCTCCTAAAAGAAAAAAAAAAAGAGCAGCCAATAGCTTTGATTTAAGTGCCCGATAATAAAGTGTGTAAAATATCAATTTTACAGTCTGTTACCTTTCTAACCTCCATTTACTGTGCCTAATTATTTTCCTTCTCCTGCTCAGTGCATCCTTCTCTTGTGTTTTTGTGCCCATCCTGATGATTTGGACAACTGAATGTCACTACAATTTTAAACTATGCACAGTCATTAAGAACAGTATATTTTACTCAGGATCTGAATCTTTCTTTGACCATCAGAATGTCAGTTTCAGATGGCCATCCAGTGTAATTTGACCCTCTTTTCCTTTTGTTTGAAGTGAGTCAGTGTTTGACACAGGGCTCAAGATCAAACTGCTCAAATGATGGGCCTTCTGAGCTGATCTGACTAAATCCTTCAAGGCTGAGACACTGAGAGAGTTTCACACTTTTGATTTTATTCAGTTCTGTGCTGAAAAGCCACATTGACCATGAGCTGCTGAAATAGGCAGAACAAGAATGATCTAAGCAAGATGTAGAATATTGTGAAAATCTGTGCGATAAGGCTCATTTCTTAGTACAATTACCCGCAAACGTTTCTCACACTGTGCTTTGTAACCTGAGTGCAGAAAAACATAAAGTGCCCAGTAAATGTGTGGCAACCAACGCTGGGTCTTCACTGTAGTAGGTGTGCATATAGAGCAGCCTAATTCCTCACTCCTATTCTTGGGGCTGAAGTTATATGTTTTCCATATCAGCTATAGTAAGTCATAGACTTTTTAAATTATTAGCTTTCCAGTGTTCATTTTGAAAGCAGAAGACAGGGGGCATGCATTTCTATGTTAAAAGCCTATAGCCGAGGAATGGAAAGAACAGAGGGGTATAGTAGACATGAAAGTGATATAGAAGACTTACGTCAATCTTTTTAAATAATTTTTTGGACAATTTTATAATTCCTGTATTCATCATGCAAGTAGCAGGCAGGGGGCATGCATTTCTACAGCTCTACTCCACCCATGGAAATGAGTAGCCACCCCCCTGTGTTTTGGACAGAAGGCTACAACAGACATGAAAGTTATTTAAAGGACTGTACACAACCTTTAAAAATACATTTTGAAACATTTTAGGTGTCCAGAGTTCATTTTGTAAGCAGCAAACAGGGGGCTCTATGCCAAGTGATGAAATAAGTGTCCCTTCCAGTGGACAGAAAAAAAGGGCACAATGGAGAAAAAAGTGATTAAAGAATTTTTAGAGATTTAGCTCAATTTTACCTGTCCGGTGTTCATTTTGTAAACAGAAGAGCATTTCAACAACATAGGTTCAGCTGTGGTAATGAGTGTCCTCTACAGTGGATGGGATGGAAAAGCATATTAAAAATGAATCTGCTATAATCAGCTATGCATGTAATATATGGGGAAATGAGATTTATAAGATGATGATACCTGCTATGAAAAGATCCCCCACCAGTTTAAAGGGGTGGGCATGACAGGCAAGGTTTTTTTTTAAAGGACTTTAACCGTTTAATTCACACTCATATGACACAAGTGAAATTTAAGTTCCACAACAAAGCCATTGCTGTGGTAAATTTGTAGCGGGGCCACATAGTTAGTGTTAAATGTCAGTTCTGCGTGCGTCTCGTTTCATTGTCCCGTTTACTGTTTGTGTATCAGTTAATGCCGTCCCCGTAAAGGGGGACGGATGATGGAAGGAGACCACAGCCACAAACCTGGAAAACACCCGTTTACAATTAATCAATCACAGCTGTCACAGGACTATTTAAGCCAGCAGGAGGAGAAGGAAGGAGAGAGGAGAGAAGGAGATTTTTTTTTCACATTCACGACCACGAGCCAACTGTACCTGTTGTTTTCCATATCGCGCTTATCCATCCAGTTTGTTTTTCCATCTGCCGGACTTGCTTCAAGGACCTCACCACGAGAGACCCCGGGGTCGGACTTAATCATCCACCACACACCGAGGATTCACGGTGAGGCTGCTCCATTTTTTCCGGGGAGAATCAAACGTCTCAATTTCACTAATTCAGTCAACCGCTTTCAGGACAGTTTCTTTATTACCGGACTCAAGTTCACAAGCATTCAGTTTATCAGTCATTGTTGTTATTCGTGTTGTGTGTTTATATGTTACAGGGACAAGGGAGGGTTTTTGTTGTATTTATATTTGGGGTGTTATAGTTATATTTGGTGGTGTCTTGTTGTTGCTGGGGTGGAGGGATATTTATATTTATATGTTTCTATTTTTTGCATGTCTTGTTTCACTTAATACATATAATCCGTTTAAATTTTACATCCTGTTTTTGTACTTATCTTTTCACCGTCGATTGTGGGGGAAAAGTTTAATTGGTTAGAAGTACGGCTTGATAGTTAGATTATTTCTCAGTCGATTATCCAGGCCACAGGTCTTGGAAGTGTAGCTGCCGGCTGGGTAAAGGGGTCGGCCGTTACATAAAGTGGTGCCCTCTCTGAGGAATCTTAATAAATATCTATCGCTGTCTGCCTTTAAACATTTCCCCAATTAACATGTCTATAGTGCGTGCCGAGCAGGACGACACCATTGCTTCGCCACAGTGTGATGATGGAGTAGCTGGGGCGCGGCACGTCACGGTCAGAGCGTGTTCAGCGGTGCAGGAGGTGGTGGATTCGTTGCAGTCGCTGTACCTCGAAGATCACCATGGACCTGAGGAGGAATGCCTGGAGGATGTCTCGCCTCAGTGGGAAGATCTGGCACAACAACAATGAGAAAGTCCGCAAGGTTGCTGAAAGTGCGCTCGGGCGCGAAGATGCCTTGCAGGCTTGCATCAGCAGCTCCCAGGAGGAAATAAAAGAATACCTCAATGAGCAAGTTCAACTCCTGGGGCGGGAAATCGTGTTGTGCCTCCAGAGGCGGGGATCAACGCTGGCAAGAAACTCTTCAGGGGGAGGTCCGAAGGAGTCTCCAGACGTTACGTCAGTCACCCTGTCATTCAACGCCGTACGGGTCTCGTGGGGGGGGTGAATACATCAATCGGCCCTCTGTTCCTGGGGTGCGCCTTTCCTTTCCCAAGTTGGGGGCTCCTTATAACATCGATGATGTCCTCAACTTTGTGGAAGAAGGGGAGGCGTATCTGGCTGTTAACCCTTTAACCCCAGAAGAGCTTATGGGGGTGATAGGGGCATCCCTCTCGGGGCCGATGCGGAGCTGGTGGCTGACGGCCAAGAAGAACATTAAAGACTGGGGATCCTTTCATCGATCTTTCCTCGCGGCTTTTCTTCCGGAAGATTATGAATCCGAACTGGAGGACAAGCTGCGATCCATGGTGCAACTGCCTTCGCAATCCATCCGGGACTTCGCCTATGAATATCGGGCTTTGTGTTTGAAGTGGCGGCCGGCTATGTCTGAAGAAGAGGTGGTCCGCCACATCCTTAATGCCTGTAACCCGCGGTTAGCTGGGGGTCTCAGGGGGGTTGTGGGGTCGGTGGAAGACCTGGTGAAGGTGGGCTCACAAGTGGAACGGGACTGGGGAAACTCAAAAACGTACTGGAACAAGGTACAAGCCAGTACACGAGAAACCCAGCCGCTAAAACCCCAGTGAGCAAAACCTTGCCGGTCGGAAGCCGATCTCGCCATCATGCAAGCGAGTACGTCCCTCCTGATCGTCCCAGTGAAGCTGCGGGGGTGGCAGGTGGATGCGGTGGTGGATACAGGGAGCCATCACACCTTAATCCGCTCAAGCATGTGGAAGAAGATTAGCCGACCGACAGACAACTTAACATCTGCCCCGTCTGTCCGATTTGTATTGGCAGATGGGAGTGAACACAGGGCCCTGGGCAAAGTCCCTTTGAGGTACAGTGTACTCTCCACCACCTGGGAAACGGATACGTATGTCCTGGATGACCGGCACCTGTCCGTCCCGTTACTCCTTGGGCTGGACTCTTTAACCACCATGAGGATGACCATCCATCTCAGTCCCAGGGGTATACGGAGCCAGGGGAAGGGGTATGCGACTTCATACATAAATCAAAAGAAGATTTGGGCTCCGAATTCATTGGATTCTACGCGGCAGGGAGGAGTGACGTAAGCACCTCGGCGGCAGCCCCAGTGGAGTAACAGCCCGAAGAGGTGAGGCCGGTGCTGAAGAAGTGGGCTGAGGTGTGGACTGAGAAATTAGGAGTCGCCCGTGGAGTTACCCACGTGATCCACACCTCGGACGAAGTTCCAATAAGGCACCGAGCCTACCGCGTTTCTCCACTAAAGAAGGGCATAATTAAAGAACACCTTGATCGAATGCTCGCCGAGGGAATAATCGAACCATCTTCCTCCTCCTGGGCGTCCCCTGTGGTCCTCGTGAAGAAGACGGATGACACCTATCGTTTCTGCGTGGACTACAGGGGGGTTAACGGGAAGACGAGCCTGGACGCATATCCCATTCCCCTGGTTCATGAGATTCTGGAGTCACTGCATGGAGCTGCAGTTTTCAGCACACTAGACCTCCGCAGTGGCTATTGGCAGGTGCCGATGGACGAGGGGAGTAAGAAGAAGATGGCAGTCATCACCCCTGAAAGCTTGTTCCAGTTCAAAGTCATGCCTTTTGGGCTTAAAAATGCTGGGGCCACCTTCCAGCGGCTCATGGAACAAGTCCTGAGGGGGTTGATAGGCAAGATCTGCTTTGTATACATCGACGACGTCATTATTTACTCCCCTTCTATTAAACAACATCTCCAGGACCTGGACACCATCTTCCAACGATTACATCAAGCGCACCTTACGCTGAACACGAAGAAGTGTACCTTCATTCAACCCCACATACGCTTCCTCGGGCACATTCTTTCATCTGAGGGGGTCGCTGTAGACCCCGAGAAGACCTTAGCCATCCGAGACTACCCCACGCCCACGGATTTGAAATCTTTGCAACGTTTCCTTGGGTTAGTGGGGTGGTATCATAAGTTTATTCCCCGGATGGCTGATATAGCGGCTCCCTTGAACAACTTAAGAAAAAAAGATGTCCCATGGGAGTGGACAACGGAATGCCAGGACGCGGTCGAGCAACTAAAGAGTCACCTTCAAGAGCCGCCCGTTCTGGCCCAGCCAGATCCGCAGCTCACTTTCCAGGTACAAACCGATGCCAGCAACCTGGGGCTTGGCGCCGTGCTCACTCAGAAAATCCAGCAGGCTGAACACGTCATCGCTTACGCCTCTCGAGCCTTGCACAGCGCCGAGCTCAATTATTCAACAGCTGAAAAAGAGTGTTTGGCTGTCGTGTGGGCTGTGGAAAAATGGAGACACTATCTGGAGGGGGTTGAATTTGAAGTGTACACCGACCATCACGCTCTGACCTGGGTATTTAATCACCCGAAGACCTCCTCTCGTCTAACCAGGTGGGTACTCCGCCTCCAGAACTTTACTTTCAAGGTGACCTATCGGAAGGGCTGTGGCAATATCGTGCCTGATGCTATGTCCAGGGTGTCAGAGCCTCCGGGGATGGTGTGTTTGGCCGAGGCAAAGAAGATGATCCTCCCTCTGCCAAGAAGCCTTGAAGACCTGACTCAAACACAAGGCACCAGTCCATTCTGCCAGAGCATCAGGGAGGGACTGGAGCAACAGCATACCGACCGGGTACACTTCGTGGACCTCCAGGGGGTTCTGTACAAGACCACTCCATCCTCCCTTGGGGGTCTGCAACACCAACTAGTGGTCCCGGAAGGGCTCATCCCCGACTTTCTAAACTACTATCATGACAGTCCTTTAGGTGGTCACCTTGGAAGGACAAAAACTTTATTAAAGATCCTGGGGGTCGCGTGGTGGCCGTCTGTCCGGAAAGACGTTTGCCACCACGTGAAGAAGTGCATCACCTGCCAGCAGCTCAAAAACCCACCTGGTAAACTGGCAGGATTTCTACAATCGACAATCGCGGATGGACCGGGGGAGACTTTGGGAGTCGACCTGATCGGGCCATTTCCTGTTACCAGCTCGAGGAAGACCGTCCTGATGGTGGTGATTGATTATTTTTCAAAGTGGGTGGAGCTGTTTGCATTAACAGACGCAAAAACCAACAAGATATGCTCCACCCTGAAGAACGAAATCTTCACCCGCTGGGGGGTGCCGAAGAACATCGTATCAGACCGGGGTCCGCAGTTCACGAGCTCTGTATTAGATGAACTTTATACAGCCTAGGGAGTGAAGAAAAACCTGACGACAGCTTACCATCCCCAGGCCAACATGACAGAGCGAGTGAACCGGACCCTGAAGAACATGATCGCCTCCTATGTGGGTGAACACCATCAGGATTGGGATAAATGGCTCCCCGAGCTCCGGTTTGCCCTGAACACCGCTGTGCATGAAGCCACAGGTGAGACGCCTACTTTGGTTGCGCTGGGCAGACAGCTAAAGGGCCCGCTTGACCGACTCCTTCCCAGAGCCCCTAGTCCAGAAACCACCAGTTACAATAACTTATTTAAAATGGAGGAATTACGGCGGAGAATCCAACAGAGGTTGGTGAGTTCGACATCCAGACATGCCAAGTTATATAATGCTCGGCGTAAGGAAGCGCACTTTCAGCCGGGTGATTTGGTCTGGATTAGAGCTCACCATCTCTCGGATGCCAGCAAAAGGTTCTCCGCCAAGCTAGCACCTAAATGGTTAAGTCCAGCTAAAATCATATCGCAAACAGGTCCAGTTAATTTCCAGCTTCAAAGGGGTATCGGCACTGACTCCAAGCTAGACAACATCCATGTGGCCAATCTCAAGCCGTACTTCGGCCCTCCCTTGTCCAAGGTTGGGGTGGGGGAATGTAGCGGGGCCACATAGTTAGTGTTAAATGTCAGTTCTGCGTGCATCTCGTTTCCTTGTCCCATTTACTGTTTGTGTATCAGTTAAAGGGGGACGGATGATGGAAGGAGACCACAGCCACAAACCTGGAAAACACCTGTTTACAATTAATCAATCACAGCCGTCACAGGACTATTTAAGCCAGCAGGAGGAGAAGGAAGGAGAGAGGAGAGAAGGAGATTTTTTTTTCACATTCACGACCACGAACCAACTGTACCTGTTATTTTCCATATCGCGCATATCCATCCAGTTTGTTTTTCCATCTGCCGGACTTGCTTCAAGGACCTCACCACGAGAGACCCCGGGGTCGGACTTAATCATCCACCACACACCGAGGATTCACGGTGAGGCTGCTCCATTTTTTCCGGGGAGAGTCAAACGTCTCAGTTTCACTAATTCAGTCAACCGCTTTCAGGACAGTTTCTTTATTACCGGACTCAAGTTCACAAGCATTCAGTTTATCAGTCATTGTTGTTATTCGTGTTGTGTGTTTATATGTTACAAGGACAAGGGAGGGTTTTTGTTGTATTTATATTTGGGGTGTTATAGTTATAGTTGGTGGTGTCTTGTTGTTGCTGGGTTGGAGGGATATTTATATTTATATGTTTCTATTTTTTGCATGTCTTGTTTCACTTAATACATATAATCCGTTTAAATTTTACATCCTGTTTTTGTACTTATCTTTTCACCATTGATTGTGGGGGAAAAGTTAAATTGGTTAGAAGTACGGCTTGATAGTTAGATTATTTCTCAGTCGATTATCCAGGCCACAGGTCTTGGAAGTGTAGCTGCCGGCTGGGTAAAGGGGTCGGCCGTTACAAATTTTCCCCCTTCTTTTTCCCAACAGAAAAAAACTAACAGTAAATATTTAAGAGCAAGTCACCATGTATGGCATGAAAGTGAATTAGTATGTTTATTCTAAGAATTTGTCCTTTAAAATGTCTTTATACAGAGTTCTTGGGTGTCAAGTAATAAATTCTTAATTATAATTATTACTATTTCATTTTTACTACATTTTATTTTCAATGTTTCTTTGCTGATGAACTCCCATTGAACAAATAATTGGTAACAGAACATGCAGTACACATAAAAACAACTGAAGAAACTAGTAACAAGTGGCATTTTTCGATACCATTTTAACAAAGTTTACTTCCACCATCAATCACAAAACTGTCCGGTAAAACAACAAAAACATGTAATACAACTACAACCTTAAAACACAGACTTCATGACATCGCTGTGCATGAGGAAACAGCAGACAGGCTGGCATTTAAATTAAAAGAGAAAAGGCACACAAAGATGCACAAACAGGAGTAGATATGTGTCAATCACAGCTTAGTGCGCCTGCGCTAAATCAGAAGGGACACTGAAATCCATGGAACACAGATATCTTCATAACATGTTTTGCATGTCTTCCTTGTGTTTAGATGACCTATTAAATTATATTCAGCCTATTGTCCATCATTCTGGCACAAGCGTAACCAACCTATCCTTGAAATTCACCATTTGGGATACATGGCTGCTGTATCAGCAGTGCTGTATAGTTAAAATGCATGTCTCAAAGTCTGACGCCATTTTTTCCATGTGGCTCTTGCACACAGCATGGACGTATCAAGTATAAACCAATCTTTAGTGGAATGTGGCTCACGGATCTCTAAGGAGGAACCTTACTTGTACTGATACATACATTAATAGCACATCCTATCCTATCATCTGTTACAATATAAATAAAATTTCAATGATTTTATTTCCCACTGGTGAACTAACTAGAAATTATAATCAGCAAAGCCTATTTTTGGTCACATATGAAACCATTTTAGTCGCATTCTGGAGCTCTGCCCTTAAGATCAATAAACATTTTTTCTTCTGCATAGGTACTAGGTAAGCTGAAGAACTTTGATTCTTACAATGATACTGCTATGTACTGTACATACTGAATAATGGCACAGTGAGTAGCCCTGAACTCTAACAGTGATGGCTGAATGGTTATATAATAATAATTCTTTGCATTTATATAGCACTTTTCTCACTACTCAAAGTGCTCAGCAATTGCAGGTTAAGGGCCTTGCTTAAGGGCCCAACAGAGCAGAGTTTCTATTGGCATTTACGGGATTCGAACCGGCAACCTTCTGATTGCCAGTGCAGATCCCTAGCCTCAGAGCCACCACTCCGCCTTGTATGTGTGAAGTTTGTACACTTCCATTCATGTGTACTCGAGTTGCCCTGCATGGATTCTGATTTTCAACCATAGCCAAATGACAAACAATTAGGTTAAATGGCAATCTAAACTGGCTAGGTAGAAGAACTAAACTTCCATTCGGTGTTGATCGATAGTACTTCCAACTGAGATAAGGGAGATGACAAAATGGACAGAATGACTATCATGTATTAACTATCTGAGATTTTATTGTACATACTGTATTAGGAGGCATGCATTGAAAACAACAATCTTATTTTGTTTCTATAATATTTTGAATATTTTTTGTTCTTTGCTACAATTCTCTCATGTTTAAACACTTACTGAGAAGCACTCCTATTTGAAATTGGGAAGACAGATAACATTGGTTAGGTTGTCTGTTAAACTTTCAAGTCTCTTCTTTATGAGAGACCATGAAAGATAGCACCACGCTTACAAGAAAGCAGGCACCAGGGATAAATTTTTCATGTGTGAAACTGGAAGGAAAAATGGGTAATTCTAAAAATTTAAAAGGTGTTTGGATGCACCTGATGCAAAGTATGGATGTATCAGAAACTACAACACTACTAGTAATTTCACTATAGAACAGAAGCTCTGCTAGGTTTCTCACTCATAACTGTATAGAGAGTGGGGCACCTCCAAAAGTATCTGGCCAATGAAAACCCCGTTTTTGTTTCCATTTGATAGTTTTTTTCTTTATTTAAATTGTTTTTTTTAATTTGCCATTCTGTGTGCTTGTTTTTCATTGATGCCACCAGTGTGGAGCTCATCATTTTATGTGTTCAGACTTTGTAAAACTGAGTGATTTCAAGACACATGCTGTGTGACCTGTGGCATTATGGGGACCATTGTATTTAAGACAGCTGCTCATATTAAGCAAGTGTCTAAACTTTCAGACTCCTTATTGTGAGACTAGTGCTCAAGCACCCTAAATACATATTAGGGAATTCTTGCTGTTTTTTATCTTTCACTTTCTTTTCACTTTTGGTGACAATAAAAAGATAATTCTTGTACAGATCCCAGCTTTAATTCTGACTTTTCTTTTACTATAATTTGAGTTACTCAAAAAAATGGTTTGTCTAATTGCACTTAACTCATTCTAAATCAAATATAACACATTTACATTTATTTGATTAGGTCAACATAATCAAGTAAACATCAGTGTGGGAAACTGTTTGAGAACAAGTGTTACAAGATTTGTTAAATACTTTTGATAAAAAGGACTGATGCAGACTGACTGAAGCTATACAGAAGTATCAAACTCACAATGATAGGAAGAACTTTGTTCATGGATCAATTAAATTTAGTGTCAACCATATACACCGGTGCTGGTGTAAAGTTATTTTGAGGTTTTAGGTGCTCTTCTTATGTGATTTAGTTCATACTGGTTAATTTGCTGCCGACATATGCAGACACATACTGTAAATGTACAGAGCTTATTATGGGGGCTGATAATGTTTTTTTTCTGCATATGCTACATTTACAACATGTGATATTCACTTACACTTATATTCAGATGCCCTTCAGCTGTATTTATCAATCAGACTTAATGATGTTTCTTCAGATATGCCTTTAATTGTCAGTATGTTAAATAATTGAATGAATTAGCTGTGCTACCCATCTAAGACAGGTTGAAATTTAAGTAGTCAACACAGACCTCATGTTTTTATTTGATACATGGGTTGTCCACTTGGTCTGGTATAATAATACGCACCAATCCCTTTCCCGCACAGAGGCCATTCCCTCTTCGGATAAAGCCGCCTGTTTGCACCGCTTCCTCTGTGAAAATGTGATGGTTGTTATACATTATACAAAGTTATTGTCTGTTTTTCACCTGCATTATTATCATTCTTTAATTTAATATTATTTATTGTATCATTATGCTGCTGCTGGAGAATGTGAATTTCCCATTAGGATTAATAAAGTATCTATCTATCTATCTATCTATCTATCTATCTATCTATCTATCTATCTATCTATCTATCTATCTATCTATCTATCTATCTATCTATCTATCTATCTATCTATCTATCTATCTATGAGTGTCAGTTTATCCTACCACGCAAAGCAGTTAGTCATTAGGAATACAGCTATTAACGTCATTCACGTGGCCTGAGCAGGTGCAAGAAATTTGCTACCACACTGTTCTTGCTGGCATATAACGTCAGACAACAGAATAAGCCAATACAACCGGTTTTCTTATTTGTAGACCCTTATTTGGCATTTCTATTATTGTGTTTGATTTTGTTTACCCTTCTTGTACATGTTTTTCCTACCTTTACAATTTTCTTCCTAACCCTTGCAACCAGACAGACACACATACACAGACATACAGAGACTTGTCCTTTTATTAAGGTGAATAAACTGATCTCTGTCTGTCTGACAGTTACTCTCTGTTGGACGTATCCAACATTAACATTTGCAGTGCACCACCTATTGAAATGTATTTTGTAATGCATTTATTGATCAAATACACTGCATTCTTCATTCCAACAGATGGCACATCACTAACATTAGTACTGCATCTACAAATCCCATACCAATTAACAAATAACAGAGACACAGCAACTGGGCAGACATACAGGCTGAGAAGGCCTGCACATTATGTTCTGGTATATTCCACATACTTCATAAGTAATCATAACATTCATGTCTTGTATATTTTTTTTTAGTTTTCTGCCTTTTTACCTAAAGGACAATTGTCAACATGAAAGGATAGTATGTTCTGAATGTTTTTTTCCACTTAATTTAAACCATCTTCCCCACTTTTTGAAACCTCTAGCATTCATGTTGCCAGTTCTTCCTCAACATAGCTTTGTCTAAGATACAAAGATTGTAGCTATCTTTTTTACACATGATTACATGAACTTTATATATCCCCTTTTATTCTTATTTTGTTTTCTCTTATCAATACTATTCAATATTTATTCTGTAAAACAAGTCACTTTATTAACACTTCATCACATCAGTAATTTCTCTTCATCACACTTGTATAGTTTTACTCTAATATTTCACCAAATACATGATTTAATACATTTTCCTATATTTATTCATTTAAGTGAAGTATGTGAAATTTCTCAAATTTGCCAGTAAACAGTCTGTTTAACAAATTATTGTGTTGGGTATTCCAACACTGGGTTCACTTTCCCTTTTTATTTAATGCTACCTCTACTGACACAGCTGTAAACTTTCATGACAACACTGTTCAAATAGGAAAGACTATCTCTCCCTTTAACTCTGCTTGAAGCCCTTTCGTTCTCAAACCCAGCCTTCCACCCACTAAACAAATGACTGCTAGTATTCCTTTCCTCTTTCTGTTTAATTTCCACAATTTCCAATAATCAGGCTTTTTTTACAATTTCCACAGATTTTTTGTCTGCTGTCTTTTTCTGTCTTTAATTTACATATCTAACTCTAGATTTTTTAAATCTAAATTTTTGTTATTTCTCCATATTGTGTTTTATTTTTTTCATTAAGCTCAAAACCCATGCTAGCAAATTTTCAATATGTTTCTTTTAGCCTTTTGTTATAGTCAAGATCCAGCTTGGTGTACAAACAAAAAAAATATTTATTAGTGGCACAAGTAAAAGCAGTAACTAAGCCCTAGAGAAAATCATATATAGAAAATAAAGTTGAATTTGTACCTAGACTTTCACATACAATTCATTTTTTACAAGAAAAGCATCTAAAATACAGGATGTACAAACAAAAAGTTAAATAATGGGTCAGGGTCTCTTTACAAGAAGTGGATACAAAAAATAATGATGATAGTATGTGTAATGATCATATTCCTAATACAAACTTATGCTCTCTTAGACTGTCTAGAGCAGGGGCCCACAATCTTTATTTCTCCAGGGCCATCCTAATCAGTTCAAGGTATTTACCCTCTTGTGCGTGTGCTGCAGTCCTGGATAGTTAAAGTTAAACTTATATTCATTAACAAGAGCATATTTGCTCCTAGTACTATTACAGTACCTGTGTTCTTTAAAGAATATTACAAAATTTACAGGCCATTTCAACCTTTGTGCTTTTTCTTAAATAAATGTTAGTTTTACTAGTGCCTGAATTTCTTTATCATAACATAAAATGAGCAGGCATTTTTAGGAATAATTTATAACCAGAAATTAGCATAATACAGAATTTGTCACTGCCGACGTTTTTAATAACAACCAAAGACGCTTACTACTTACTCAGGTTAAGAACTATTTTAAAATAAAGCACAACATTTTTAAGTATTTCTGAAAATAAAAAAAAAAACAATACAGAATTAGTCACTTTAGACCAGGGATGGGCAAAGTCACTCCTGGAGGGCTGCAGTGGCTGAAGGTCTTTGTTCCAACACAATTGCTTAATAAAAAGCACTTATTGCTCAAGTAACACTCCTGCTTCATTTTAGTGGTCTCATTCATTAAGATTTGGAACCCTTCTTGTTTATTTAAGTCTTAAACAGCTGTAGCTGTGGTTTTGAATGGCTCCTTATTTGCAATAAGATGCAAATGACAAAAGGAACCAGCAGCTCTCCATTTAGCTTGTTTCCATTTTCACCTGTGTGTATTTATTGTGTACTATTTGGTTAAACTAAATACTTAGAAGGAAAGTGAAGAGAAAAAAAAGTGAAAGACTGAGAATTACTCGTCTAGTTTTGGACTTCAAATCATTTGGATGATATCTTTGGAAAGGAAAAAAAAATCTAGGATATGAGAATGATCTGACATGACAGAGTTAAAGCACTAACAAGCCATGAAATTTAATTATTGCCAACAATTGTTTTCTAATTAAGCAATTGGGTTGGAACAAAAATCTGCAGCCCACCAGAACTGGAATTGGACACCCCTGCTTTAGAATTTTTTTTTATTATACATACTCGTCTGCACCCCTCTCTGGGATTGAACCTCAGTGTCAGAAGCGAAGCCTCTTTACACTGTGCCACGGCATGTGGTTTGTTTATTTGACAGCCTGGAGATCGGAGTAATTACATTCATAGCATCCGTAGTCTGAGTCTCGATCTGATTGTATGGGTGGTTACGCTTTGCTTCTGATGCTGATGTCCAAGGTTCGATGTCCGAGAGGAGTGCAGACGAGTGTGTACGCCTGATGAGCCCAAATAAGGGCGAAACACTTGTTGCCTACTCTTTGCATTATTTGTCAGTAAACTATGTAATATATATAGTCATATGAAAAAGTTTGGGAACTCCTCTCAGCCTACATAATAATTTACTCTACTTTCAACAAAAAAGATAACAGTGGTATATCTTTCATTTCCTAGGAACATCTGAGTACTTGGGTGTTTTCCGAACAAAGATTTTTATTGAAGCAGTATTTAGTTGTATGAAATGAAAGCAAATGTGAAAAACTGGCTGTGTAAAAATTTGGGTCCCCTTATAATTTTGCTGATTTGAATGCATGTAACTGCTCAATATTGATTACTTGCAACACCAAATTGGTTGGATTAGCTTGCTAAGTCTTGAACTTCATAGACAGGTGTGTCCAATCATGAGAAAAGGTATTTAAGGTGGTCAACTGCAAGTTGTGCTTCCCTTTGACTCTCCTCTGAAGAGTGACAGCATGGGATCTTCAAAGCAACTATCAAAAGACCTGAAAACAAAGATTGTTCAGTATCATGGTTTAGGGGAAGGCTACAAAAAGCTATCTCAGAGGTTTAAACTGTCAGCTTCAACTGTAAGGAATGTAATGAGGAAATGGAAGGCCACAGGCACAGTTGCTGTTAAACCCAGGTCTGGCAGGCCAAGAAAAATATAGGAGCAGCATATGCACAGGATTGTGAGAATGGTTACAGACAACCCACAGATCACCTCCCAAGACCTTCAAGAACATCTTGCTGCAGATGGTGTATCTGTACATCTTTCTACAATTCAGCGCAATTTGCACAAAGGACATCTGTATGGCAGGGTGATGAGAAGGAAGCCCTTTCTGCACTCATGCCACAAACAGAATCGCTTTTTGTATGTAAATGCTTATTTAGACAAGCCAGATTCATTTTGGAACAAAGTGCTTTGGACTGATGAGACAAAAATTGAGTTATTTGGTCATAACACGACATGTTCTAACTGTTGCCATCAGGCAAAAGATATAGAAGCATCAAAACAAATACTAATAGACTGAATAACAGTTTCTACCCTGTTGCTATTAGAGCACTGAATGCCACCTAATCACCTCCAATGCAGCAGTGCAATAGATGACATCTTATGCAATAGTGTTCATGTGCAATTAAGGTCTTATGTTGAATGTTTGTGTTCTACCTTATTTCTTCTTATCCTTTCTTATCCTTTTTAAATTATATTTATTTATATTTTGACACCGCAGGGACTGCACCTAATTTTGTTGTATTTGTTACAATGACAATAAAGATATTCTGATTCTGATTCTAATGCTGTGGGGCTGTGTAGCTAGTTTAGGGACTGGGACCCTTGTTAAAGTCGAGGGTCGGATGAATTCAACCCAATATCAACAAATTCTTCAGGATAATGTTCAAGCATCAGTCACAAAGTTGAAGTTACACAGGGGTTGGATATTCTAACAAGACAATGACCCATTCTTCTTGGCAAAAAGCCTACAAGTCCCATAATTCTTGGGTTGTCTTGCACAAAGTGCATGTTTGAGAATCTCCCTAAAGTGGTTCACTGAAACCGAGGTCAGGAGACTGTGATGGCCACTCTAGCACACTCACTTTTTTCTGCTGTAGCCACCGAAGGGTCAACTTGGCCTTGTGTTCTGGATCATTGTCATGTTGGAAGATCCAAGTGCATCCCATGCGCAGCTTTCAGGCTAATGAATACAAGTTGTCCTCCAGTATTTTCTGGTAACATTCAGCATTCACCTTCCCATCAATTTTCACTAAGTCACCTGTGCTGCTGTATCTCACACACAATCAGAACATAAGAGATCCACCTCCATGCTTCATAGTAGGGATGGTGTACTTTTCGTCACGGGCCTTGTTGCATCCTCTCCAAACATAGCATTTATGGTTGTGATCATAAAGTTCAATTTTGTTCTCATCACTCCTAACAACTTTGATCCAGAAGTTTTGAGGCTTGTCTAGATGCTGTTTAGCACATTGTAAGTGGGCTGTTTTGTGGCGTTGGCAAATTACAGGCTTTTTTCTTATAACTCGATCGTGCAGCCCATTTTTGTTCAAGTACCTCTTTATTGTGCATCTTCAAACAGCGGCACCACTTGTTTGTAGAGATGCCTTGCCATGTGGCTTGTGGGTTTTTCTTGGCAGTTCAGCAAACGGTCCTGGCAGTTGCAGCTGAAATCTTGGTTGGTTTACCTGGCCGTGGCTTGGTAACAACAGAAACCATAACGTTTCAGTTTTTTATCAGAGTTTCAACACAGGCATTTTCAGATCTCTGATATCTTTTTATATCCTTTTACTGATTTATAAAAATCAACAACCTTTTCTTTAAACTGACTGTTTATACACAGACTCTGATTACAATCCAAGAGGTTACAGGTAGAGACACTGCCTTTATTACCCTTAATTTGAACCTGAGTGTATATTATCAGCCCAAACATTCAAAGGTTTGATCAGGCCCATCTGAATGATTCTAGCTATCATTGTTTTTTAAAAAGGGCACACACAATTACAAGATAATAAATAAATGAATAAGATAAATAGATAAATGGCTGTGGCCGTCCATCACAATATATATATATATATATATATATATATATATATATATATATATATATATATATATATATATATATATATATATATATATATATATATATATATACAGTATATAAAGTGTGTGGCAGACAACCAGGGACCTTCCCCCACCGGGATGCCTGGAAAAGGGAAGGACGGGGAGAGGGCCAATATCTTCCCCAGTGCACAAGAGGGCAGCCCCCCTGGATTAAATCAGAGCCACGGATTGGGAGCTTGGAAGCTCAACCCTGTTGGGGTCTGTGGCCATCGCTAGGGGCTGCCTGGACAATCCCGGAGCCCTGAATGGCACCACACCAGGAAGTGCTGCCGGAAGAGGAACCAAAGGCACCTGGAGTGCTTCCGGGTGCCCATTCAGCACTTCCGCCACACCAGGAAGTGCTGCAGGAAGTTCATCAGGGCGCACCTCGAGCACATTCAGGTGCAGCATAAAAGGGGCTGTCTCACTCCATTCAGGGAGCTGGAATCGGATGGAAGAGGATGGGGCTTGTGAGTGGAGGAGTGAAGGCGGCAGAGAAGAAGGAAAGAAAAGACTGTGAGCAATAGTGCTGGTGGTTTGTGCACTGTGTGTGAGGTGCAAAGAACTGTGACAATTGCTATATATATATATATATATATATATATATATATATATATAAATATATATATATATATATATACAGTATATATAAAAAAATATATATTTAAAGCAATTGTCAATGTTAGAGCATAAGGAGAATCAGTATTTTCAGCATGACAGACTTGGGTAAAGATAAACAACACAATAATGTTAATAGCTTCTTTTACAGCTATCACTAATCTATCATACCTCTACATTATACATTACATAAAATATAAGTAAATGAACTTTAAGTGGGTGATGCTTAAGTAAAACCTACATTTACACTGTGAGACATGACAGCTTTTTTACTCTATGAAATTAGCTGTGCAAATTGAGCAATGAAAACAATTACCAGTAATCAATTTCTGCCTGATATTGAAATCTGTAAGTGGAGCAGTGCCAAATGCTCAGATACATAAAAACAACAACAACAACAAGAAGACAGCTTAATAACTTGCCTTTATGAAAGGGGGATAAAGTAGCTGTACTTATTCTAATAGAACAATAAAAAAAATAATTGGTACCAAAGAAATTGTGTGTACAATCTGTGAAAAAAGAAAAACTGCTAGTAAGTGACAAATTCTTGTCACGGTTAACATAATTTTATTTTATGTTTAAAACAATACAGAAAAATACACTATATGAATATCTCTAATCCAATATTCCAAAATTCAAACATTTTTTAACACCGGCATGACCCCACCTATGTTGCCTCTAATTTTTTTTACAGCTGAGCGGTTAACAATAACAATATATTTCACAGTTTGTTCTCCTGGAAAACATAAAGCATATGGGAAAGAGTGTCTGGGAAGGACGGTTGTCTTTGTGAAACACTACGAAGCTAGGACACATGATCGATGACTGGTCCCATCTGTCAATCCACTATATCTGGGTCCCAGGACAGAGGCTGTATGGGAGGGGGAGTGTAAAAAGATAACACCTGCGCAGAAGTTCAAAAGTGCTGAATGGCAATAAATAAATAAATAAATAAATAATAGGACTCTGCAAGTGGAAAGTTCCATACCAGGGGTCTCATTTAAAAAACTTTGCTTGGATTCAAGCGTAAAGGTATGTGTACGTCAAAAAACATGAAAATGTATATGCCAAAAAAACAAATTCTGACTTACAAAACCTGGTGTACTTATGTTTCTAAGCAATTTATAAATAACAATCATCTTGTAAATGTGTGTAAATGAACATGCCTTAAAATTCATATTAACATTGCAGATGACTTGTGCTAATGGAATGTCACTGCTTACCGTTAATAAAAGCAGGTTCTCACTAGCTGCCCTTACTATAATTTGAAAATTAGGAAAACTGGACACTGCTGCAAATTGCCTTTTTATGTTGGCAAAAACATGTTGTGTTTTACTGTATGTACAGTATGTACCCCACACCATACAAAAGCTGAATGGTTTGCCTCGATGGTTGGTTAATGTCGTACAGTACAGCAGGCATGAAGCAGTTGAGGCTTGGCTGAGATATTCCTGACCTGTTGGCTTGTTCCCTGTGAAGTAAAGGTAGCCTATATAAACTTTTAGAAAACCAGTGTAAATATGCAGCATCAGCCCTTTTTAAAGGAAACTACAATATAGTCTATACATCATATTCACCAGTTTTAAGGTTTAAATATGTTTGTCACAGCAACACATATTATAATAACGACTCAGTGATATGAAGTATTACTGTATATGCATGAGTTGTCATTTAGCTAGTTTGGCTGCATTTTCCTACTTGACCTCATGTGTTCTCAAGATATCTCATTATGTATATGCAAATATTCCAAAATCCAAAAATATCCAAAATCCAATATTTTTCTGGTCCCAGGCATTTAGGATTAGGGATACTCAACCTTACACATTTTCATTATGAAATCATTACACATTTTCACTCATGTGATATTTCCCATCCTCATTGAAACAGTGAAGATGTTATCGATTGTAAAAAATTGTGTATACCTGACTTTGTTATAAAACTGGTAAAAGGTTAAAGTATAACAATGCAAATTGCATCTAATTAATCTGTAACTATTGTAATAAATTATAATTTTATCAAGCTCTTAAACTATGATGACAATAAAAAGCCATTCTTTGCTTATATGAGTTCGTCCAAAAATGAAACGTTAAAACTTACCATTTTTGTATTAGAAGCACAACATCTGATAAATATACTAGAAAACGTGAATATCTAGTCCTTCAAAATCTAGGTTCCATCCATAGCAGTTTGTGAATACCCGCAGGTTGCTGCGCTGCATATCCTTGACGTGCAGTCGATACTGGAGCTGTCATTCTACTTCTTCCTATCATGTAATTGGCTTCTGCAATTTGCTTCACAATCAGCAGATGTCACCTTTTCAATCAGTTTACCTATACAGTTTGCCAAAAATTTTGAGGAGGTTGCCACCAGCCACATTTTTTTCTTCACCAGCATGTTTCACATGATATTCTTTCAATTAAGACCAAAATCAAGGTCCTTGCCCTAGTGGTTTGCAAGTAATTGTGTGACAGACAGACACAACCCTTAGCATTTTAAATACTGTATATAGACATGCAGTATACATGTATAGTATACACGTTCACATATAGACTTAATGAAGAGACACTTCTAAACCTCTTGACTTTTCTAGGAGCAGAGCTGAAGAAAATGCCCATTTTTTTGTAGTATCAGTAGAGAAGACCAAGCAAGCAGTAGGCTGTTGGTTGTGCTGTCTCCATTTTTACAATAGATATATCATGCAAACACAATAAAATTAAACACAATTTTTTAAAAAAGCACATTTTCAATACAAAATACGGGATAAATATGAGAAGTAGCTTACTGCTCTCACCCTTTCCGCTTAATGATCTCATGTTTATTCACCAAACAAGTCATGTATTCGGAACTGTAAGGCAAGATAATTGGAAACACTATTGTTGTAAAGCAAACTGTAACTGTTTACATGTAGATCCATCTAAATGGATAATTCACCACTGAGATCTTTTAGCACATTTTATTTCATTCATATCTCTATTATAAAAGAAAATCTTCAGATAAGACTATTGCTAAGAGATTTTTTCAAGTCAACCAAGACGAGACTATTACCAAGAGATTGTTTCAAGTCCTGCCCTCCTTTCAAACATTTTCAAACACGCCCACGGTCCTCTCACCTCTCATTTGTGTAAATGCTTTTGTCAGACACAGTTCCTGCACTCTCAGTTCTTAGAAATGTTTACGTTTTCCTCACTTTAAGTTCCCAATAAAAGAAGACTTATTATTTTCAAATCTTATTCATGAATTTCAACCCGAAGGGTTATCAACAGAAGAAATGAGTACACGGGCAATCCTAGCACAGAGAAACGATGAAGTCAAACGAATTAATGCGAAAATTGTTGATCGGTTACACAGTAATGACATGTAACATTTTAACAGGCGACAAGAAAGGTAATGTAGTACATCTTCCGTGGATAACATTAGACACCAAAGAAGATGTTGATATGCCATTTGTATTAAAACATTTACAGTTTCCTATTACAATAGCTTTTGCTAAGACAATTAACAAATCACAGGGGCAAACATTCAAAAAAGTCAGTTTATTTATTAGAGAGAAAGAAACAATATTCACTCACGGGCAGTTATACTTTGAGTTGTTACAATGTTTACATGAAATCAAAATTCAATGCGATATTGATGAAAAGTTAATTAAAAAAATTGATTTTACTGAAGTTTAACAGCAAAAGTGTAAGTTTAAAAAGTATTTGCATGTTAATTTCAAAGCCAAACAGAACAAAAACATATAACGCAACGAATACCTCTAACGCAACATGAAACATAATTTTCTTTCAATTTATAACGTTTTACTATTTTTTACTATGGTTAATTACTCACTGTAATGTAAAATAGTTAGTTCTATTATGCCTATGTAATAAATCCCATAAAAACAACAATCTGTTTAAATTGTACATCTGCTTCCCCATACGGGAGCGGCAGTTCCACGAAGTGGCTAGCGTGTAGAACCTGCCCGGGGGTTGGTGAGCGAAGCGAGCAGGGAGCAAAGGCCCCTAATTTAAATAAAATATTTTTTAGGATTATCCAGTTTTCTCATAATATTTGATATTAAGTACAAAATATCAAATAGGTTTTTGAAATGCCCTTGAACACTTCAATTTGAATATTTTATAATATTTATAATAATTATAAAGTTGAATATTTTATAATAGAAAATCCTGTAAGATTAATTCTTCAACAAAACAGATACACTATATAATTCTAAATATTTTCACAAACACTCAAAACAACATTTCACCATCATTAACTATGGGTGTAATGTTTTCATTAAGTACTTGTAAATTAAAATTGACATGAAGGGGGTGAAAGTAAGGAATCCTTTCCTCCCAAATAATAAAAAGAGGAAATTTATAGTTAAGGAAAGTTCTCTAGACTCTTTAATAGTGCACTGCTTATAGTGGAGTACCACTCACTAGAGCCAAGATTCACATAGTGGATATTATGTTTCTCTTATACTTTAGCATTCATTTTCTCACACTGCACTGGGTTACCACCAACCCAGACATGTTCTCTGTGTCTCTCTTACTGTGTTTGTGTGTGTGTGTGTGTGTGTGTGTCAAATGCTTCTCTGCATTTTCTGAAAATTATAACACAGTGTTAGAATCTATTCTTCACAAGGTTATTATCTTGAAGTTAAAGCTGCACCAACACCATAATACATTATCTGGCTTGGTCCTGTCTGTTAAATAACAATTTAATATTTCTCGGAATCAAAGTAATACCTAACATTTAGGTGATCGATGCTATGTATTTTTCCTGGTCAGCTTTCTCCAAACATAGGAAGAATTTTCTGCATGCTTTCTTTCTTTGTTCAGGAGCTAGTCTCCTTCTTTCCTTTTGACCGCACCTGGTTGCAGGTGATACTGCAGTTTCTGTTTCTAGTAAAATTATACTTGCTAAGTCAGCTAGTGATCAGTGAGCTACTGTTGCTAGCAAGATGAACTTGTGGTTTACGTAGGTCTCTCTCTCTCTCTAACTGTGCACTTGTGCACTGTGCACATCACTAAGGTCGGACTTAATGGCAACCTTGTCCAGACTCCAATACGGGCAAGTATCCCCCCCTTCTAGTCCAGCACAGTTGCCTCTGGTGTAAAGGGATTGCTTCAACCTCTGTTGCCACAACATTCTATCAGCTATGATTTTCTATCAAATTCAAAATGAGCTAATATTTTTCATGAAATAGTAAAGTATCTCAATTTCAACATTTTATATGTTTTCTATGTTATATTGTGAATAAAATATGGTTTATGAGATTTAGAAGTCACTGCATTTTGTTTTTATTTACATTTTATACAGCATCCCAAGTTTTTTGGCAATGGGGTTGTAAATAAAATATAGATCATTGTGCTCACAGAGTTACAATCTTGGGGCACACATTGGCAAAGTCATAACTCTGTGTGAAGCTGGAATGTCTTTTTGCTTCCGATGTATCCACGGAGATGCTTTAGACTTTTACTCTATTAAGAAGAAAAAGCTCACTGCAAATGTAATATATCTTTTGATATTATTAAAATAGTTTTTAGAGTCTATAGTGGGTTCTGACTAAAGACAGGGGGAGAGTTCCATGTTGGCTTGTTTGGACTGGTGTTTGTGGCACTTGGCTAATTATACATGCAAATTAGCCATTTGGCACTGAACTCCTAGAATACAAGGATCAGTGTTACCTATCCATGGCAGTACTCATAATAATTTCATAATGATAAGCTAATGTACCCCTCAAATGAAAACATTGCAGGGTGGAAATTGAGCTGGAATATTGATTGGGGCTGTGACATCACACATGCACATGGGTGCTACAGCTCTGCAATGTAATGCTGGCTTTGCAAAGCAGCAAAGGATGCTGGGAAAAAATGTTAATCTATGCCTCTGCACAGATAATCTCAAGGAAAATATTCTGCCAACAAAATCATTGGTGAACACAGCTTATTTACTATGAAAAATGCTTTGGTGAATTTTGCAGATCAACACTATTTCTCATTAGGCAAGAGATGGACTCCAGTCTCTATACAACAAAAGAAAGTAAACTGGTGAATGGATGGATGGATCTAAATGTGATTTAACTTTTGTGCTGCCATTTTGCAAGAGCAATTATAAAATGGACGTAGGGAAGTTAGAAAAAACTGCAAAAAAATATGAAAGCATGTGTTCCTTTTCTTATAATGCCTGCTTGTTAGTATTCATTTTTGCTTTCACTTTCTTAAATTTTTCTTATGTTAACAGATTTAAACAGTCTTGCACTATCCTGCTGATACAGGGCAACTGCATGAACCTATCTGTTTTAATTTTCCTGATAAATAGTAAAACTAATTAAAAATACATATTAGAAAATAAAAAAGCTTTAGATGCACCAGATAATGAAAAACTTGGAAATTACTAAGCACTAATTAGATCCTCAAATGTGGTTTGAAATAACAGCTGCTCTTCTCATGTTTGTTTTTTAACTTTTAGTCGTATATGCTAAAATCTTCATTTCTTACTTAATGATCAATTTTGAATTTGTATTAGAGTGGACTGCGGAAAAAGTTGAATTAATTAATATATATGTGATATATTGCCTAGTATTAATTCATGCCAGTAGATGGTGCTGTTTGTTTCATGAATAATTCCAATAGGCTTTGTTTCTCTTGATTTATGTTCTTGTTGATTTTTGTACATTTGTCGCAATTTATAATATACAGAGTTCAGAAAAATAAAACGGATTATTTTACAAGATATTTATCAGAGTGGAACTCACTTCAATACATCTATATATATAATTCACTAAGCCACCGCCAGAGCGGGCAAGACACCCATGAAAGCATGCAGAGCAAAGCAAGACACCCATGAAAGCACGCAGGAAGGAGCCATATATGGAATCTCTAAGCCGCCGCCACAGCGGGCAAGACACCTATGAAAACACGCAGGAAGGAGCCACGCCCACCACCTCTAAGACCATTGGATACCACGAAAACTTGCAGGGCCAAGCCCACCAACTTGGACGCGACGCCTCGGAAACCACGCCGTCATTTATGTTGGTCTGTGCTACAGTCCGCATGCAGCTCTGAGCCACATTGAATTTTCGGTTACAACGCACGACCGCGTGCAACATCGCTTCACCGATGCAGGCCCTGCAACAGTCGAGACGCTCTCTCAGCAGCTGACCTTCTCTGTGCCTGACTCCACTATAGGCTGCAACAAAATTATGAAAGTACGGGAGCATTTGTTCACACAAGCTGTGTGTGTGTGTGGGTGGGTTGGTGTTAGTTAGTTAATTAGTTCCTCGAAGGATTTCAACATTTAATATGCACAAGCGGTAACACTGCAAAAGCAGCCAAAACCAGAAAAGACGGCTGGCAAAAAGTGGCCGACAAATTAAACGCATGTGCATTGTACTTACTGAAAGCAGCGTTACAGATTTTGCAAATGTTCATTTTTTTCCCTCTGCTTAAAAAACATTTAAAAAGCGGTCGAGCAGATCAGACACCCAGGCAAACAACACTGAATAATCAATAGCTGCAACCACTTTGCCCGCCCCAACTCCTCACCTGAGTCGGTTTCGTCTGTGTTCAGCAGTGTTTCCGAAACTCGGTCCTGGGAACCCCTGTGGATGCAGGGTTTTGTTCCAACCCTGATTACTGTATTTAAGCACGTGTTCAGCCTCTCCCTGTTCATTGTTCTCAGTCAGACGTGCGTGCTATACCTGTGAACTCTTTGTGCTCTACAGTATTTCGTGTGCTTTTGCAGTTAACCATGGCTTCTAAGCAAGTGAAGAGTGGTGAGAAGAAAGTGTTGCAATGTTACTGTTCTCTTTTTTTCAAATGTTTATTTTTTTCCATGTGCTTAAAATTCATTTAAAAAGAGTGTTTACAGAGATTGGGCTGTAATGCTATTAGCGTGAACTCCTGCAATGTTACTGTCTTGGTTCGCTTTTAAATAAAGTTCGGATTTGTTGAAATGTTCCTTTTTTCCCCCTGTGCTTAAAACTCATTTAAAAAGAGTGTTTACAGCGATCTGACTGTAATGCTATTAGCGTGAACTCCTGCAATGTTACTGTCTTGGTTGGCTTTTAAATAAAGTTCGGATTTATTCAAATGTTCCTATTTTTTCCCGTGTGCTTAAAACTCATTTAAAAAAAAAAAGTGTTTATACAACGATCGGATTGTAAGGCTATAGCGCGAACTGCTGCAATGTTACAGAGAGAGAGAGAGAGGGCTCGCATGCTGCTGAGAGAGAGAGAGCGAGGGGGGGGGGGGGGCTGGGGAGGCTCCCGTGCTGCTGAGAGAGAGAGCAAGCATGCGTGTGCATCTGAGCAGGGAGTCTGGGTGTTTGTGTCAGTGTTATTCAATGTTTTTACATTACTTTACTATTACACTGTGCATTCTATGGTGTAATTAACTATATTTGTGCTTAACAATCTTTAAAAAAATATATTTACATACAGTTTGTACAGTCTGGAACGGATTAATTGTATTTACATACAATCCTATGGGGGGAAATTGCTTCGGTTCACGACCAAATCAGTTTACGACCAGAGGTTTGGAACGAATTATGGTCGTGAACCGGGGTTCCACTGTATATTGAGTCTAGAAAACATGATCAGCAAGTCTTTGATAGGCTGCAACAAAATGATGAAAGAACAGGCGCATTTTTTTCTCACAAGCTGGGTGGGTGGGTGTTAGTTAGTTAATTAGTTACTCGAAGGATTTCAAGATTTAATATGCACAAGCGGTAACACTGCAAAAGCAGCCTAAACCAGAAAAGATGGCTGGCAAAAAGTGGCAGACAAATTAACCGCGTGTACATTGTACTTACTGAAAGCAGCGTTACGGATTTTGCAAATGTTCATTTTTTCCCTCTGCTTAAAAAACATTAAAAAAGCGGCGTGATTATGCGGCGTATACTACGCCGCTGGTTGGTATGCAGCGTGTAAAACAGTTTGTCGCGGATAATTTGCCTTTTACTTTAACACAAAGTCAATTTCCTGTTAGATTTGCCTTTGCGATGACAATTAATAAGGCACAGGGTCAAACTTTCAAAAAGATGTGCATGTATCTGCCAAAACCAGTTTTCAGTCACGGACAGTTGTATGTTGCTCTCTCCAGAGTTCCATCTTTTCATTCACTTACTGGTATGCCTGCAGGAACACGTGCTGCGAGCGAGCGAGCGACACACACACACATACAGGCGCGCGCGACAGAGAGCGAGTGCTGGACGAATAAGAATACTTCATTACATTGATATACCGGTGTTTTCAGTATTCAAAGCGCTATCCACACAGGGAGAAACCAGGAAGCAAACCCAAAATCTTCCACAGTCTCCTTACTGCAAAGCAGCAACACTACCACTGCGCTACAAGGCAGTTAAAGAATGCGCCGGGCTCGATTTTGTTTTCACTTCTGTTTACAGCGATCGGGTCGTAGATAGCATTATTGCAATGTTACTTTTCTTGGTGGCTTATAACATTACGGATGTTTCACATGTTAATTTTTTTCCCTGTGCTTAAAAGACATTAAAAAAGTGTTTCTCAACTGTGACTCCGGAACAACTCCGTACGTAAGCTATATTAAGCGTCAACAACGAAGACTCGCTACACCTTAATGAACAAGTGCTGAAACTTATCCCTACCGACGAAGTAACTTTCACCAGCGTGGCCTCCATCGTCACAGACGATCCCGCTTTCAGTCATGGACAATTGTATGTTGCTCTCTCCAGAGGTCCATCTTTTCATTCACTCACAGTGGTGTCCACAAACCCACCCCATTTGGACAACTGTGTCGTTCAGGAAGTGTTCACCCATCAATACATAATTATGCGGCATATGCTACACCGTGGGTTGGCTAGTACTGTAATAATATATTAATATATACTAATTCTATATCTGTTTTATAAGATCATATAGATGTATTTATTTTTTCTTTGTTACTTATTCATTAATATTCTTACCTAATCTTATTTGTCTTTTCTTTGTTTGTAACTTTCTCTTTGACATCTTGTGAAGCATTTTGAGCTACATTCTTGGTATGAAAATGTTCTTGTTGTTGTAACAGTGTATGCAATTCACTGTTAGCCCAGGTGATGTGTTTGAGTGTATCAATGAACTGAGATCAGAGATCATTGGAGTGCAGAAGAATTGTAAGCTAAAGGCTAGACAAAGCAGCCTGGATGTGCTAAAACTCTGCAAACAAAATGTAATTGATAATGAGTTTCAAAATCTGAGACAACATGTGCTTAAGATACCATTCAAAAAAACAACATATGTTAAAACAACATATCCCTGAAAACAGGTTTCCTAAAAACTCACACTCACAAAAGGTAGACTTCATTCCAGACTGAAAAATGTTCACTTGGAAAACCAGCTAGTTAAAGTCAACCATTCTCAAACTACACATAAAAATTAAGGTAAATTGAGTTTTAGATTACGGTACATTTACATTGCTACCTACTAATTTGCATTCATTCAGCATAATATATAAAAGTGTAAATGTTGTTTATTACCATGCTTGTTCATAGTATTCTATGGCCTTTGAATTTATATGTAATTATTAACCTGGTAACAAACATTAACAAGGCTTATCACCTCTGCCAATAAGCAAAAAAGATACAACTGTGTTAAAACCAAAGTGCCACAGCAGCATACAAAAAAGAAACAGTTTGGAAAAGGGTAAAAATGGTTCATAATTATTGGAATGCTTTCATTTTTGTACAAATGACTAACAAACAGAAATGCAATAAGTACAGCTTATTAGTAACTCTTTATACTCAGTATGGTTGACTAAATTAGTGAGTCTTAAAAGCTGAGACCGAATAGACATTTTTCTACAAGCTCGCAGTCCATGCACAGCTTTTGCACCTGTAACTAAAATTTACAATATATAAAAAGTGACTTCCCTTCCCCAGGGTTGGCGCCACCATTAAGGCGAATTAGGCATTCGCCTAGGGCACAGATCATAAGGGAGGGGAAAACCCAGCTGCATAGGTTAACTAATGAACAGTCAGTTTGGTGTGCTAATAAGTTTGGCTTGGGGTGCAATATAAACTAGCACTGGCACTGCCCTTCTCTCACTCTTACCTAGTAAGCAGCTCATCAATTTTTCTTGAATTCTGCAGATTAGGGTTCACATAGTCCATGTACTGTGGAACCTCGAGTTTTATTTCGGTGTCTAATGCATCTTCAAGTTTGTCGTCATAATTGGCAAAGTGAGCATCCTCTTACAGAACAAACACAACTCATGTCAGATGGATCAACAAAATATTTGCATGTAACAGGAAATGTGCCTAGTGATTTTTCTTTTTTTTTCTTTTTTCAATAAAGATCTCAATTTAAATACTAAATGTCTGGCAGATGAATGGAGAATGAATGCATTAACAAAGGAAATAAAACACCTTTCTTCTAATGTCTTTGTCATAGATTTTGCTGGAAGCAAAATTTAATTTATTTTGTGATTTTGTGTTTTTTTTTTGTTTTTCTTGCAAAGCGAAAAACTGAGTTTTTCTGCAAATCCAATTGTTAAGCTCTGTGGTTTAGAGGAAGAGGCCGTGAGGGAGGCCAAAGTGGAGGTAGATGGATAGAGTAAAAGAAGATTTGAAGGAAAAAGGTTTAACTGGGGAGGAGATGCAGGACCGAGCTGTTTCGAGAAGGTTAATCAAGCACATCAACCAATTTTTATATTTGCTATAGTTTTACATGTTTAACACTCCTTTGTGGTTTTCCTATTACTTTGCTCTTTTTCTGTGTAGTTTTCTCCCTTCACTGTATTCTAGTAGAAATGACACACCCAGGCAAACACTAAATGGTCCTAGGCTACTACTACTTCATATCAGACCCAACAATTAGTAAATAATGGATTAAATATCCAGAACACTGGAAAAGCAGAATGAAAATATCATTAAAACTTACAAAAAAAAATTATCCCAATATAACTGCTTAGTACATTTTAATAAAACATGTACCAAACGTGTTATAATTTCTACATAACACTAGCTTCTATGCCAAAATTTCATTTCACCTGAAGACCCTAGTTGTCCTTAACATATGCAAGGAAATTCATATGTCCTTATCATCTCACTATTTTCTTTGAGTCTGCAACAGTTTGTATAAATTTTTGGTACTTGTAAAAGTTAGTGCTGAAGGGATAAAAGCAAACACACAAACGCGGGGGAATCATTTCTTCTTGGTGTCTTGCTTAGCAAATAGATCCCATTTGAATGACATCAAATCTTTTTTTGTCTCTCTTGCTCTATATCTCATGCATGTACACAAACACAAACATCCATGCATAAAAACAGAAAGGGGGGGGTGGGGGGGTGAGTGTAGGCTGTACGCTAATAGACATATTTGCAAAGCAAAAGTGCTTATAGACAATTGGCACAGGGATATGGAGCTATGAGATTCCTCGCGTATGTTAAGAAAATTAGGATAGTCAGGGACAACAAAAATTTCCGCAGGCTTTAGGGATTCTAGCTATAAACCCCAAAACACAGCAACTGGGAAATAACAGCTTATTAATTAGGCTAGGAATTCAATTAAAAACAGATATTGTTTGGGAAAGAAAACAGCAGACACCTGAGAAGCAGTTATTCTCTTATTCTACACCTCTCGTGGAATGCCAGTTATCATCAAACACCTTGTTATCAGATGGTCATTCAAGTATTTATTTTTTACCAAACACATTTTTCAAACACAGTGCTTTCTCTTACTGTAAACGATTCCTGAAAAGCAATAATTCATTGGAACAGGCTGCTTAGCAATTATCACTGATTTCAATAACCTGGTTACCTTAATCATATTAATAAGCAAAGGTTGTGGAGACATAATTTAAGCAAATTCTTTGTTATGATTCACCTGACTCACCAACCCCAAAAACAGGCTTATTATGAGGCCTGAAGCGAAAGGACAAAAACTAACATTCTTAATATTTCAAGGAAGTATTAAAAGAGTCAAGAAGAGAAAAACATTAAGAAAAATATCAGAAAAGATTTCCCTCAAAGTCACTCTGACAGTTACCAATATCAATTCCATAATCCAATAACAGATAATTACTCACAAAATGCAAACTTGGGTCAAATTCCAAAAACAAAATTTTAAATCAAAAGGAGAGCCAAATGAATGGTAATGCTCGGTAAGAGTATTAAGATTTCCACAAACTTATATAGGGCTGAGAGCAGTCCCACAGCTACAATATATAAATAACAAGAAATATCGCAAGTACAATAAACAGAATTAACTAATCTGAAATACATAATCAGTACATCAAAATAAAAACATAAAATTCCCATTGAAAAACAATAAAATACAGAAAAGGACAAGACAAAAACATTTGTAGAACCATATGTTACGAAAGAATACACAAAAAAATAAATAAAAAATAAAACAAAAAAGACACTAGAGCCAGGGATAGGACCTAGACTAGACAATGACAATCTTAAATTCTTCTTTTCTTTTTCTATAGAATCTGGTTCTTTCCCTGATAACTTGAAAGTACAACAAGATTAGTTCGTTTTTTGTGTTTTCAGATCTTCAGCGAACAGACTGCCCTTACCTTCCTGCGAAAGCAAACTCTCTTTCTGTCTCCATCTCTAGGTCACTACTCAGGTTAACAACACTTTCTAACATCTCTGCACCAGTTGCAGTCCACGCTTCCAGTCCTTCTTGAATGGTAGGAAATTTCTGTTGTGATGTCACACAGCACATCAATAATGAATATATATATATTTATACACTAGGGTGTTCCCCCCTGCTCACTTTGATCGCCAGCCACTTCGCATCTCTGCCGCTCGCATTGTGAAGAGGGGAGGGGGGCTGAACGCTCCTGTGAAACCCCCTTTTAAACGGTGATACAATAGGAAACAAATACAGTGGAACCTCGGCTTGCGAGCATAATTCGTTCCGGGAAACGTGCTCGCAGTCCAAAGCACTCGTGTATCAAAGCGAATTTCCCCATAAGAAATAATGGAATCTCAGATGATTCGTTCCACAACCCAAAACTATTCATATAAAAATGATTAATACAAAATATAAAGTAAAAATACATAAAACAAATTAACCTGCACTTTACCTTTGAAAAGAATCATGGCTGGTGTGAGTGAGTTTCTAAACTCTTGTGGGATTCCACCCAACGGGACGACACGCGGAAGAGCATCCCAAAGCAATCGCAGTCTCCCAGCGCTGTAGCAGTTTGCCGTAAAAGCGAATCCGAAAATAGATCACGGACATGCTATAAGCGCCTGCCGTCGATGGGTGATACAAGGAACAAGGAACATTATAAATGTGCAGGGCACAGTATTACTTGGCCACGACCCTGCATGACTGCTGTGTTTGTGTATAGGAGAGTGGCAGATCCCGCTACAATAAATAACCGTGCTGTTGCTGTTTCAAGCTGAATAAAGCTGGTGTTGCTAAAGTACCTAACTCAGCTTTGTGTTTTGGGGTGCAAGACGGGGACTCACACGTCACAGCACACACACAGTCACAATGCTGTAGTAAACAGTATACGCTCGTACGGATCTTGACTATATGAGTGAGGCACGCCGACTCAGACAGAGAATAGGAGACGATTGCCCACAATCCCGCAGCGAGAGAGAGAGAGAGAAGAACCATCAGCTCAGTTGTGATTACATGACGCTCAGCAGACAAAGCGTATACATGCTACTCGTATTGCATGACCTCACTCGTTTATCAAGTCAAAATTTATTAAAAATTTTAGCTCGTCTTACAAAACACTCGTAAACCAAGTTACTCGCACACCGAGGTTCCACTGTACAGTTTTTTTTTTACCTACTCTTTGCTCGAACAGCTACTGGCTTGATGCTGCTGCTGTGCCGTGTGAGCTGCATCTCATCATTTAAAAGCCTGTACAGCAGCTGTCTTACTCTTTTTCTCTTTTATTTATAGCCCCGGCGTGGTTAAATCTCATGGCACAAATTCTCGTCTCGCGGGACGTGAGTTCTTGATATTTTTTAGTTTATAATTTAAAAATGGAATAAGAATTTGAAAATCTAACAATATCACATTAAAGTTCAATAAAAGAATGATACCAAACATATATATGTAGGTTTTAAAATAAGCCCAATTTAAAGCGTGACAACAAACGTAACATAAAAATGTCACTGTTGCACTTTTAGGCTTGAGATTTATATATATATATATATATATATATATATATATATATATATATATATATATATATATATATATATATATATATATATTTCTGTTCTTGTTTGTCCTGCTTCCACTTCAAAACCGGTCCTGCCCACACGCAGCCGACACGGCATTTCTCGATTCCTATTCGTCGTCTTCCATGTCATGCACTATACTGGCCTGCTGAGCGTAATACATCCAACAAGTACTCGAGGTGCTGCCACAACGGTAAAGTAGCTTTACCACCTTTGCGGGAGCCACCTGTGTCTTTACAACAGCTTCTTACACAACAGACATCAGAAGCTAAAAATTATTGTGAACACATTCGAGAATACAACTCTTCTCCAGCGTTTGCTTCCATGGGTGCACAGATAACTCAACCTCCTGGCCACGGACCATACTATTTTAAAATACACAGGCAAATTTATCACCAAATCTCTCCACTATACGCTAACAGTTCTACCTCTCCAGGATATGGACAGTTGTATGTTTTTGACACAGTGCAAGCTACTGAAGTACGCTTACAAAATAAAGCAAACTCTGCATGCAGCAAAAATGTACTTCTCCAGCTAGATTCCATGCTCAGAACCATCAACCACTTCGCTAAATCATACAAACACATGCATGAAATCGCTCAGTCCAGTCCAACAGCATCTGTATGAATGATTTTCAAGGAAAACCCTAGGCAGGATTTACAACAATACAATGGCCTGACATGTCACACCGATGTTGCAGCGATTTTCGTCAGAGAAGATGGCGAAAGGGACATTTGCATCTATCCCATAGGCAACTCCTGTAAACAGATTTCCAAGCTCAATATGAATTGCGATCCTATGGTTTACCCACTTTCATTCCCTTACGGAGACATTGGCTGGCACAAAAATTTACAACATGTTCCCGATAAAAGAACCGGCAAGCAAATAAGGCTTACTCAATGCCAATTTTACGCGTACAGATTAGCAATGAGGAATACATTTAGTATTTTGCACCCCAGCGGCAAACTATTCCAACAGTATGTCGTAGATGCGTATGTTAAAACAGAGGGTGCGCGTCTCAACTATCTCAGATTACATCACCAAGATCTGCGCGTGAAACTATTAGACGCACTGCAAGCAAACGCTGAAAATAACAACGTACGTGTAGGCAAAATGATCATATTACCGTCCACATTTCCTGGAACTCCAAGATACATGCAACAAAACTATCAGGATGCCATGGCCATAGTTTGTAAATTCGGAAAGCCTGATGTATTTATCACTTTCACATGTAATCCTGCTTGGCCGGAAATTCTACATGCACACTGCGTCTTTCAAGAAGTATTTATTTCTTCTTGATTTCTGAATTCCTTTCTCACCGTTTTCCATTCCTATTCTTACACCGGCGTATGCTACGGCGGGCCTTGGCTAGTATATATATATATTACAGAAGGCAATGACACAAAACAATCACCTGGCTAAAAAAAAGAATACCTTTACTTTTTAAAACATTGAGGAAAAAATATCCGAAAAAAGTTAACCACAAGGTTACCAGTGGTATTGCTACCTCTGTCACACTTAAATGGTATATGAAATAATTTTATTGATCTTGTAATTTGTTTTGAGTAAATATACAATAATTATTTCTTATGTAATGTAGTTTCCTTTTAAGCAGTTGTTTTAGCCTATTACTGTTTAAAATTTAAATACTACTGTCATGATAATTGTACTTGTTATAGCCAAATTACAGCCATTAAAAGTATCTGACTTCCCAGTATTATTGCAAATTTTTGACATGAAAGTGTTTTAGGCTTTTATCTAAAGTTTAATAGTACACTAAAGGCACCTGGGTGAATAAATTGCAATTATTTTGTTACATATTTCATTTATTGAATGAAAAATGTTACTCAACCCCAGCTGCTATTCTGTGATCAAGTAATTGCTCCTTTACACTAAATAGTTAGTGACAGCACCTTTTTCTATAACAGCTGGAACTAAATACTTTCTATCAGTTTTTCACATCACTGTGGATGTATTTTAGCTCCTTGCAGAAATGCTTTAATTCAGAAACAGCCATTCGTATAATGACTTCTTTTTATTTTTTGGTTCATTGTCTTGGTGCATAAAACACAGAATAATGATGGTATTTTTTTAGTATTTTTTGAAACATCCTGGATTATTTTATACTGTGCCATTGCAGTAATATGGTCAAGCTGGCCTTTCTAGGTAGATTCACAGTTATTTTTTTTATTTGGCTCACGCCTTTATCCAAGTCGACTAACAACATTTGAAATGCGATTGGTTATACAGGTAAAATTCTGTTACAATGAGCTGTCAGGGACCTAAAAAATATTTTGTTGTAATGAAAATTTTGTAGTAATGAGATTCTGTATTTGTCACTATAGTTCTTTCTTTAACTTGCGTCGGGGCGTTTGCAATCATTTCAATAGCTTCTTTCTCATTAATTTTAATCTCCTCATGTCTACAAGTTATGCTGACAAGAATGTTTCTCAGGATTTCCTTGCGATAATACACTTTCAAGGTGCGAATGATGCCCAAATCCAATGGCTGAAGCACTGCTGTGCAACTGGGTGGGAGGAATTCAATGTGAACATTATCTAAATGTGGATGCATGTTGGGGGCAGCACAGTTATCAATCAGAAGCTGAATCATCCTTTTCTTCTTCTTCATATTGTGAGGTTTCTGAACTCTTTTGGGATCCCCCCCACCCAATGGGAACGACACACTGAAGTGCATCCCGAAGTGCGATTGCCACATCTGTGGAAGATTGTTTGTCCGTTGCCGGGGCAGGGCAACAGCAAGCTCACAGCGCTGCAGTGAAACACCACAGAAGCAAATCCTAAAAGATTGTGGTCATGCTTTAAGTCTGTCTTGCACCCCAAAACACGAGGCTGCGTGTCAATACTTTAGCAAAACCAGCTTTATTCAGCTTGAAACAGGAACAGAAGAGTTATTTGTTGTAGCGGGATCTGCCACTCTCCTATACACAGATACAGCAGTCAGACAGGGTCATGGCCAGGTTAGTGGCCTAGTAATCCTGTTTCCTGCATTTACAATGTTTTTTGCATCACCCATCGAGATCTTTTCTGTTTGCTTCGGTGAAGAGCTGCAGCAGAGCTCTGAGCCTGCTGTTGCTCTGGTAATGAATTAACAGTCTTCCATAGATGCAGTGATCGCACTTTGGGATGTTCTTAGGCGTGTTGTCCAGTTTGGGGTCCAAAGAGAGTTTAGAAACCTCACATTTTCTTGAATGAGTGCTGCATTAATAGGAATGTTTCTTGAACGAGCATCACTTAACCACATAAAAACTGCTTTTTCGACATCTTCAAATGCAGCAGTTATCATACATTTGCAACCCTAGATTTTTCTTCTTTTTTTGCTCGGTCTTTTAAGAAAGTTGACAATGACGATGGCAAAATTCTGAGTTCACTAGCAATGTCTTTTTTCTTTTTTCCGGAATCAAGAGCTGCAAAAATGTAATTTTTTTTTTCTAATATGAACTGTTATCGTTTTTTCGTGTCTGCAGTTTCTATAGGAGGGTGACAATGAGTTAAATTCCAAATGTTGATGAACAATAAGCAAAAGGTATCACTGAAAACCACAGAAAACAAACACAGCAAAAAAAAAAAAAACAGTACGAGGAAAGTTTGAAAAAAGAAAAAAAAATTTACAATGTTTCTGTTTGGGGATTGTTGTGCTGCGGCCACAGAACTAACTGCTCTGTGGATGATTCATTCAGGCATTTCAAGATCTTTTGGGTACTTCGTTGTAATGAAAGTATCTGCTGAATGTATTTCGTAGTAACAAGATTTCTATAGACTCGCGTCATATGTGGAAACTGTCGGGACCGTAAAAATACTTCGTTGTAATGAAAATTTTGTTGTAATGATATTCGTTGTAATGGAATTTTTACCTGTATTTGTTTTGTTTTTCCAATTGGAGTACATGTAGGTGAAGCAACTTGCTCATGGCCACATAGTGTCAGTACCAGCCTGCCAATGCTTTTTAAATGTTTTTATTTGTAAATGTATGTCTCTTATTGTGGTTTAATGAAGTGCCAGAGCCTTAGAAACAGTCTTTTACAAATTGATGGATTTCAACCTCTTCAGTCGAATTGTTTCAAGAATCTTCTGCGATTTTCAACCTTTGTGCTGGTTACTTAATTCCTAGAGTAAATGTCAAAACAAGGATGGTTAACATCAAGCAAGACTGGCTGTAATTATTATGGTGGATTAACTAGGGGTAATTACTTTTTCATACACTTTCATTTGGAGTTTGATAACTCTTTAGATTACGCATTATTTGAAATTATTGTATTTATTTTTTCATTCAGGTATCCTTTATTTAATAGTAGATTTTGGCCAAATTCCTGTAAACGTTAATTGTCAAAATTTTGAAATAATAGAGGAAATCAGAAACTGTATATATTACAGAATAGGTAAATATCCTAATAGAACTAATTAATGAATGGCATACGGTGTTTAAACTCAAAATTCAAGCAAACATTGTCACAGCTATGAGTCTTTAATAAAGTTTATCTTTAATTAAATGCAGATATTGTATAATTATAATTAAATTCTTTATTATACAATACATCCATGGCTCAGCTCTGTTTGACCTGTCAATTTTCTTCTGTTTCATTTCTTATCATGTATTGCTTCACACACCTCATTCACTTCGCCTCTGTGTTTGTAATTTTTAACTACCTTTTCCAGTCCAATTAAAAGTCCAGGGTCCTAGAAACTATTGAAATCGTCAGAAAAAAAAATTGAAATGTAGAGATATCAGGTAATTGAAAGGAACTACTCTGGGCATCTCTCTTCTAGGAGGATTTCTTTTGCCGACGTGCTTGCCTTGCTTGTGTATTAGCGGCAGGAGGATACCATTTTGCCGATGTTAGCGGCTAAGTGACTTTGTCTTCTGCTCAGGTTTCGTTTTGCTGATGTGCTGGCCCTGCTTGTGTTATTAACGATAAAGTGAGTTTTCTGTTTCCTCGGCGGTGGAGCCCTTACCCCAACACCACCTCTCCATTCTGGGCTGGACAGACACACACACTTCCACATGTAGACGTTTATAAATAGTTTTTCACTTTTTTCTTTAAATTACTTTTACATATAAAAATTTTCTGTGGTGGGCTGGCGCTCTGCCCAGGGTTTGTTTCCTGCCTTGCGCCCTGTGTTGGCTGGGATTGGCTCCAGCAGACCCCCGTGACCCTGTAATTAGGATATAGCGGGTTGGATAATGGATGGCTGGATGGATGGATATAAATTTTTTTTAAAGTTTCAGAATTTAATTAAATTAAATTGCTTATCACTTTTTAAATTAAAAAAAGATATCATGAAACCTTCAGTGTGCTTTGCCTACCTTCACCTTAGGTCTTTCTTTACTGCAACAGATATCTAATTATCATGGAGCCACCTAATCACAATATTAAAGAAATATTCAAATGGAAAGCACCATCGTGTTCTTAGAGTATTGTTCTGATAAAATTTTTTACAGTATAGATATTTATTAGTGAAGTAATAAAGATATGTAATAAAATAATTTGACTAAATTATTGACTTTACATGTCATCATCAGCAAAAGAATATTACAGCCTCTTACATTACTTGTACATATAAGAGAAAAAGTAAAATAAAGCCAACAAAGGAATTCCCATAAAACATTAAATGAAAACTTGAAACATCTGACAAAACAATACTGAGTATGGAAATATCAATAAGTGGCAACCTTGTGTATATCAAAATATTGATAGATCATCAACAAAGGCCAAAAGCAGACATTTTTATGGTTTCTCCTGAGTGGTTTAAATCTGCTGTAACCGCAAGATCTGTACATTCCTCAAGCCAGCAATAAACTGAATATCATTTTACATTCAATATAGAAAAACTGAGCAGTTATAAACACTCTGCAGCAAAATTCTGCAAAGCTCAATGAAATACATTTTCAAGGGGAAGGTACCCACTTAACTCAATAATCCTGAACCATGAAAGAATGCCACGTTTATTGTTTTTAGTGCTTACATTATATTTTTATCTGCTTTGCATTGTTTTTAAGTTGACCTTGTAGATCTGACATTCAGCAATTGCATTGTAAGAATAGATCATGACTTTAAACCTTATTTTCTATTAGAATGTGTGGTCTAGAGACCAATACTTTTGATTTTAAACCTCAAAATATACAGGTCAGTCTCCACCTTGAACTCACTGTCTGATCCTGAGTAAAATACATACTTTGCCTGTGCTCTAAATGTAAAAAAATCTTTCTTTATGTGTAAGGTAGATAAAGGTAGTATTCATTATAGGAAACTCTGTATACAATAAAGGTTTTATGTTTAATTACACATTTATTGCTTATTGATATTTTCAGCCCTAAATACAATACAACAATCAAAATCATAACTTGTCTTATGAGAATCCTTTGTTTTGCATATATTTAAATCTATCCAAGCAACTCTGCCTTTTATTACAATTATAACAAGAGCATATATACTCTTGACTGAAATTCCTTGGTGATAATAGCTTAGAAAATACAAAATTTGTCCAGCTTATTTTTGTTCTCAAAATAATTCTAAGTCACTGAGGTTTCAGGGCATTCAACAGGTCGATCACAAGGTACACTCACTCATTTATACCAGGTGAATTTAGAGCCACCACCAGTTAACCTAATATGCATATTTTTAGGACATGGGAGTAAAACACTTGAGGTAGAACATAGTATCTCAGAAACACAGTGCTAAGCCAAGCTCTTAGAGCTGTGAAGCAACTGTCTCATTATCTCTCCCTCTTCTTACCTGTAAACGACAAATTTCTTACAGAAATCTTAAAAATATATGTCCCTCTGTTCTCTCTGGATCCATTTCTGATCTTTTACTGTCCTCACCTATTCCATCAACACTAGATAGTCTTGTTGATCACTATAACATCAACCCTTCATTCAGTATTAGATAAAACAGCTCCTTTAAAACATAAGGAGGTTTCCTTTAAGCGTCCAGCTCCTTGGTATAACTCAGAATTGCGATCTATGAAAGCAGCTGGATAACGCCTTGAGAGAATGTCACATAAGACTTGCCTCACTGTGCACATTCAGGCTTTCTCTGATCATCAAAGAGCTTACAGAGAAGCACTAACTGCTGCCAAGAACACTCATTACGGCAGAATAATAGAAAGTGGCCATGATAACCCAAGGGATTTGTTTTCTGTAGTTAATAAACTACTCAAACCCGCATCTGGTCCAACTACCTCTTCTACTGAAGTCTGTGAGGAATTCCTCCACTTTTTCCGTAACAAAATTAAAGATCCAAATAATTCAACTAACATAAATACATTATCTGTTTATATCTCTCCCTGTTTTCCCACTCCATCCAGCTCCTTCTCTAAGTTCTCACCAGTCACATCTGTGTTTGTTAATAACCTGCTTTGTAAAATGAGGCCGACTACTTGTGTACTGGACCCCATCCCCAGCACACTACTTAAATCCTGCCTTCATGCCATAATCCCGACTGTTACAGCAATAATAAACTCATCCTTTGACACTGGGTTTGTACTGCTCACTTTTAAAATTGCTTCTGTAACCCCAATATTAAAAAAGTCTGGTCTTGATGCTGACAATCTTAACAATCTCTCGAG
Source organism: Erpetoichthys calabaricus (assembly GCF_900747795.2). Classification (NCBI taxonomy): domain Eukaryota; kingdom Metazoa; phylum Chordata; class Cladistia; order Polypteriformes; family Polypteridae; genus Erpetoichthys; species Erpetoichthys calabaricus. Next base: position 176,415,084 of record NC_041398.2, read on the forward strand.
TTCTCAAGCGTGTTGTAGCTTCCCAAATCACCAATTACTTAACCTCTAATAACTTGATGGAACCCTTTGTCTGGTTTCAGGGTGTAGCACAGCTGTGAAACTGCTCTGCTACGGGTAACCAATGATTTGCTTATGGCAGCAGACTCTGGAAAAACCAACATATTAATTCTATTAGACCTCAGTGCAGCATTTGACACTGTCAGACATGACATTCTACTGTCCAGAATGGAGAACATGTTGGGTATCTCTGGCACTGCCCTCCAGTGGTTCAAGTCCTATCTGACTTATAGGCAAGAGTTTGTTAGTCTTGGCAACAGCAGATCCAGCTCAACGCCGGTTATACAAGGGGTTCCACAGGGCTCTGTCCTCGGTCCTCTGCTTTTCTGTATTTATATGCTTCCCCTTGGCCATATTATTCGTAGCTTTGGACTGGGCTATCATTTTTATGCAGACGATACACAACTCTATTTCAATGTTAAAAGTGGAACTTCATCAGAGCTTTCTCAGCTCACAACCTGCCTCAGTGAAATTAATACCTGGATGTAGCAAAACTCTTTAAAATTAAAGTTCAACAAAACTGAACTCCTGCAAATTGGGACTAAAGTGCAACTTAATAAAATGAGCTCCTTCGCCAGTCCATCTTGGCGGTGATCTCATCAGACCTGCCTCTACTGCAAAGAATCTTGGTGACATTTTTGATTCCTCCCTTTCTTATTCCGCCCACATAAATCACATTAAGAAACTTTCTTACTTTCACTTCCATAACATATCCCGTTTTCGCTCCTTCCTCTCCTTTTCTAATGCTTAGAAACTTGTCCATGCTTTTATCACATCCCGCATCGATTATTGTAATTCCCTACTGGCAGGTGTCCCTTCTAATCTTATATCATAGCTCCAGCTTATTCAAAACTCGGCTGCAAGAGTCCCATATAAGGTTTACAAAGCCTTAAATAACTGTGCTCCTTCCTATATATTTTGGAATGCCTGTCACCTTATACTTCAAGTTGTAACCTTAGATCTTCAAATAAGTGTCTGCTTATAATTCCAATACCTAAACTTAAAAGAAGTGGCCTGCAGTTATACACCTAAAATCTGGAATAGGTTACTGATAGAAATTCGCCAGGCTAATACGTTGGAGATGCTAAAAACCCATTATTTTAAAATGGCTTTCTCATAGCTACATTTGTTGTACCTCTGATAAACAATATATGCAGTGAATTATCATTTTCTTCATGGCTTCGATATCAGTACTAATCCCTGCTTTTCTCTGCTGTTTTTTTACAGTATTTTCTGTGGTGGTGATCAAGGCAGCACCCCAGATGTCCATCAGATTTGTTTCACGTGAAGCCTGAAAACCATGAGGACTGATTTAGATCATTTATGTTAGGTAGAATGCCCAGTGGGAGGTGGGCGGTCTCATGGCCTTGGAACCCCTGCGGATTTTGTTTTTTTTTTCTCCAGTCTATCTGGAGATTTTATTTTTATTTTTTCTGTCCTCCCGGCTTTCTGACCTTACTTTATTCTTTGTTACTTAGTACTGCCTAATCTTATTTTTGCTTTTTTTTATAAACTTTTCTTTCTTTGTCCTGTAAAGCACATTGAGCTACACCATTTGTATGAAAATGTGCTATATAGATAAATGTTGTTGTTGTATAGTGAGTCTGTGGTCAGTTACTTTTGGTGTTTGGGGCTTCAAGACACATCCCTACTGACCAGGAGTGCAGTGGAGTATGTACACCTGATGAGCCCAGAATGAGGGCGAAACACGTGTCGTGTACTCTTTGCATTTATTTGACAGTAAACTATTTCAACCATTCTATGATCTGCTCTTCACAAACTGAGGGCACCATGGCGGATGTTAGCAGATTGCTGGCCAACCACAAAGCGTTACCTGGTAGGTAACCACCCACACTAACAGATTGTGACACAGACTTCGAATGCCGTGAATGTAATTACCCCGATCTACATGCTGTCAAATAAACGAACCACACGCCGTGGCGCAACGTTAGGGGCATCGCCGCTGACGTCCGAGGTTCGATTCCCGAGAGGGAGTGCAGTGGAGTATGTACACCTGATGAGCCCAGAATGAGGGCGAAACACGTGTCGTGTACTCTTTGCATTTATTTGACAGTAAACTATTTCAACCATTCTATGATCTGCTCTTCACAAACTGAGGGCACCGTGGCGGATGTTAGCAGATTGCTGGCCAACCACAAAGCGTTACCTGGTAGGTAACCACCCACACTAACAGATTGTGACACAGACTTCGAATGCCGTGAATATATATATATATATATATATATATATACCTGTATATATTGTGACTGGTGTCCCAGCTGATTCAATGTCCTGGATGGCAGCAGTGGTCACACAAATATAGCTTGGTGGCTCCTTTGCTCCGTATTCCTACCTTTGCCTGTTGATACTCTTAGCTGCAATCTAACTTTCTGTTAAACAGTAAACCAATGGCAAAAAAACGCTCCTAAACATTATTTCAATGGGAAACAAACACATTCTTAACCAGCCTTTTGCAGGATCAGCTGCGGCTTTGCTCTCTTACAGCATAACATGGTTCTTGCACACTGTTTAGAACATTTAAAAGACAAATCCCCGACCAGCTGAAACTGCTCACTCTTCTGTCCTCTCTCACTCAGACCGTATCTGCCCCAGTCACTGCTTCTGAGCCAGTGAAACTGCTTGACAAAGAAAAGTTTCTGTTCTTTTAAGGGTGGGACTATAGGGGGACTTCTACCTGTACGCTTGTGTGCCAAAGATAAAATCATGTTGACTAAAGTCTTCTGCCTGTTCCTACCTGTTCAGCAGTAAAGTTAATCTTCCTTGGAAAACTGTTCTGTTTGGAAAACTGGTCTCATCTTCCTGTCTCCTCTGCAACTATATGACCCAAGCTTAACAAGATATACTCCATACTGGCACTTTGGCTTTGGGAGCTTCTTAAACCCAACACCGTCAATAGTCATGTCCAGACCTTGCAGCTGAGAAGACGTCAGTTAATGGATGGCAACAGGGATCATGCTTTAATGGACAGCTTTGTGCAGTTGTTTTTAACCTCATTTTAATGGATTGTTTGATTGATTTTAACCTCCACTAACATCTCTTTTATTGGATTATTTATTTATTTAACTTTTTGGCACTGAATTTACTGAGCACTTTGTTTTTGTTGCACTGTTTTAATAAAAGCACTAGAGCACTTTTTCACCAGCCCCTTACTTTGTGTGTGTTTGTCCTCATCTGTCTGGCTCATCCCGATCATGAGTATCGGTGGTGGTGGGGTCACGAGGCTCCTGGAGGGATATGGGTAGCATGGAGCTAACCCGCACTGTCAGAGTACCCAGTGCTAATACAGAAACAACTAAATGATGAGTTTATGAAGAATATAACTTGGAGAACATTTAATTTAAACCTTGTACTTTGAAACTCACATTTCCTCTATTACAATGTTAATGCTTAGATATTGTATCATATGAATATGTTATTTATTTTGTTTTCTGATTTCCAACTGTATATTTTATATATACTAGACCCAACATACAAGCAAAGTTTCCTTTTGTAAAAGTTTAATGCCATTGAAAAGTTTCATTGTAAAATAAATCAAATAATGGAAGTAAAATATTTAGGAAGGATTTATAGGATAAACAAAAATTCATGTTGGAAGTAATAACTGTTTAATAACTAATAGCATGGGTCCGAACACCATCAGACAAACACCACTTTTTTTATAAAACGCACAGGTTTATTTTCACAAATAAGTCCCACACAGCACACAGTGCTCCCGCACCAAACATCCTCCACAGGCCTCTCTTCCAGTGTCCATGGGCCACCTTTCCTCTCCTCACGGCAGCTTTGTCCTGCTCCCTCTCCCGACTCTAGCTCCCCAACTGTAGGAAGGCGACCCCTTTTATTTCCACCCGGATGTGCTCCAGGTGCTCGGTGATGTTCTTCTGGCAGCACTTCCTGGTGTGGCAAAAGTGCTGCCCTTGCACCCAGAAGCAATCCAGGCGTCCCTGGAAGGTTCTTCCTCCACCTTCCCAGGTGTGGCAGAAGTGCAGGTTTCCTGGGCTCCACGACGCTCAGGGCACCCCCTGGCGGTGGCTGGGTCCCCGTGGTCCCCTCCTTATCCAGGGGGTTGCCCCCTCGTGGCCCAGGGGACGTATAAACTGCCTCCCGGTCCTTCCAGACATCCCGGCTGGGTCTGGCCCCCAGCCTCCAGTGACATAACATAAACCTTTTTTTAGTTTCAAACAAAAAAATCACTAAAGATATACATATTGCTGTATGCACTGTGAAAGGATGCTGTATTCCTTAATCATTTTAATAGCTGCATCTGTATGTAGTTAGGATTGTCTTTTTTTTAAATTAAGAAATAGTATTTATATTTTTTCAGTTTCTGAAGGAGTATACATCCATCAAGTTGTTTTCTGATGTTCATATCCAAGGCAGAGACCAATGTAGAATGTTATAGTCCACAGAAACACAGTCACATCCAAAAAAATCAAGACAAGCAGTTAAGAAGATCTGACTTGATTTGGATGGTTGTTAGACACTGCTTGTGTACTGCAAAGGTATGCATTCTCTACAAAAAGAATGAGAACTGAATTTAGGCTGAAATAGATGACTTTAAAATGCAGTAGCATCTTCTTTTCAGAGGAAGCACAGTAGCTCAGTAGTTAGCCCTATCCTCATAGCTGAGTTTGTTTGTTTAATGCTTGATTTATCTGTCTTTGTCTATATGGGTTTCCTGAGGGTTCACTACTTTAATATGTTAAGTCTGAATCTATCCATTCACTGATTCATCTAATTTCAGAGTCACAGGCAGCCATAGCCTCAGCTTCAAGTACAAAACAGAAACAAAAACTGGATGGAGCACTAGACATTAGTTAATAGTTAATTACATTAATGTTAATATGAGTATGATGTTAATAATGTTAACATTGCATGAATGTGTGTTATAGATTGGAAGATTAGAAGTTTTTTACCTAGTGGTAATTGTTGCCTTGCTTCCCCTCTGCCCTGTAATAAAATAATAATAATGGGATCATTTTTATTATATTTAAAACATTTACAAAGCTGTTCAGTCTATATTAGTGAATTTTGTCACAACATCATTTATAATCTGTCCATTCATCTATTTTCTAACCTGCTTTATAATTTTAAACACAAAACTAATTTTGCAACCGCAGGTGTTATTCAAGAGGATTTGCTTTAATAAGTGAGGGGTAAGCACAGAAATGTGGCTTTTTTGATGTAGTCCTGTATTGCAAAAGAGCCTCCAGTGTTTTTGGATTGTATGAAATACACATTTTTGCTTATTTGTTTTCTGTTTCATTGTTGTTTGCTTGGCTATGACAGTGCTGTGCTTCATCTCATAATTCTCCTTCTTGTAATGTGCTAAACGTTTATGAAAAAATGATAAAATTACCTATTTATATTGTGTTGGGAGAAGCAAATTTTTCCAGGGATGCATATTTTTTTATTTTTATCATATCTTAATCTAATCTCTTACACTGTATACATCAGTAAATTAAAGGAAAACCAGACCAAAAGTGACCCTTCTTAAGTCTAAGAAACTAAAGCAAACTCCAGAAAATCTGTCTATGTAAATAAAATATTTGCAATAAGAACATTTTTAGTTTTCATAATAGTACACTGAATATTTAGTAGTGTGATGTTGTTCTCTTTATATAATAATTCATATTTATAATTGTTTTCAGATGCTGGGTTGAATTCTGACTTTGGAACAACTTACATGATCTTATGGAATAAATCACATACATATATAATCATCATATATATATATATATATATATATATATACTATACTAGAGGTGAACCGACTCCCCGCTCCTGATGTCATGCTTCCCCCTCCCCTCGGCCCGCATCCTCTGTCTCAGATTAGTGCGAATATATGGCTTCTGTATGCAAACTATGATTCTTAGCGCGATGAGAGTAGTTGCAAAATCAACCAGAATGCTCAAGGAAATTCTAGAAAAAAACCTGATCTAAATCCGTTAAGTAGTTTTCTTGTTCGCTAGCTAAGCAGATGTAAGATATGCCCCGAGGCTGGCGCATGAGTGAGGATGGTCCTGCCCCCCTCCCCTCAACCCAATGTGCCTCTCTTGGATTCGCGCAAATAAATCAGTACAACAAGCGAACTATGATACTTTGTGCGATGAGAGAGGTTGCAAAATCAACTGGAATGTTCAAGCAAATTATAGAAAAAAAAACAGATCAAAATCCATTAAGTAGTTCTCTTGAGAAAAGCGGACAGACATACAGACAGACAGACAGATGCTGGATTTTATATATATATAGAGATAATATGGAAGCAAAGGTCTGTGATATGGTTTGCATATTTGCAGCTACAGATCCACAGCGGGAAAAAATGGGTCAGATATATTGAAATACTTTATTGAACCCTAAGCTTTCAAAAACCTACCAGGTGTCATCATCAAAGGAAAATGAGTAGACATACAGGATTCAAAGGCAATATATAGCATGTGAAGGAGAGGGGTGGGGATTGTAAGGGGGTCTCTTTTGATGTCATCTCTTTATACTACAATCTAAATTTATCTGACCACAGAGACTTTACTGACAAAACTAAATAATGACCCCACCATAATGGCATGAACAAAGCTGACCACTAAGGACATAATGCATCTAATATCATTTTGCCAAAAAACCCACTTCTGTTTTAATGTAAAATACTATAGACAGAAAGAAAACATGTCAATTGGATCTCCATTATCAGGACTATTGGCTGAACTGGTTATGCAGAGATTTGACAGCGCGGGTTTATCTCAGTTCAAACTTAAACACTAGATACACTACATTAACACTAGAATTACCAGAGTCTACGAAAAAACTCGTAGATCCGGCCCACCTTAAAACCGTTCTCACCTCTCTTTTGTCTTCTAAATGTGCCGATTATGAGGAGCAGCGAGCAGCCGGCTATTCCATCCCCCACCATCGCAGAACGTTCACTAAGTTTTCCCAGCTCATGGCTTGTTTGATTATCTGGGAGTGACTGAACTGCTGGAGTTTTAGAATAGAAATAATAGATCGCTATTTGGAATACTTGCATTTCATGCGTGTTCCGTTTCTACAGTAATCTGTGTAAACACATTGCTAAAACAGAAACTTTTTCATATTTTAGTAATAAATGTTACAAAATGTAGAATGTGTAAAGCCCGAGTTCCTAAGATCAAATAAACACTTCCACAAAAGCTTCACACACCATATAACAGTTTCCGTGGCGTAGCGCGCTAAGATTTGCTTTTCAGACCGAGTAGCTTTTCTTTGCCTCACAAACATGAGTTCAATTCCCCAATTCTGATTGGTACTATTCGCGTCATAAAATGATTTCTTCAAAACGTCACATATATTTGTCTCTTTCTTTTTTTAAAATGTGCGTTGTAGCACTCAGCAACTGGCCACCTGCATGTTCTTGCGCACACTAAATCAGACAGCGCTATATGCAATCATCAGATTCAAATGTTAACAGTTATATAGCACAGAATGGAAATCAGCAGTTCTTAGCATTCCACCTACTGTAACTTGCTTTCTTTTTTCTTCGGTTATAGTCTTGAATAAAAGTGCACTTGTTTTGTTATACTTTTACATCAACATATGTTCCTGTGTTTGAGCTACATGGGCATGCTCAAAAATACACGTATAATGCCACGAAAAGTGCATGCAGACACTTCAGTTCGCAAGCATTGGTACGACAATGCAGTCACAAGTACACTGCAGAGCTTTAGCAGCATCAGATGGGGAGTGTCTGATGATTGCATATAGCGTTGAAGTTACTGCTCTTTACAAGGCTTTCCTCTGCATGTCCTGGAGTACAAAAGAAGCAGCATACAGCAACACGTGGGGACTGGCAATACTGGGGGAAAAAAACACGCTGTCGTATGTATCATGATACACTGCAGAACTATAGCGAGTCTTTATGTAAAAACAGCAGTGTCAGGTGGGGGGCGGTAGGGATGGATCCTGAACGCGACTGAGACAATGAAAAGTGAATTTTAAAAAAATAAAGCTAATCTTTACAAATATCATAAATTACACCAGCTGTTACAGACTGAAATCAAATGTATCTTTTTATTCTAAAATAGTGAAAATAAGAACACTTTTCAAATGGGAGTTGTGCAGGATCGAACTCATGACCTTCTGATTCCCACTCAGCGACTGATACTGTTACGCCACGGAAGAAGTGATAGTTAATTCATATCAATGTCTCACACTAAGGCGGGTTTTTTTGGCGGTGGCTTTTTTTTGTACCTTTTGTGAAAGTGTTTCTTTGATATTTGGACTTCAGGCTTCATACATTATATAGTTTATGCCTACATTTTGTCAATTGCTACTAGAATATATAACACGTTTCTGTTTTAACAATGTGTTTACACAGATTACTGTAGAAATGCAACACATATGAAATGCGTGTGTTTCAAATAACAATCTTATTATTTCTACTCTAAAACTCCACTTCACTCCCAGGTAATCAATCAAGGCAAGAGCTGGGAAAAGCTTGTTTACGTTCTGAGTCGTTGGGGGGATGGAATAGCCGGCTGCTGGCAGCTTGTCTTTATCAGTACATTTAGATGACAAAAGACGCTGGCGGAGAGGTGAGAAAGGTTTTAAGAAGCGATTTAAGGTGGGCCGGATATACGAGTTTTTTCGTAGGCTCTGGTAATTCTAGTGTTAACGACACAGTTGTCATTTTAAAAAGTAACCAGATGAATGAATTCTACAACCACATCAACTCAGTATTCCCCGCATTCCAATTCACAATGGAAAAAGAAATGAACAGATACATCAATTTCCTTGGCATTTGCATTGAAAGAGCTAACCACGCCGGTTTAATTACAAGTGTTTATCGCAAGGAATGTTATGCAGACAAAATACAACAGCTTTTCCAGCAACCACCCTTTATCACACAAACGGAGTTGTGTTAGGACTTTATTCAAAAGGATTAACACCCATTGTTACACAATGGACACAAAAAAAGAATGAAAGACGTTATCTTTTTCGTCTGTTCAAATCAAACGTTTACACAAAGACATTTATTAAACAATGCCTATAAAGGAAATGCCACAGACCTCAGAAAACAGTCGACTCCAACTCGGTTCCTCACCTCAACCACAGAGACAAGAAACACAGTTTACAGCATTGCATGCAATGCATGCTCAGTGGTGTTTGTGGGAAAAACATTTAAAACACTCACAACACGTATAACAGGAGCATCTCAATGCCGTCAGAAGGAAAGACACACAGACTCTGATTTACACACATACAGGTTTCACAGGACACATGTTTAACTGAGATACGGTGAAAGTAAAATTCAAGGCCAATACCAAGAGTGCTTGACAGCTGGTTGAATCTTGGCTCTCCAATGGAAATGCCATTAACAGAAACTTGGACTTGAACCTAGCATATGCAGGCTTAAAAAGAAGAACATCTCTCTATTATATAAAAAAATCCTGGGACGAGACATGACTTTTTCAGAGAGATACTTTCAAGTCCTGTGAGACAAAACTTTGTGCCACAAGATTTAACCACATCCGGGGCTGGAAATAAAATGCAAAGAGTAGATGACAAAGTTAAATGTCGTAAAGATGTTCAAAAACGTTGGCGCGATTCACATGCAGAGCAGGTTAAAGATAATGAAAGAACTAAAATTCAAAACCCTCAAAAAAATGATAGTAAAGATTGCATTAGCGCAAAGAAACGCAAATTATTACTCGGTGAAATAATGGAACAGCAAAAAGAGATTGAATATATTATTCGGATTTAAACTTTAAGTCGGAGACTTGTACAACAACATTTATTTATATACCACATTTTCATACAAAGAATGTAGCTCAAATTGCTTAGATCATGTAGATCATCTAATTTGTGTTGCCATCAGGGAAAAGTAGTGTTTTTTTTCCCAATGAAGAGGCATATCCTCAAGAATTAAAAGATTTGTTGTTTGTTGAAAGTAAAATCCACATATGCGAGCAGCAGAGACGCAAAGTGGCTCGTGTATAGCGTAGGCTGGGGGGTTGGCAAGCGAAGCAAGCAGGGGGCAAAGCCCCCTAGTCCAAATAATAGAAAAGACTTAATGACCAACACTTTCTGAACCCAGGCTTATTAATCCACCCAACCCCCAACCTTTACTTGCTATATATTGCCTTTGATTCCTGTATGTCTAATTATTTTCCTGTATGTCTAATTATTTTCATATTTTAGTAATAAATGACAAAATGTAGACATAAACTATATAATGTGTGAAGCCTGAAGTGCAAAGATCAAATAAACACTTTCACAAAAGGTTCAAGAATGATACAACAGATTCCGTGGCGCAGCGGTAAGAGTTGCTGACTTGTAATCAAGAGTCCCCCGGTTTGATCCTGACTGCCTCATATATTTATCATTTTGAGTAGTGAGTTGCTTTTATCTTTTGTCTCAAAACACCACTCACATCTACAGTTATTCCCAGTTTCAAATAAAAACTAACAGCGTCAGATCCATGGGGGAGCGGTAGTAGGTATCGTGATCGTGACTGAGAGAATAAAAGTGAAAAAAAAAAACCACTAACTTTTACAAGTACTATAAATTTACACCGGCTGTTACAGACGCAAACCAAATGTATGTGTTTATTGTACAATATTAACAATATGAGAAGCTCACTACTCAAAACGATAAATATACAAGACAATCAGAATTGAACCAGGTGACTCTTGATTACAAGTCATCAATTCTTATCATTGTGCCATGGAAACTATTGTATCATCCTTGAACCTTTTGTGAAAGTGTTTATTTGATCTTTGGACTTCGGGTTTCACACATTATATAGTTTATGTCTACATTTTGTCATTTATTACTAAAATATGAAAAAAGATTTGGTTTTAACAATGTGTTTACATAGATTATTGTAGAAATGGAACACACATGAAATGCATGTGTTCCATAAAACAATCTATTATTTCCCTATACAACGCTAGGTACCTGACTCCCAGACAAAAAAGGCTGGAATTGGGAGAGCTTTGTGCCTGTTTTGCGGCGGTGGAGGGATGGAATAGTAGGTTGCTTGCTCCTTGTCTTGATCGGCACATTTACAAGACAAAAGACGCTAATGTAGAGGGGCGAAGGGTTGGCCGGATTTATGAGTTTTTTAGTAGGCTTTGGAATTCAAGTGTTAATATTTACGCAGTTCCTGACCAAAACAGGACCGCAACAGCACTTTCAATAAAGCAAAATGACAAACTAGGTTAACTAAAAATTAAGCAAGAGGCTTCTTCAGTTTTTTTCTCTGCTACTTCAGTTTCAAGTAGGAGCTCCAATCATCACTCTGCTCTCTCCTGAGGTGAGAAGCACCATGCTGGGAGTGCCTCACTTTTACAGTGGAGAGACCTCAGGGGGTGGAGTCAGTTTCTCTCTGTGGGCAGTTTCTCACGGCTGTGGGAGAAAAGGAAGATGTTACCATCAGCGACCACGGAGTGTTAGTGTTTACCTCAGATGAGTCCGGAAGGCAAACCTCAGAATTACATGCGGGACAAATACATAGACAGTATTAAGTATAAAAATAGCGTGTAGACCCGTTCATTGTAAAAAAGTAACTAATCAAGTGCTTCCTTACTACTATGTGAAATACAGTACAGTAGTTATGAAGAAATTATTTTTTCCTAGAACTTTGTCCTCTTTTTATTTTAACTTCTTTAAAATGATCAGTTGTTTGAGAATATTATTGGCAACTCCAATCCAAATGCATGCAAATAATTTTATAGTAGTTAATGATGTCCCAATGGTCATTATTAACTGCATACCTCTTGTTCATTTAGCTCTTGCATTGTCCAACCCAAACTATTTTATGGTCACTTTCAATGAAATGCATCTTTGTCATTAGCTTGCATCTGAAAGTCTCTGAAAGCATTATTAGTTGGCTTGCCAGTTTCTAAGTACCATGAATAATTGTTAAAAAATGAACAAGAGTGTGTGTATTGCATATAGTATGTTAATTTGCAATTTTCATTTTGCAGTGTAAGCTGCCATTATCTTGAACAGTCCCAATTTTTTAAAATCCCTGTCTGCTACTGATGGATGCTCATTTTTTTAACCTTAAGCACCCAAGCATGAATTAGAATTAACAATATGTAAATGTATTTCAAACTCTTCACCACCAATAAATCATGATCAAAACAAAGCACATATGTATCTGAGAATGATTGCAGACTTCAATTCTCCTGCTGCACTAGTTCAGTAAGTATGACCTATTTTATAAACTTCACATGCTTGCAGGATTAAGTACATTCAGTTATGAAATTTGGTAAGGGATATATAGGCAAACTATTTAACCAAAGCAATTTTTGAAAATTTAGTCAAATTAGTTTTTTGAGTGAGTAGTTTAAGCTAAATTATTACTAATTTGGCAATGACTAAAGCAAAATGTATAAACAATTAGAATTATTATTGCTATCTTTAAAGAAATAAGAAAAGAAATGCTATACTGAAAAGACCAGCAAATAATCAAGACACTAAGCTTTAAATGAATGTGCAGCGGTAAAGATTAGTACAGTACTGAACCGCACTATACAATGAATTAAACAGACAACTAGTTTACATTTCATGGAGATCAGTCTTTATAATATTGCTAGATTCAATATGGATGAATCGATCAATCGAAACAGCCAAGCAAATTAAAAATATGGCCCCAAAAGCAAGGAGAATATTCATTATGTCTACCTTTGTGTTCATCATTTACATAGAATAGATTTTGGGCAAACTAATAATATGATCATTGTACAACCATCTATCCTTTTACAAACCTTGACAGGGTTAAGTGGAGTCTTATCTGTCAGCATAGGGAGTGATCCTGGGGCACAACTCATCCACAGCTATCTCATGCATGGTTATTTTGGATTGTACAATACAACCAATGCATGCATCATTGAGGTGAACAAGGAAGCCCAGAATGCAGGGAAAAAATGAACATACATTCTTTACATAAGACAGTGAATGGTCTAGGGTTGCTAAAAAACAAACATGGTGAATTGCAGCTTAGCTTTTTTTTGTTAACTCACAGACGTTCTTGTAAGTTTAACTGAAGATTTTAAATTGGCTCCTTGTGGGTACATAATGGCACCTGTGCCATCTGATTACATGCATTTGACAATATATGTACAGTATGTTTGTATTTGTGCCTATGACTTTATGTTCTTGGCTGGCATGGTGGTATAGTAAATGATACTTCTGCCTCACAGACCCAGCATTCTGTATTCACATCCCATGTTTGCAAGTTGTCTTCATGGGATCCCTTTCTGGTACTCTGAGGTCCTTCTAATCTCCAAAGATGTGCAAGTTTGGTTAACTGGCAATTCCAGATTGGCCCCATGTGAATGTGTGCAAGAGTTGGCGCTGTGATGGACTTGGGTGCTGTCCATTTCTAGTTGCTGTCTTGTATATGTTTGTCCAGCCCTAGGTGATGCTGAATTTGTATAAGTGAGTTTGAGAATATTTGTATATTTGTCTTTCCACTCCCTGTATTTTTTTTTCTTTGCATGTCATTCACTCTAAAGTATTATGGTGAAGAATGTCTGTAATTCGTTTCTCTTCATGTTCTTGTCATTGAAAAGTGCTAAGTATTTAAGGGATGAGATAATTAATTAGTCTGAGTGATAAATGGTTTAGTTTAATTTAGTTAATTAACACCTGTAAACATTGACTTTATTTTTTACTGACTATCACAGCAGACTGAGAAAACATATTTTATAAAGATACAGTTAGGCAGAATAATTGTCATAGTTGCCAGCTCTCCTAATATTTTAGTACAGTTTTTGTCAAGGTGCCTTTGCAGCTTTCTAAAAATCAGTACCAGATCTTGTTATGCAGGTCATGTCAGAGGGCATGCAGTTCATGTAAAAAGTTGTTAAGATGTTTCTTAGAACTCACTAATATGTCATCACAAAGGTGTTAGAGGTGCTGACCCTCTTCTTTAAAAATCAATTTCCACAGAGCAGTGTATTTCTGGATAACAGCTGGCCTCCACAACAAACTGATTTAGCATGCTGAAAATATTTAAAATAAAAAAGATCATCAAAATCACATAGAAATGGCATAGAAATGTGTGCAGAGAGTGGCTTATATGGCAAAAGGCTCACTGGACTAAAACAAATATCATTGTCCAGTGTTGATAGCCTGATAGTTCTACAGAGGCCCATCTCAATTTTAAAGTGGTTTCTGTATATACAGTAAGTATTTGATTTGTCTTAAAAGTGAGTTTTATACTTCACCAGTTTCCCATGTTAACTTACAGGAGCACAACTAATTTTCATTGTAAAATCAAGTACGATAAGTTTTCAGTAATCACTCTTAAATATACATTCTTCCTTACTTTTATATAATACAGATTCATTTTTTAAGTTTATTTTTCTTTGAAAAATCTAACTACTACAGTTTTAATCTGAACATTAAGGGAAAATGTGACTTTCAGAGAATGTTAATTTTACTTGAGTATTGACAAACATTCTATAGTTTGCATTCTTCTGAGATCAAATCTATCATTATTTTTAGAATCATCTCTCCGTACTTTTCAAGATATCTGAAACTCGCTTGGAGATATCTTAAAATAATTTCCTTCACATTTTAAGATATCTGCAATACTTTTTGAGATATCTCAAAGACATTTCAAGATCTCTGAAATACATTTTCAAATATCTCAAAATAATTGTGTCTGCATTTCCAGATATCTCAAATGAATTTTCAGATATCTTAAATTGACCTTTTGTGCATTTCAAGATATCTCAAAATCATTTCCTGTAAAACTGCCTGTTATTTCAATGGAACTTCTTGTTTATAATAAGATATCTTAGAAAGTATTTGAGATATCTTGAAATGAGCAGGAAGTGATGCTGAGATATCTGAAAATGTATTTGAGATATCTGAAAATGGACAGGAAGCTGTTTTGAGATATCTGGAAATGTATTTCAGATATCTTAAATTGTATTGTAGATATTTGAAAATGCTATTGAGATATCTTGAAATAATTGAGTGTCCTTTTAAAGATATCTTAAAATGCATTTTAGATATCTTGAAATACAATTTGAGATATCTTGAAACACATTATTAGATATCTGAAATGGAGCAGAGACCCATTGTAAGATATCATGAAATTAATTTTAGATATCTAAAAATGTATTTTAGATATCTCAAACAACAGTGAATTTTAAGCTATCTTAAATGCTTTTTGAGATATCTTAATTATATTTCGAGATATCCTAAAATAACTTCCCACTCATTTTAAGATATCTCAAATTCATTCTGAGATATCTGAAATGCATTTTCAGATATCTCAACATAACTTCTTGCACATTTTAAGATATCTGAAATACATTTTGAGATATCTTAAAATAGACAGGATCTCCCATTGAAAGAATAGAAAATTTTACAGGAAGTGATTTCAAGATATCTCAAAATGTATTTGAGATATCTTGAAATGCACAAGAAGTTATTTTAAGATATCTGAAAATGTATTTGAGATATCTCAAAATGCACAGGAACCTATTTTGAGATATCTCAAATTGCATTTAAGATATCTTAGCATGCATTTCAGATATTTCAAAATGTACAGCACACCATTTCAAGATATCTTGAAATCTATTTGAGATATCATAAAATGCTTTTTAGATATCTTAAAATAGATACATTTTTAGATATCTGTAATTCAATTTGAGACATCTAAAATGCATTTCCAGATATCTTAAAATTCATTTTGAGATATCTCTAAACGTTAATTCGGCTTGCCATACTAATTATTAAGGGTGCAGTGAAATCACTCTCTTTTCTCTAAAATGTTCAAAAGTAAAACTGGCATTAATCTTACTAATACAAAAAGCAAAGGACAAACAAATGTTAACGTCAGATAATAAGGAAGAAGCCAACAACCAACAACATGAAAAAAACAATTACTGCTTAGCTGATTTCACATCTGGGATGTGTGCATGCATTCACAAGTGCACTACGGTAATGCATAAAAACCTGTAATAAATATAGAAAAGATGTCAGATGTAAGCAAAGTCACTGGGAAATTACAGCAATTTTTTATTAAAATTTCTATAAAATGTGGGTGGAAGTCTGTTTTGTTAGGTTTTGTCCCTTTTTGTTCCTGCTTTCTTTTTTTTAACTTTCTGATTTTTTTTGGTTTGTTTATTTACTTCTTATTTTTATACCTGATGGTATGCAATGTTATTTTCTTCAAATAAAATTAAAAATTCTATTCAAACCCTGATGTAAATAAGTCCTAAGAGGAAAGCTCATTCCAATGCACTATATAATGTTCTCTCTTTTTCTCCCTTTCTGTCCACATCATATTCTAGTGTTCCATCACTATGGGAGAAGATGCAGGGGTCTGAGAGAAGATACATTATTGGATTTTAATATTTAACACCGTTTTTTAAATAAATTCAACTAAACCAGTTTCTACAGTATGTGACTGAGCCCACTTTCAGGATTTCATTTTATGAAAGAGTGAAATGGGGCCCTATTTTCTGTGATAGTTCACTTGGACACTCTACATTTGTGTTTATATTTCTACTTTTCTAGAAGATAGGCAAACTCAAAGTAAAACTTTAGAATTGGTAATTTTTTTAAGCCAAGGTATATAATTCTTAAAATGGAGGACAGCCAAACCCAAATACAAAATATCAAAAGTAACGATATGTCCGCATTTCTTCACCACACTCATATGTTGTTGATTTTTTTGTTTCCTAAACATCAGATTTCTTTTAATTTTCTAAATACTAAATAATTCTTTTTTCTAAAGACTAGATTTGTATTTATTCTTTTACATCCAATAGTACATTTTATCTTCGACTTATGTGTTAAATACTTTATCAAATAAGCAATCAAAGAGTAAAATTCTGATATGGATGCACTGCTTGCTAAGTTTTAATATACAAAAAGGTGCATATATTTTAGAAGTAGAACTACCTGAAACATTTCTGATAATGTTATGAATGCCAAAATTTAAACAAAAGTAAATGTTAAAATTACTGTTACAAAAAAGTATAAAAAACATTTCAAATGTCACTAGATCCTAGTATACAGTATGTAAGATTTACACTTCTGTTTCACCAAGCTAAACTATTTATATGTCTTACAAAAACATGTTCAGTCATAACCAGGATAGAGAAGGGTAATTTATAAAAAATACATACAATCAAAGGAAGAAAGTCTAATATTACTAGATTTTAAAGGCTTCTTGTGAAACATCTTTCCATAGCAGTAGTTTGCTGCAATTATCTTGTAATAACACATAGCAACATAAAATCATAACTTAATCTTTCTCTTTTTCTTTTACATCCCAGCTAAATTCCTGATGATGCCAATTAAGGAGAAGAATGTCTTCTAGAAAAGAGTCTCATGCTGAGCTCCTCTTGAAGACCCTATGAAAGTAGGAAACCCGTAATACTAAAATATATTATCATAGCATTAATGGGATTCCACTAATATGCAAAGCCACCACTACGAACAGCTACCAGATGGAGTTATTATCTGTGGAAATCCTGGATTTCAGGAAATTACAATAGTCAGAGAAAGAAAATAACACAGTAAACCATAATTTATAAAATCCATTTATAGAACTGCAATAATAACTTGTGTTGGTTTACCAAATTTAAACAGTACTGCTGTTCTTTTTAAGACGTTTGGTTTTTTACCTTACCAGCATTCAAGAGTTTTCCATTTTATTGGTCATATATATAGTACATGTGTGATTCTAAATGAAAAAAATAAATGAAAGCAGGCAGAAAAGAAAAACAAAAGCCCTAAACAGAGAAGAATTGATAGATAAATATAAGGAAGACAGATATTGAATCTACTTCTGTGTACCAAACAAAAATAAGTTGCATATTACTAAAATTGCATTGCTGTCCACCCACACTGTTACTATAAATACAGGAAAAATTCACTCTAAAGCCCTATTTGGATGGGCTTAGTTTTATATCAGGAGGTGGGGTAAAGTAATTATTACCGGAGGACTTCAGTAATTTTATTCACTTTTTACAGACTGTGCTTCTACAGTTTCTGTAACCCTTTAGTTCTGAGTTTATGTATCTTTAAGCTACTGTAACTGCAGTGCACTCTTTGGAAGGCGGCCAAAAATGAAATAAGATATTCATTAATTAGGAGTAAAATGTATCTCTGCATGATTATTGAAATCTACAGTGGTATATTTTATTCAATAATCGTTTCATTTTAATTTTAAATGATGCTATGTCAAGACTATACTACTGTAATACCTCAATGTATGGACTTACAGCGGCTCAGGTTTTGTGTGTCTACGGGAATCAGAAGAGGTTCCAGATGGATGAGATCCACCACCTTTTGCAGTCTACCACTGTTAAAAAAGGGAAAAGAATCAATACCTAGTTAAAAAGGAGCTGCACAAGTATAGCAAAGTTTCGGGCAAAATGTTTAAAAAACCAAGTAGTACTTACCGGAGAGAGTGCAGTCACAAGTGAGAAACAGACACAACCTTACAGATTGCGCTCCTGCTAATGCCTCGGTAAATGGGGGAATTCCAGGAAGAGGGGGTCTAAAGTGTGAGCAGCATTGCTACGTGCTACCTGATTGGAAGAATGAGAGTGCGTTGGCAGAGACTGGGTACAAAAAATTCCCCTTTGACATATAAAACTAGGAAATGGATGTATATATATATATTTTTTTTCCTCCTTGATTTTGCTTTTGAGGAAAGAAGAAGAAGAACAATAAGTTCTTTTTGTGTAAATACTATTTTTGAATAAGAGCTTGGAATTATTTTTCTTTTGTTTCTCTTCCTAAGTTTTGGTTGGCATAAGAGAAAGACAAAGGTCTATATTTTTTGTCAATATTTGCTATTTGTTATTTTATTACTTTTGCTCTGTGTGTGTGCTATTAGGACTGTTTTTTTTTTTAATGACACCACATTATTTTGAGTTAAATGTTTTGTTTTTGCACCTTTATGATCATGGTTCAGTTTACTTAGGAGTGGGCAAGCCTTGTGCAATGAATGCAGACAATTGTGAGGGATTATGAAAAAAAATTAAGATGATGTTTAATTACCGAAGTAACAAGCTCCCTGAAAAGAGTACCACTTGTAAATCACAAGGATGGATAGGAAACCTTCCATTTGTAATTCTATGTACTTGAAGGCTTGTACAGTCATGGCCGAAATTATCGGCACCCCTGGAATTTTCCTTGAAAATGCACCATTTCTCCCAGAAAATTGTTGCAATTACAAATGTTTTGGTATACACGTTTATTTCCTTTTTGTGCATTGGAACAACACAAAAAAACAGAGAAAAAAAGCCAAATCTGACATCATTTCACACAAAACTCAAAAACCGGGTTGGACAAAATTATTGGCACCCTCAACTTAATATTTGGTTGCACGCCCTTTGGAAAAAATAACTGAAATCAAGCGCTTCCTATAACCATCAATAAGCTTGTTACACCTCTCAAGTGGAATTTCCGACCACTCTTCTTTTGCAAACTGCTCAAGGTTTCTCAAACTTGAAGGGCGCCTTCTCCCAACAGCAATTTTGAGATCTCTCCATAAGTGTTCAATCGGATTTAGATTCTGACTCATTGCTGGCCACTTCAGAACTCTCCAGCACTTTGTCTTCAACCATTTCTGAGTGCTTTTAGAGGTATGTTTGGGGTCATTGTCCTGCTGGAACACCCATGACCTCTGATGCAGACCCAGCTTTCTGACACTGGGCCCTACATTGCGCCCCAATATCTTTTGGTAGTCTTCAGATTTCATGATGCCTTGCACACAGTCAAGGCATCCAGTGCCAGAGGCAGCAAAACATCCCCAAAACATCTTAGAACCTCCACCATGTTTGACTGTAGGTACTGTGTTCTTTTCTTCGTAGGCCTCATTCCGTTTTCTGTAAACAGTAGAATGATGAGCTTTACCAAAAAGCTCTACCTTGGTCTCATCTGTCCACAAGACGTTTGTCCAGAAGGATTTTGGCTTCCTCAAGTACATTTTGGCAAACTCCAGTCTGGCTTTTTTATGTTTCTGTGTCAGCAGTGGGGTCCTCCTGGCTCTCCTGCCGTAACATTTCATTTCCTTCAGATGTCGACGGATAGTTCGAGCTGACACTGTTGCACCCTGTGTCTGCAGAAGAGCTTGAATATGTTTTAAAGCTGATTGGGGTTGTTTATCCACCATTCGGACTATCCTTCGTTGCAGTCTTTTATCAATTTTTCTCTTCCGTCCACGTCCAGGGAGATTAGCTACAGTGCCATGTGTTGTGAACTTCTTCATTATGTTGCGCACAGTGGACAAAGGAACATGAAGATCTCTGGAGATGAACTTGTAGCCTTGAGATTGTTGATATTTTTCCACAATTTTTGTTCTCAAGTCCTCAGACAATTCTCTGCTCTTCTTTCTGTTCTCCATGCTTAGTGTGGCACACTCAGACACACAACAGAAAGGTTGAGTCAACTTTTCTCCATTTTAATTGGCTTCAGGTGTGATTGCTATATTGCCAGCACCTGTTTCTTGCCACAGGTGAGTTCAAACGAGCATCATATGCTTGAAATAAAATGATTTACCCACAATTTTGAAAGGGTGCCAATAATTTTGTCTGGCCCATTTTTGGAGTTCTGTGTGACATGATGTCAGATTTGGCTTTTTTTCTCTGTTTTTTTGTGTTGTTCCAATGCACATAAAGGAAATAAACATGTATATACAAAAACATTTGTAATTGCAATCATTTTCTGGGAGAAATGGTGCATTTTCTGGGAAAATTCCAGGGGTGCCAATAATTTTGGCCATGACTGTATTTCCCTAGAAGCTACAGCTTCCAGGGTTGTAACAAGATAAGTTCTTAAATGTAGATGATGTGCAACCTGAACCCAATAATAAGCCTACATTTTACAATGAGAGCAAATTAAGAGCAAAATATTACCTCAGAAAAATGGTGGAAATTTAATTCCACACCAAAGAAAATAAAAAAATGAACAATAAGAAACACAACTCTTTGGCTGAGTAAGTAGGTCAAATATACAGGTGACATACAGGTTGTAAAAACATTCCACGATTTGCTCTTCAAGTATTTAATTCATTACTGGCAACAGAAGACAATGTCGCCTCTGTGGAATGAATCATAATGGAGAATCAAAGTGTGATGGTGTGGGATATGTCAGACTTCAGAGGGTGTAGTTATGGGCCATAACTGAATCCATTCTTTATTTACTAAAACATTCAAGACAGCTATGAATTCAAGCTGGAAGAAATTTTAGAAGCATTTCATACCTAGGGATGAAACTCAGACACATCAATATGAGAGTCCAAACAACAATTAAAACAATGGAAAGCAAGATGATTCTATAATTCCAAAGAAATTCAAAGTTCAAACCAGTGCTGTCAATATCATTTGCCCAATTTTCTATGATGTTAAGGGTGTAAAGCATATTGATTACAGGCCTGAAAAGGCCCACACAACGAGTCAATATTATGCTGATTTACTGTGTGGCATTTGCTGCACTCAAACAAGCAAAATTTGTCAGGCATCATCCTTCTGTTTTACTACATGCTTGTGTTGCAAAGCCTGCTCTATAAAACTATGAATTCAAGGACATGACACACCCACCCTACTCTCCAGGGGCCTCATGTATAAACGATGCGAACATGGAAAAATGTTGAGTTCGCCCGTTTCCAAGCTCGCATCATGATGTATAAAAACTAAACTTGCCGTAAAGCCATGCACATTTTCATGCCAGCTAAATCCTTGGTGTACGCAAGTTTTCCGCTCGGATTTGCAAACTGGCGGCACCCAGCGTCAAAGCAGTGCTTTTGTTCCAGTGTGGTTTCTCTTTCTTTTTTAGATCCACATCCCTGACTTGGCTTTATCAAATACACTGAAATTAACCGTATATTGTTTATTAGTTTAAGGCATCTGATTGTAATTAACCTGTAACAATATTATGGTGCACGGAATGGTCACACTAGCTGCTTTAGCGTTGTTACTATCAGTGCACCACTGAGTATTTAACCCACTGTATTTGAGTGTGGAATCACAGCGCTACAGCAGCTGATCAGAAAGAGAATTATCAGGATACAGCATGAAGCACATGGTGCCTCAGCCATGCGCACAGAACACTGAACTGCTCTCATACAACAAATACTTCAGAGCCTTTCC
Source organism: Erpetoichthys calabaricus (assembly GCF_900747795.2). Lineage (NCBI taxonomy): Eukaryota > Metazoa > Chordata > Cladistia > Polypteriformes > Polypteridae > Erpetoichthys > Erpetoichthys calabaricus. Next base: position 176,437,271 of record NC_041398.2, read on the forward strand.
TGTAGGGACCTTGCGGTACATAAACAGTTTCATCCCAAGAACTATAAACACACTCAATCAGTCCATCAAGAACTCTTTGTAGAACTGTTTATACTTATAAGTACAATTACCTCACTGTAAACTTGTGATACAGTTATGATATTGCACAACCTGAGCCACTTTACAAAGCGCGTATTTACATATGATGACGATATTATTTTTAAGATGAAATGCAGCAAAATATATCTATTACATTGTACAGATAAATGCTAACATCATTTAAATAATCTATACTGTTAATAATTAAAATGTGAGGACACGGTGTCGCAGCGCTAGCAACGAGCTGGCGCCCATTTAGGATTTTGTTCCTGGCTTGCGCTGTATTCTTGCTGAGACTGGTGTGACACTGGATGGATAGGTGGTAGAATAATTAAACACGTACTATGAAGATATTTCAGTGTTCCTTAAAAGTTCTGAAGAATCAGCGTTCTAAGTTTACAGATGGCTTGACATTTATTAAAGTGTTGATTGTGTGGCGATTGGTTATTTGGAGAAAGAAAAGGAAGGACAGATATTGGGGGTTAGTATGTTTGAGAGAGTCAGTACTGCTGCAATAAATTATTTCATCAAAGGTCGCGCACAGAGGAGCAAGCATCTTGCGGGAGGCAGGAACAATCTCTGGACTGGGCGCCAGCTCATCACTATCACTGCGCCACCGTGTTCCCATGTTTAATACGTGCTTTAATTCCTATTATCATGAAAATGATATCAAGTATACATCTCAATTATTAAGGGATCTGTAATATGAATGTAATGGATTCTGTGTCCTGTCGGAGGAAGAGAAAGCCCTTTTAAGAAGCATATAGTGATTCACACACATTAGTTACTATGGTATTTGAGAAACTAGTGAATTAAAGATTTTAAGATGAAGTTTATGATATTCTACTTTAATGACAAAATAAACTGCGTGATTAAAGTGGAAGTTTCGAGATTAAATTTGGCATTTCGAGCTTTTTTTCCCATTTGTCCCTATTTTTTTTTCTTTTCTCTGTACCCTAATAACTTTTTTATTTCGGACACTGTGCGACTTTGTGAACTTGAGCTTTCGAGTTTCTCCGACACTCTTTGTCACTCGATCAACTTCCTTTTGTTGTTTATACCACTGTTTTAACCAACAAATAGTAAGTTTTTCCTTGCCTCCACTTGGTATTCGCTGATATTCATCTATTTTCCCCCATGCTTTTGCCATTGTCTTTTTACAGAACGCTGAACTTAAGTGCTATTTATATTGACTTGCTTATTCAAAGAGGCGTAATTCTGGGAGGTGTTGGGGAGTGGCGGCAGGCGCGTGCACATGCATTACTTTTCACGCTGACCGGGATTTATGGAGCGGAAGAAAGTGGAAGTTGCCGTATGCACAGATTTATACATCTGGATTTTTTTGTACGCACGCACATTTCCGCTTTTGCCCGTACGCCATGTTTTAGTGTGAATTCTATGCATTGCGTTATGCATGAGGCCCCATGTGCCCACAGCCTGGCATCACCCGTTGCCCAGAACATAGTCATGAAATCGAGATGGACTAATGCAAAGAGCTTTGGAGCATAAGTGCATTGTGCTTTTTATTACAAATCCAAACAATATCCAACAAATAAAGTGTAGTGCAGTTCTTCAGTAAATTAATAATTAATCCAATAAAAAGAAGTGCTCTTTGTTAGGGTTAAAATAAGGCAATGAATAAATACATCCAAAATAAATGTTAAAATTAAGAATACAGCCTTAAAAATGGGTTCTCTTTCTCTATATTTTCCTGTAAATCTCATTATGTCACCATCTCTCTTTTGTTTCTCTTGCTTACCCATCAATTGCACACACCAGGGATAAGACACTGGCAAGCACAGTCCATCATCAATTAGCTTCCACCATAGACACCTTAGTCAGTGCACATTGAGATGCCCAAAGTCAGGCTCCATTATCCCACCACCATCCCTCAGCCTCCTGGCCACTCCAGGTCCTGCTTACTTCAGGGTCTACTAACTACCTTGCGTCCTGTCCACTGCACTGGATGATGTTCCTAATCTTGCTTCTTGTTTCACCTCAACTGTCTCTCTTGATTTACTCCCATACGTCTTCCTTCACTTCTTTCTCTATTTTCCAATCTTTTTTCTTCTTCGATCATTACTTTTCTTGATTCTTTCCTTTACTTCCCTGTCTATCCTGCTCAGACTCCTTATACCTTTGTGGATGCAAGTGCTCTGATTAAAGACCCATAGAGTGTCAAAGAGGATACCAGCTTAGCTGATCACATTTGAGCATGAATATCCAATCCGGCAATTTTCCCATTGCATATCCCATGGCCGTATAGTTTTCTAGTGTCATGCACCCACATCCTCCAAGCCAAAGGCACAATGCTTCTATTAAAGAAATCATGCACTGCCAAGGACCCCTAAGTCATTTTACCACAGTACCACCCATTCCCCAGTTTGAAGAGCTACCTTTTCAGGGCGTACTAGGCCAATCATAAAGATTAACTCTAGAAAAGTAGTTGCACAGGTAAGTCAAAATTATTTATTTAAGTGGCATAGAAAAACTGTGTGAACATTATTACAAGTGCATTAATGTTTTATGAGAATTATGTTGAAAGAGAAAACATGTTTGTTTCTACTGCTGTTTCTCATAATAGGTCAGACTGATCACTCTGGGAAGAACGTATGCTGTACCTCATACTCACTGACAAGTATCCAATCAATGACAGCCAACATTTATCAAATTTTTTAAAGTGTGTGCTGTTCCCTTTTTAGAACACAGTACATTGAATATGTAGGTTTTAGGAAATAGGATTAAGCAGAGCTTCAATCCTGACATTTTTCACTATCCCCACCCATTTCTCTTGGTTGCCTAGCAACATCAATCAGACTGCAGTCACATAATGGGGAGGCATGGAAATATAGGGGGAATTGAACATACATTTCATTCACAAGCATTGTTCTTTTAGTATTTTAGAGTCTTTAGGGTGTCTCCTAATAGTTAGTATTTGAATTGTTTATGGTGTGTGTATATTTATTCTGGAAAAGCAAAGTGAGTGGAGGCGTAATAGGATTTTATATAAAATGCTGTGTGTGACCTCAAACAGCCATGCATTTATGAGGCCTATGGCAGCCCGCCCTGCTTCATAGTAACTTACCACTGTGGTAGCCGTAAAACAAGGTAATCAGTGTGTGATGTTATAGAAGCCAGGAAGTAAACTGAGCAAATGACAGCCAAAACAAACAGCCAAAACATTTCACAATTTTAGAATAAAAATAACAAAAATACAGTGAGGTTGCCTTCAAATCCTTCTAAAAGAGGCAATCCTCTAAATTATTTCCTTGAAAGGCTTCCACTAGTAAAAAGGGCCTTAACCCTTTCAGTGAAGCAAATGGTAAATACTTCCCACAGAGTCTTCTATACATTCAGTTCAGGGATACTATTAAGCAAATATCTTGGTTAGTACATTCCTAGAAAGTTTAGTGCTAACCAAAATAGCACTGAATGGGATCATTATAACATTATACTTTATTAGATAGGTAAACATACAATAATGAGCAGTAATGAACATATATTTGGAAATACTGATACAAATAAAAGAGAGCAACACTGAATTATTGTTGAGCATAATTATACTTTATATGAATGACCAGACTGTGGATCTTCCACAAGCCCCAACTTTATTTATGATTTACACCTGAAAAACTTGAGCTTCTTATCTAGATTTTATCAGTATATAATTTAATATGATTAAATATACACCTGGTATTAAAATGCATCTCCACTGTCTGCATCATGTGCAGACAGGTATTGGATGGAGTGTACTGATTCGGTCATTTGTGTTCATCAGCATAGCACAGATCACTACAGCTATAAACCTGTAGTTAGATGAAAAGGGCAACCCTTGACGGAGTGGTGGCTCTGAGGATAGGGATGTGCACTGGCAATCGGAATGTTGCTGGTTCGAATCTCATAAATGCCAATAGGGACTCTGCTCTGTTGGGTACTTGAGCAAGGCCCTTAAATTGCAATTGCTGAGCGCTTTGAGTAGTGAGAAAAGCGCTATATAAATGCAAATAGATAGATAGATAGATAGATAGATAGATAGATAGATAGATAGATAGATAGATAATTATTATTATTAAAGTTCCAACACAAAAAAGTGAAAAGAGGATTATATACCACACTGCCACTGAGAACTTTAGTGTTTAGCATGATGCCAAATATGTGACAAACTCATGAAGGAGAATGGTAGCTGGACTTAATGCATGCCGCAGCTGACACTCTTTTCTGTTTTTAAAGCTGCACAGTTGTTAGTGCTAGATGCTGCCACATGGCTTACCTGTCTGCAGCCACAACTCAATGACATAACTTTTTACTTTATTGTATATCAGTGTGTTATGTAGATAGTAGACACTTTTGCATTTATATTTGTTTTAAGCATGTTCACTATTCATTTCTGACCACCTTCAAATTTGCTCCATGTGATGTAATTACAATCCGATCACCAATGTGTTTACACATGGTTTTTAACCTTTATGGGACTTTCAATAAACACTATTACATGCCCAGGGTCTTTAGAAACCAGCATATATTTATATTTACTTCTTTTTAAACTATTATTTAATACTCAATTACTTTTCATTTTTCATATTTATATGTTATTACACAGTCATACTGTGCTATTCAGCACAATAATACCAGACTACACTTACATTTTTGTTATCATTGCAGTGTGGCACCTGGCACACTCTGCAGCAATCAACTGTTTTACAGTCCATTGATACTGAACATTAGTGGCAGCTTCTGTGTTTTTTGTCCACTTTTGCTTCTGTAACTTCTGGCACATGTACTGTTCCACTTTATGCAGCTGCTGCGGCTGTTTACCTCCTTCATCTTTAATCTCCTCCTCCTCGTCCGAGTTTGCCCTTCAAAAATTTCCTGTCCACAACATTCATGATCTGATGACATCAGAAGTATCCCTCTGCACTGTGTTTGGCTCTGACTCATAATCTTGCTATCAATGACATGGGTTCTTTCAAGGGCCTACAGTCCTGTTGAGCATCACAGCATTTCTTTACTTATCTCTTACCTCTAGAACCACATAAATGCCAACATAAAAAATAAAAAGATAGAAATTCAAATGTAATATAGAGATACAAAGAAATCCTGAAAAATCATGTTTTGTTCAAGCACTGTATAAACGCACTACTTACAATGCACAGGAAAGTATGCAGACACCTTACCGCATTCAGGGTTGCTAGTGACCCTATATATTTTAGGCAAATAAAGGATCAAATTAAAATAATGTTAAAGTATTTTTAAACTATTTTGGGCATATTTTTGATAGTATATTGTTGTGGTTACAATGAATGAGGAATACCTGGGGAACTACACCCAAACTTTATTATATGACACAGTGAGAGCTGTAAACATGTATGTTTACAACAGTTAATATGTTTGAGTACTAGCTGATCAGGATATGATCACGAAAAATGCATGTTATTGTCAGGTGTAAACAACTTGCAAGCTTTTTCCAGGCACATCATTGCAGGTTTAAGTAATGATACGTTAAAAAAGAGATGCGCCTGTAATGTAGTTGGCAGTGCTACTCTGTAACTAATGTTGCATGTCTGGAAAGGAAGACAAAATAAATAGAGTAGCTGTTCTGAGTATTTATTTAGAAACACCGTAAGAAACCACTGACAACCATGAAGAAAATGACTGGGCTTTGCTATACTGTATCCGGTTTCTGTCTTGAACCTAAAGAGATGGCTTAAGATCTTGTGTCTTTCTAAAACAAAATCAGTGACTTATCAACTTATATGATTTTGTAATTTTAACGGCTTTAAACTTCTAATATTTTCATACTTCCTATGTCAATGACTGAGAATAGGTAGGTACAGAAAAACAATACATTATTTTATTCTTTTGATAAAAAGTACAATGTGTTGCCATGTCTCCTCCTTCGTCAAAATATAGCCATAAAAACTGAGATTACTTGGTATGGGCAAAATATAGCTAATATGCTTTCTTCTTCATTCAATACTAGGTTTCTTTATGAAGTTTACAATTCACAAATCCACTTTTAGAGCTCATTATTCTCAAGTAAAACTAAAAATGAAAATGTTATCTCTGAAGACATTTTCTACAGTAGAATAAATGAACATTTGCTGTCAGCCCCAGGGTAGTACAGCTTTACTTTTCTCACTTTTCTTTTTGAAGGACTTTTAAACTGTCAAAGCAGGGACTTTATAGGCTGGGGGTGTTTATTCAGATTAAATGTCAAAGTATTTTTATAAGACCACATATTTTTGGAATTGTTATTGGCTGTAAACATCTTAGTCTATATCAAAATAAAATAAGGAACAGTGCTATGTGATATTGTATGGAATAATGTTATTGTTTAGTAAATTTTGTCACTCAAATGAGGCATTTGTTTCCAGTCTGTGGCCTATAACCCTGTTTTAGTCATAGCATTTTCATAAACTGAAGGATTGTGCCTGAAAAATTCTATTTTGCTAATCAAAGCCCATGTATTATTAAACTGGCAATGAATAACACCATGAGAGCTTCAATTTCACACCAAATGTAAAATTTGATATGTATTCTAAAAATGGGGTTGGATTCTGAGAGTAGTGGACAAATTTTCATTATGTTCCTTCCATTTTGTAATTCTTTGTTGTTTGTATTTTTAAATATTTCTTTGATTTCTTTATTTTGTTTGCTTTGCATTGCCTTATATGTGTCTTTGCCATGCAAGCAAGATGCTGCTGCTGCAATAAACCAATGATGCATTCTAAAAATTCTTGCAAGTTTTTATTAGGAAAATACAGGTCTAAGCATTCACAAGTGGTTTGCTTTTGTTGTTTTGTTATTTTGTATTGTTGGTAATCTTTTATTGTTCACTGTATTTCAAAATTACATTATATATGATACATTTTAGGAAGCCAGATGCTGTCATATATGATAGATTTTTGTGGCAAGACCACAAATTAAAAGTTAAATCTTTACTCCCATACAGGTGTGAATATACAGGGTAGGCACCATCAGCATAATTCAGCCTGACTGCAAACTTGAGAGTCAGGCTTAACAGGCCACATTGGCCAAAATGGCCCAGGAAAAAAATATATCAGTGGAGGGGAAATGGGAAGCAGCAAAACTTCGGGCCCCAAATACCAAAAAACAAAACAGCATCAATGGTGAAAGGAAAATTATGTAGGACCAGGAGAAAAAATGATTTGAAGTCTAAAACAGATGAGTAATTCTCAGTGCTTCACTTTTTTTCTCTTCACTTTCCTTCCAAGTATTTAATTAAGCCAAATAGTGCATGATAAATACACACAGGTGTAAATAGAAACAAGCTAAATGGAGAAATGCTGGTTTCTTTTGTCATTTGTAGCTTATTGCTAATTAAAAAACAACACCACAGCTGTTTAAGACTAAAATAAGCAATAAGGGTTCAAAATTGTAACGAGTGAGACAATTAAAATGAAGCAGAAGTGTTACTTGAGCAATAAGTGCTTCTCATTAAGCAACTGGGTTGGAACAAAAACCTGCAGCCACTGACTTTGCCCACCACTGATCTAAATGATCAGGAAAAGGAATTTCTTAAGAGACTGTTGCTTGAGTTTACAAAAAAAGTGCATATTGAGTAGTCGAAATATTAAACTTGAGAATGTAACAGTGCTGCTTTAAAGATTGTAATTTAATATTGCCTCAGTTATAATTATTTTCTTAGAACAGACACAGTTGTGGGCTTACATTTACGGGGCCCTGGAGCTGGAACTGCTGCAACCAGCAATGAGGTCTGGGTAACCCATGTTATCTTCTTCAATGGGTTTGTTCCATGACAGATCATTACAAAATTAAAAAAAAATAACTATTACATCTCAGATTTTGATTAAAATGGATGTATTTGATTATTTCATAAGTTGAAGTCACTGCTGTGAATAAAAATGTTCTCTGCCCTATAGTATTGGAGTTATGGGGGATGAAAATTATGTTTTATAGAGTTATTCATGTAAATAAAAATTAATCAAAATTTTGTCCTTTACAATGACTGTAAGCAATGAAATATGCTTTTAATTTTTTTGAGTATGACTAGTCTGAAATGAATAATTTTAATAAAAATGTTAATTTATGTCATAAATGTTAATAATGTTATTAAATTATTTATAATTATTTTATATTAAACATATTTAGAATGAAACATTTTTAATTTCAACAGTTTTTTGTTTGTGACTTGCCTACATGATGCTTTCATAACTTTTTAATTTTTATTTTAACTATTATTTTGTATTGAATTACGCTATTTTATTCATATTATTTATTTATTTCAATTTTTAAGCAATGTAGAGTAAAGTTGCTTCTGTGCCCCCACCAGAATTAGGGGCCCCAAGCTGCTTCATTAGTTTCATAGTACCTCTGGACAGACCATTGCATCTTATAACTCACAATTGAAAATAAATAGATGGCTATAGGTAAATTTATACATAAATAAACTTTGAATGATTTATATTTTTTTTAATTTTATGCTAAATAGAAGTATAAATTTAAACCAAAGCACTGGTTTTCTCTGCCTGTTTCCCCTAATAGCTACCAACACATTTATGAGGCATGATACTTTAGCTGTGAGTCCCTACTGCCGTCATCACGGCCTTCTCACATTTATCATGTAAGCACAAGACTCCTTGTCCTGAGTGAGAATATGTTAATAATGAGCGCACTCTCACAGTACCCAAGATGGAGTAATGAAAGACAAGTGCTTATATCCTCTTATTCAAGTATCGTCTTGTGAAAGTTGAGCACTACATTTCTCACAAACTAGCAAAAGTGAACACTTCTCAACAACAGCAGTTTCCCAAAAGAATATATAACAAAAGGCAAAGTAAGAAAGATGGATAGATAGATAGATAGATAGATAGATAGATAGATAGATAGATAGATAGATAGATAGATAGATAGATAGATAGATAGATAGATAGATAGATAGATAGATAGATAGATAGATAGATAGATAGATACTTTATTAATCCCAATGGGAAATTCACATTCTTCAGCAGCAGCATACTGATACAATAAATAATATTAAATTAAAGAATGATAATAATGCAGGTGAAAAAACAGACAATAACTATGTATAATGTTAAATATTAACGTTATTGCTGCAGCAATGTTTCTGCAAATGCAAGTCTGTCCTAACCCTTTAAAGTATACTGCTTTATGGTGAAATGTATGTGTTTTCATCAGATGTAATAGGTTTTAAAGTGTGCAAACATGTTAATTAATAGCCTGACTGGTTAGTCCATATACCAATGTTCAATACCAAAGTTCATTAATGGTGTACCCTTTTAAAAGTAGCATCTTCTCATGGCCCATCCTTCCTTTATCAGTTCTGTTCCATCAAGAAAGCCCTCTAAGTGCAGTCGTTTATTCAGTTTTACATCAAGTCCATCAGCATATGCCCTTGTTTTCAGCTCAACCTTGAGGATTTCTCATGTAGTAGGCCACTGGCTGCCTCTGTTTGCTTCATTGTCCTCAGCCTCCATAGTAATGTAGCTTCATGCAAAGCAACAAGGCCAGTCAACCATACAACTGGATCACATAATCAGCACCTAAACAACTGAAAGTAAAAACAAAACAAATTACTAAGGTAAAGGAAAGTTACTAATACAACGTACAATTCTCCTTTTGCAGAGTGGGTTTATGGTAAAACAAAACAAAACAAAAAAACTAGATATTTCTTAGATGAATGGAATATTATGTTTAAATATGTTTTCTTTGTTGGTTTCAAATGAATGAATAAAAAAGAACTATTTTTTCTTTTATTATAGTTTTTACATGGACTGTATCCACCAGTAATTGGAAAAAAAGAAAAAAAAAATCTTTCAGCACCTCCTCTGATATAATCCGTAGTTCATAAACTGCCGTATTATCTAAAATAAGTTCCCTGCAGTGATTTGCATGTTACAACTTCAATGTCAACATCTTTAGAAAGGTAAGTTTCTCCGTACTGCACAGCAGCATTTTTTTTCACTTGGATACATACTGCCCCCCTTAGGAAAAGAGAAAAAAAAAACACAAAACAAAAAAAAACTTTTCATCTTCTGAGAAAGCAGACTTCTCAAGAGTCTCTCCATGTAATTCCAAACATAAAAAATCAATGTTGTGTCATTCATTGATGATCTCTTTTTTGTGTTTAGGACAGCTGTGAAATTTGCTGTCTGTCATACAAGTAAAAGATTACGTGTATGAGCTGCTTTATTATACTCTCAGGAGCTGGGATAAAATAAATGAAAATATGGATGTCTCCTCTTCTCAGGGGGTATAATATGATTTACAGTGTAAACTGCTAAAAACTGCTATGATTTACAGCTGTCATATTACAATTTTAAAGTCATGCATTTTGTAATTGAATTATTATTTTATCTAAAAATCATGTGTAACATTTGACTTTTGTATATTTTTGTACAAAATGTGTATGTGTAAAGGCAAGGTACACTGCATTCTCAGTTTTCTGATCTGTTGTAAAATAAGGTTAAATACTGTACATTTTTGGTTATGAAAAATATGCTGTGTGCCTTGCTATAAGTTGCCTCTGGATCCATCTCACCAGAAAGAATAATATGGTTTACATCAATTAAGGTTGTTTGGATGACAGAGTAATTTGTCAAAAGCAAAATATCCATCTAATTAAAGTCTACCTGTTGATTTTTGTTTATTTTAATGCAGATATTTTAAAGATGCATTATTGATTATTTTTTGTCTTTACACAGAATTAATTTGGATGTTTTATTAAGTATCTATGAACAATGTTTACCTCTGAATAAGTGTAAATGAGAAATCCCAGTTTCCCTGCATTTATTTATAATTTCAAATAGCTTTGAGCAATGAGTTTTTTACACTTTAATAAAAGAATAACTTGATGTTAATATGTTTTAGCTGTTGAACATTTAGCATATTATGTACAATATTAACCAAATTAAACATTTAATGCTTTAAACTGTGTATAAAATCTAATATTTAGAAAAGTTGTCACAACATGTTTATAACTGCAAAAGATAAATGTTTGCATACATGTTAGTACTCTACAAAATTAACACAATTAAACATAAAATTGTAAATATTTTAAAAGGTTTTTTTATTGTATCTGGAGGTGACTGCCAGCATTCTTTATGTTTGAGCACCACTGCGCCCCTGTTACTTTTGAAATTAAATAGAGTTCTGAGCGTCAACTGGATGATAGCATTCATACAAGACCACAAGACATTAGTGAGTCTTCATTGCTTGTTAATTTATTTTTATTTTTAAAGTTGTTTTTTTTTATTTCATTATATTTTTCTCAAACAATTAAAAAAAACACTTTATTTTCCTCCCAGGCAACGCTGGGTATTTCAGCTAGTATTTTATAAAAACAAAACTGGCATGTTTATTTCTTAAAATGAAAATGCTTTTTTCTTGTATGGGGTGGACAATGTAAACTAAAGCACAGGTATCATACCGAGGAAATCTTTTTGTAGCAAGTACAGTTGACTTCTAAGTGTGTGTGTCTTTCTGTCCAGCCCTGATGTGCGAGACTACAGCATGAAGCTCAAAGAGCCGGCCAGGCAGCCCCAAGCTAATGAATCTGAAGAAGAAAGAAGTATGAGGCTACAGCATGAAGCTGAAAGAAAGCAACTCCGTCGCCAAAGTGAAACTGCAAAAGAAAGACAAACGAGAGAGAAACTTGCTTAGCCGTTGATAGACAAGGGGGACGAGCACATCAGCAAAATGAAACCACTGACTCTGCTTTTCAATTTTTTTTTCTGACAATTTCAATAGTTTCCAGGAGCCCAGGCTTTTTACAGCATGGGCTTACACAGCTAGTAAAATATATATGTTGAACAAAGCATCATTCTCCCTCAGATTGCTGGAATTTTCTCTGGGTTGCTCTCTCCAACATCCCAAAAATGTCCATTTTGTGAATTATAGATTCAAAATTGACCTGTAATTAATAAGAGTAGGTATGTGTATTAGTGTACCATGTCTAAGCCTGGTTCCTCCTTTGTGCTCAGTACTTGTGCTCTAGGTTTGATGATGAACAGATGAATGGATTTCGAACAAAGGTCTGTAATTTATGGTTAAGAAAAACAATGAAAATGTTATGATTTACATTTTTTTCTCTTTTTCCATTAATTATTCCACTTCAGTTTTTCATTGACTTTGAGTTTGAAATCCTTTAATAAATTTTATGACAGTTTTGTGCAGTGCTGTCACTAGGTCCATGGCAATGCACAGTTTTGTAAAAATAGACTCCGTAGGTGTGCATGTTCGTGTGTCCCCGTGGTGTTTAAATGGGGTATTGGGGCAGATCGTGCTGGGATGTGAGGGCATAGTGAGTTCCACTTTTCACATTGACTTTCTGTGGGTCATAATTAGGAAGGTTCACCTATGAAGACATAATGGTGAGCCTGAGCATGAGAGAAGGAAAAAGAAAATAAGAACAAAAAAACAAAGAAGAAGAGAAACAAAGTTAGGGTGCAGGCCAGGATAGTAATGAGGCGACAGGCAGTAAGTAGCCCAGAGAAGGGGGTGGCTGATCAGTGTGGTAAAGGGCAGATTGGGCTTCACCAAACAGTTTGGAGATAACTGGCCCAATTGAACTCTCCTCCTTGGGATCTGTAGATGCCACGGAAAGGGAAGTTGGAAGACAGAAGTCCTGCAGACACTAACGGATGAAGCAGGATGTGAAGATCTGACTCCTAGTGTTCTGGCAGACAGGAGCCAAGGAGAGAGACTGCAGCTGTACCCATCTCCGACATGAGCTGGGGAGATGGAAGGAGGAAGACACGGTGGGCTGGCAAGACAGTAAAGAAAAGAAAGAGAACCCAATGTCTGTATGGTTTTATTCTGGATTTTTATTTATGAATGTATTTATTTATTGATTTTACAATCACTGAAGAATACCATTTTTTATGGATCTTTTTGGAGTATTTCTTAATTATTAAGAAGAATGCACTGAACTATTAAACATTGATTGATTGCACTTTGTTGATAAATGAAAGCATTAGTACTTTTGAACCTTACACTTGCCTGTTAACAGTCCTCATTGCACTGGCTCATATTGGTTATGACTATTGATGATCCCGAAGGCAAGGACGTCATAGCAGCTGGAGCAAACCCAGACCATAATACTCCTACTGCCATCCTGCAGCTTATCGGACGTCAGTTGTTATGATGGTAATGGTGTGGTGGTATTTACAGTAAGATGCTGACTTTCTTTCTTTTGTGCCCTTTCAGTGTTAAAGAGCTCATGTGAGTTTAAGACCACAATTATGGTTTACATATTGGGTTTAGGTGCAAGATTTTTTTTTTTGCCATTCAGGTTTTGAACTTTTGCTCTGTTTTAAGGTCTGTTTTCCTTTGTGCCATCTGGCCTGACACATTTTTAGATTTGATTAGATTAGATAAACCGTATTAATCCCATAGGGAAATTCAAATGCATACAGCAGCAGAAACATAAAAAACGAATACAGACTGAGGACAGATAATATATCCAAAAAATCAATTGATAAACAAATAAAAATAAACTTAACAAGTACATCTTATGAAAGCATTGAATTGCCTGATAACAGTAGGCAGAAAAGACTCCCAGAGGCACTTCTTAGCACACCATGGTGGAATGAGCCAATGGCTAAAAGTGCTCTAAGACAGCACTTCCTGGAGAGTATGCAGGGAATTTTTCATGATGGCATCCAATTTTGCCAACATCCCCTTTTTCCACAGCTGCTTCCAGTGTGCACACGGTTTGCCCTTTGATGAAGCAGGCTTTCTTGTTACGTTTTCCACCTTGACTGCACAAAAAAAAAACTACATTATTATGAATTACAACATATAATTATGATGAAAATATATGACCAGAACTAGTGTTTTAAGTGACTACATATGTAGCCCTCAAATCCATCCAAATAGTTATAAAGTTTGGTTGTAATTTTTCTATCAATGAGCAATAACGTCAAGGTTAACAACTTACTTCACAATGTAAAGAGATTACTGTGCTTTATTTCTGCTTAGAGTGTATGATGTATTCAAATACCCATTAAAACAGCCTAAAAAATATTAATGTTCTTTATTGTAGTGTCAGCTAATGTATCCATCTTTTAAAACATTACTGAAAAAAGTTGTGATTTAAAGAAATTTTGATTGATTCACTTGCTTATTTGGTATGTCATTTTGCTTGTTTTGATATTTCTAGTCTGACTAAATTAAGATAAATTGTGTTTTTGGTTCAAGTTTAAAGTTAAACTCCAGTCAGCAAATGCTGCACTGTTTAACTTACCTTCTTGTATGTGTTAAAGCCGATATTGACATCCTAAGTCTTTCTGCTTGACATGGATGGGCTTTCATTGTAAAGTACGGTATTTTTATTACAAGGAATTACATCACTGATTTATTATCTTGGCAGTTTTGCTGTTTCTAATCTAGGAGACCATACATGTAGACATATAGAATAAGTAGTTTCCTCCTAACTTAGTTCAGCTCACAAGTAGAACTAAACAGGCCAGAACAGTCAACAGAAGTTCAATTTTTAGTTTCCTTTTTTGTAGCATGTTTATAATACAGAATTTTGATTCTGCAAAGGCATGGCCAATACTAAAATAAAGAGTACTGCTATTTCAGCTCATAGCCACCTGCTACTGTAGTAACATCCTTTAAGTGTAGTATGTGTGTGACAAGTGTAGCAAGACCATTTGTGACCTCCATTCAGGTGCCATGCAGTAGATCTAAGAACATCTCCTAAGGCGTTTACATACTTCCTGTTTTTTAGAATACAGAAATGCATAAGCAATTATACACTGACGAGTTGCTCACTGGGAAAGCCAGTTATTAAGTTTGTGGAGCATGTTGTAATGCACAAACAAAGTACCTCTTACTTACTTTACTTTACAATGTATAAACAATGATGTAATCAACATTTACAGAACAGATCCTTCCTATCAACCCCCTGAGGACTTATTCCTTAAGCCACTGAAAAGACGCTCCTGCATTTTGTCACCCAAATGGCATCACACAGGATTGGAAAAGTTCCTCAAGAGTGATAACCGCAGTCTCCTATACATCCCATACACAGATACCAAAGCCCAAACTGGATACCAAATATACTAAAAACCACAGCTCTGAGCAAGGAGTTCAGGATTCTGTGGTCCATGGATTTGAGGTATACTGTATACTGCATCATACTGGGTCTTGCCATTCAATCTCCTATAACTGACACATCATCTGTAGGCCAAGAAGAAGCCTCAGCAATATCGTGCAGAAGGTTGACCCACTTGTAAATAATCTTCCTCTTGCACAATGGAAATCTATAAACTCTATAGCAGACAGGGACTTCAATGACATTATGTACTGTGTAACAAACCACAATTTTGTGGCTATGGTACGACAAACTACATTTATATGCTAAAGTATGACCTTTTACATACATTGTTGTCCAGTCCTATAGGAAGGACTATACATTGGACATTTGAGTATAAACCTTTTCTTCTGCAATAATGCCTTGACAATCTTTGCATAATAGTTAGAAGTGCTGAGTTTTCTGAGTTTTACCCTGTAAACCCAAACTCTAGAGTATACTTCAGATGAAGCAGCAGTATGAGCATCCTCTGCACAACAACAATGTCCAGTCATAGGAGCATTGGCTTTAGATGGTGCTTATCCTTTAAGACATGTATAGCTATCTTCCATGAGGTTTATAAACAGATCATAATAATGAGCATGAAGTAATCTTCGATCTGCCGTGAAACATTTTAATGTAGTAATCTCCCAAAGTAACTCATTGAGCACTTTTATGTGAACTCAGAGTTTACATTTTATTAGGACAGCAGTGCTTTCAGTATGTATTTATGTAATCCATCAAGTGCTTACTTATGGTGAGTTGCACCATTGGAAGCTAAATCCTTGTCACATAGTCCTTTGAACAGCAGCATTTATTTATACAGCACATTTTCATACAAATGATGTAGCTCACAGTGCTTTACAGGATGAAGAAAGAGAAAAAAGATACAATTAGGCAAAGTCAATTAACATAGAATAAAAGTAAGGTCCGATGGCTAGGGAGGACAGAAAAAACAAAGAAAACTCCAGATGGCTGGAGAAAAAAAAAAATCTGCAGGGGTTCCAGGCCATGAGACCGCCCAGCCCCCTCTAGGCATTCTACCTAACATACATGACCTCAATCAGTCCTCATGGTATTCAGGGTTCACGTGAAAGAACTTGATGATGATGGTCATGTGGACTTCTGGCCTTTAATCCATCAATGTAAGGACAGCATGTTGCTTTGATCGGGTGGTAGTGGCACAGATCACCACCTCAGTCTCTAACTAAAGTTGCATCAGAATGACCAACATATACTCATAGAAAGTCACTAGAATTAATATCAAAAATGCCTTTTAACAGTACAGAAAATGAGCTTACATAGTTGTTCATGAAATCAGTAACAAAATCGTTCAATTACAGCAGAATTTAATTTTTACTTGAGTAGATGCAGTGAACATCCATCTACTGATTTTTCATGTGAAAGTATTTTTAGAATTACTGTAGCATTTATTTTATGGGTAATTCCACTACCTTTTAGTTAACAGGTTTACTAATATTTCCTTAGAGTTGTAAATTCAGTAATTCCAAAATCTAAAAATATTTAGTGTAATGAAAGCCTGTCTGTCCTCTGTATGTTTGACATTGCCCACCTTGGCATCTATAGCCTGAAAAAAGTTTTTTTCTGCAGATCGCATTTGAGTAGTAAGTTTCTAGTCCTTCTTTGCATCACCACCATTTTTAAACCACAGATGGACCCTCACAAACAAGAGTCAGCTAAATTATACATTTGAATATTCATACACCAGTTTCACAAAGGCAATTTTGAATACAGCAGGTTCATCATCAGCACAAGAAAAAAATGCTACAAACAGAATATGTTCATATAATGAAAGTATCCGGTGGTTTATAACCAACATTAATTCGAAGCAGTTAGATTTGTATTTTGTGGCAGTAACCCTTTTTCACTTACATAATATAGTCAAAGGAGATTCTGTAAGGAGACTTTCAAAATAATCTAGTCATTATAAATATTAATAATAAACATAAATTTGAAAAGCAAATAACTCTTTTAACAGCATATATAAACAAATATGCCTCAAGAGATTCTGTTCTGTAACATGTTTAATTTGCTGATTTTATTATTTCCTTCAAAATTGTGACAAACAGGTTTATACTACTTGCTCATTAAGTCATCCCTCATACATTTTGGGCCTTTAATTCAGATATATTTTTTTCCTAGGGTTATTAGGTGACACATTTTTTTTAAGTCTTTGAGGCGGCAATAAAAAGCCATCTGGAGAATTTAAATGATGAGGGCTGGGAAGCAGCAGTTGCCAGGATGTTGTTATCTGGAGTCAGTGGTGCATGGTAGGGCAAATAGTGTGGGTGTAAATATTGTTCTTGTTCTAATGGATATAGCCCCCAGTTCTTTGGCTTGTCAATGAAGCATCACAGTCTTTCTGGATTGTTGTGCCTCAACTAAATAACTTCTAATGTAATGAACAGGGGTAAGTATAGAACAATTCCACTTAATAAGTGTTAAGACCTCAATTTAGAATTTAAATCTACATAAGATGTTTAGGAGACAAAATCTGTATGCCCACCTTAATTATAAATACATGGTTCACTGCTTCATAAAGAACAGCTGATTTTCTTGAATGCTGCTGAGTTCATCCAGGCTGTCCAGGCTGCACTAATACTCTATTTCTTAAACCAGTGGTTATCAAAACTGGGATATTTAGTACCTTCTTGAGTTCTGGTTTTATTCTGCCCCATTTATTAATCTTGGCCAATTCCTGGAACTGTATGTGATGAATTTTAATTTTTGTCTAAGGTAAACTACAGTCGTGGCCAAAAGTTTTGAGAATGACACAAGTATTGGTTTTCACAAAGTTTGCTGCTTCACTATTTTTAAGCATTTTATAAGTTTCAAAGAGTTTTATTGACAATTACATTAAGTTTTTGCAAAGAGTCAATATTTGCAGTGATGGCCCCTCTTTTTCAATTCACCCTGGCATGCTGTCAATCAACTTCTGGGCCAAATCCTGACTGATGGCAGCCCGTTCTTGTATAATCAATGCTTGGAGATTGTCAGAATTTGTGTTTTTTTGTTTATCCACCTGCCTTTTGAGGATTGACCACAAGTTCTCAATGGGATTAAGGTCTGGGTAGTTTCCTGGCAATGGACCCAAAATGTCAATGTTTTGTTCACCGAACCACTTAGTTATCACTTTTGCCTTATGGTACAGTGCTCCATCATGCTGGAAAATGCATTGTTCGGCACTATACTGTTCTTGGATGGTTGGGAGAAGTTGCTTTTGGAGGAGAGCATTTACATGAAGGATATACAAGTTTTTAACCAATTGGAGGACAAAATGCCTAGAATTGCTGTGATATTATCAGACAAATACCAAACAAAAAAGCTTGACAGATCAAAAATATTTATAAATCTCATAAAGAATCACAAGACTTTTTTGTCTGTCTCATCCATCTTGTGTACTGTCTTTTATGTTACTATATACACAGTTATATTTCTATAATCCTTCTATTTATCACTAAATTGGATTATTCTGTTTCTTAAAACAAGGGTGTTTCAGTTACCTTGATATAAGGCTAAAGGCCAGAAGCCCCATCTACAGAAAAAATGTAAGGGAAAATAAATTGGTAGCCTTACTGAAATGTCTCATTAATTACTTGCATTCTCAAAAACAAAGCTGATAATTAATTAATTGATTGATCTACATCAATCAATCCTGTTCTCTTTTCTCTTACTCTTTCCTAATGTTATTTTAAATTTGTTGATTATTATTCATTCTTTCTTTATAGTCCTTTAGTGATTATTTGTTATAATACTCTGTTATTTGACGCCAGGTTATGTATTGCTGTCTACTTAAATATTTATTGTAGCTGCATTTTTCCAAAATTACCAAAGTTCAGCAGCTCTAGCTTAAAAATGGGATTTAACAAAAGCCTGATGCGCTGAAATGATTCCACAGATAAAATATCTTCGTTTTTAAAAGTTTTAGTTAAAATTCAAAGTAGAACAGTTCACACAAAAAAGAGAAAATTAAAACAGCAAAAAAAAAGAGAAAAGTTTCTTGTTAAGAAAAGTTCTGCTTAAATCTTGTTACATTTCAAATCGTTACAAATCACTTCAAAACATTTCTGAACCATTTCAAAACGACGGTCAGAAAACTGTATGCCTATCCCATTTCTAAGTTGAAAATGGGTCTTTTAAGTCCTACTGGGACCTATTCTAATAACAACTGACACAATTATCACACTGCATCTCAGTTATAGAAAGAAAGTTCTATCTCTTGTTAACTTATAGGGGAAAAGACTATACCATTGTCTATGACTATGAAAGAAAATTATATTCTATTCAAATTAAGCAAACACAAAAATGAGTTTAACTCTGTGGACAAAAAAGGCACACTGAAAAGCAGACAGATAATATTTTCTCTGTTTTCTTTATTTATTCATTCGGAGTCGCAGTAAGTAGAGATTCAAAAGAGTATAACTTATTGCCGCAAAGCTCAATTGAACCCTGATCAAAAGCCAGGAGGGGTTTTTTATACTTCAGCATCTCATGATTAATAAGACAGAAAGAACATCCTTATCAAAACAGTAAAGTTAAACAATATGTCTGTTGAGCTAAGCATTATCTGTGTTTTGGAAGCTAAGCACAGGAGAGACGCCTTTGCATAAACTACATGTACTTTCTGCAGCCTTGTGACCTTGTCCCTGAAACATTCACTCTGAGAAAGGGAAAACAAGAAATAGCTTACATTTTATTCATGTGGACACTATTTCTCCTGAACCCTGAAATAACATATTTTTGTTAGTTCATAAGCCAAAGCGTCTCTCACTGGCAAATTACAAAATAGTTATAATAAAAATTCTAATTTACTAAACACACAAAAATACATGGTGCTGAGGAGAACATTCTTCTTCTACATTCCCCCCTTTTTGAACCAACAAAAATATGGGTGACATAGGAGTAACGCGGGAAAGAGTAGGAGAAGGGGAAGGAGTGGAAGAAAAGGAGGAAGAAATTGGAAGCATGCATTCTTCGTGTAACATATAAGCCTTGGCCACGGAGGCAGTGAAATACTGGGACACAAGATATCTAATTAGGGGGACTACACAGCAGGCCACAAGTAACAGAATGATAAAAGCAACGGCCAGTGAAATAAAAACTGACCTGAGCCATCAGCCCCAGGGGCTAGAAATGCCAGAAGTGGTAGCTAATTTATTTGAAAGGGCAGTTAAACCTGGCAAAGCACGGGTGATTGATCCATCGGGAGCCATATTATTAGGGATGTAAGTGCAGCACGCATCACCAAACATAGCACATACACCCCCCTTTTCAGCAAGGAGCATATCTAATGCTAATCGATTTTGCCAAGTCATAAGGGATGTTCTGTCAAGCTGTTCATGTATCCCTTCAACAGCCTCTTTAGTAAAATTCAGGAAACGCTGTTGGTTGTAATTTAAGTAATTAATCCAATCTACATTTTTATTTATTGTAACTTGGGGGAAAATAGACTCAAATCCGGCAGCAACTTGATCTCGCGCTTTGAATTTATCAGGGACTCCGTGAGGGACACCAATGGAATCAAAGTAAACGCCAGGGCCGTGAAGAGAGAATGTGGAGGGGTCAGCAGAGCGGGGTCGACGATGTCGGCCAGAGCTGGACGACACGCGAGGAGAATTCAAAGGGAGGAGGCGGAAAGGCATAACAAGTTGGGTTAATGCGCATGTGCCAGTCCAAACGGGGAAGAATATCAAGTAATTTTAATGTACTGCACATCCACCAAATATAAGCACGCGGAGTGGACTGTGTCAACAGGAAAAGTGATAATGTAGAATTAAATGAGGTAGAGTTAACCTGGAAAGTCTGGGAACAGAAGGAAGAAGGGATATGACCAACATTAGTACCTCGGAAGGGGGAACTATAATTACTAGAGAAGCAGTGATA
Source organism: Erpetoichthys calabaricus (assembly GCF_900747795.2). NCBI lineage: Eukaryota > Metazoa > Chordata > Cladistia > Polypteriformes > Polypteridae > Erpetoichthys > Erpetoichthys calabaricus. The sequence continues at coordinate 176,458,335 of NC_041398.2, forward strand.
ATTGCCTTCATGAGACTGGAACATCGGGGGATCATTTGAGGAGTGGGGGCAAAGAGAGAGAAAGTGTAATGCAGTTAGAGTCTTTTTTGGTGTGGATGGAGAGGTAAAAAAGGGCAAGGAGACAAGGAAGACCAACAAGGTCGGAAATATTAGAAAGAGGGAAAGGGACAGTAGCCAAATGTGGCCTGACCGTAGCACAGGCATAGCAATCAGATTGATTTACTTGCTTAGCCGAACTATAATACCCACTGTAACCAACGATCTGATTGCCATACCAGCTTTTTCTAATTGAAAAAGTGGATGAGAGGGTGGAAATATTCATAATCTTAACAGAATTAACAGCATTGTCTATGCCAATGTGAACTGTTGTATGTCAGAAATAAGCAGAGCATGTTGTAAAGAGGAAATTGGGAAATTCTGCATATTTATTTTTTGAATTATTAAAAAACAGAAATGATCCAATGTCATACACCAAAAACATTATTTTAATGCACCACTGGAATTTTTCTTATAAAGCAGTGGTCTCAAACTCAGTTCCTGGAGTGCAGAGGGTGCCAGTTTTCATTCTAGCCAATTTTCTTAATTACAAGTTGGTCTTTGATTTTTTTTTTCTTTTAACTCAATTCAGTTCCACTTTACTGCCTGTGTCTATCTAACACAGATACACAGTGAAGAAAAAGTGACTCCAAACTCTGTAGGACTCTTGTTCAGTGTACAATGTTAAACACATTTACTTTAGTTTTACTATATTTTTGCATTCTCGATACATGATTAAAAAAACCTGAAGCAGTAATAGTGGTTACCCCATTAGAGAGGAATTAACAAAGTGTAAATATTTCTTAGTAATGTGAAATCACTTTACTGTTTATATTGGAAAAAACAACTAGCTCAGTAATGTAATAGTACTCAATGATCTGTGGAATCAAAAAATAAATTACTACTCCCTCTAGACTCCAATAAAGTGAAATCAGGATCTGCAGTAACAGACAAAAAGTCAGCTTTGCAAATTGGGGTAACTACAGAGACTTGAGTAGTGAGAAAAGCGCTATATAAATGCAAAGAAGTATTATTATTACAGGATGATCCAAATGTTGAATATCTCTTCATGCCTACACTGTATAGATTGATCTTTAGTTTTCACAGTTTTCTATAAATGATTATAAATTTCTAGTAGTGTGGTAAAAGAATTTTTGACTGGGAAGACAAAACATCAGGAAATGTGTGTAAGTGTTAAATAACCACTTATGTTAAAGTTTTTTGCAGTGAATAAGCTGTATTCGCAGGTGACATTGATTGCCAAGTATTTTCTTGGAATTTTGCTGCTTTGGTGACCATTTTTTCCAAATGCCCCATAATGCTTTGCAAGGTCAATGTGACATCACAGAGCTGAAGTTTCACTTATTGTTAGATTGTTGTTGACTTGACCATCATTATGTTGCGAGAACACAAGGAAAATGCCACTGAGATGTCTTGAAAATACCCTCCTCTGACTCTGTCTAACGAATAGTGCTGAGTGATCATTTTTCCCCCCATCTCTAACTGCACTTGTTGTTGCGCAGATGTTTTTAAACCCCCCAGGGTCTTTGATTGTAGCATGTGGGTTGTCAGTTAACTTAAAAAGGGAAACATATGTCTAGACTCACAAAGGTTGAGAAACTCTGCCAGATTTCCATTCCACATGCATTCAAAAATATAAACAAAAAACTCAGTATTACAATTAATCTCACTGGATAAATAATACTGATCCCTGTGCTCATGCACTGCATAGCTAATTATACATGCAAATTAGCCATGAGCCAAACAACCAACTGAAAGCAAGCCTTAAAGGAGCCCTCCCCTCTTCAGAAAACACAAGACACCCTGTGACCATAATAAAAACAAAAGATTTATTACTACTTATAATGTGTTTCTTTATTTTGATTGAAAAAGAAAGTTGCAAAGAAAAAGACATTCTACTGTGTCTGGAGTTGTGACTTTAAACAATGGAACAAGCTAGTCCCATGCTGCCACTTTAGGGCATCACTAATGTATGTCCCAAGATTAGAAACTCTCTCAGCACAATGACCTATACTATATTTTATTTACTTATTGCTAGTTTGTGGCATTCATTCTGTCTGTCTGCTTTACAGCTGAGATCACATATTTGGCCACAATAATCAGTACAGAATTGTTAGGAGACTTTTCCTTAGCCTTCAGGGACACTTTAAAGACCTTTGTACCCTAATAATCCACCCAAAACTAGTTTAGTTCCTCCTTTCCCATTGACTTCGATGCATTTTTCAGAATTATGCAAATTTGCAAACATTTCCTTGATTTTGTCAAAGTCGAGGTGAAGCCAACTCCACGGGTTTTGCTCATCACTAACAAGCACTTAGTTACTTTGTCAGAACCTTAGCACTTCTGTTACATGGTAGGTGAGAAATCTCAAATAATTATTAGCATTAAGCCTTTCCAATGCAAATGTTTGCCATTAGCCTAGCTGTACCTCAAAGCTTTAATTTTTCTCTGTTTTTTCGGTATAGCTGTGAACCTCTGAACGCCATCAGTACCTTGAATTTATTTTAGAAATGACTGAGCTAATAAGGTCTTTCAGTTTTAATGCCTACTGATTTGCTTTTGATTTTCAAAAACTAAGGCATCAGGGTCTCAAAGAACCATGTGTACATACCGAATGCTATCTAAAAGGCCAGTAGTACATATATTTATTCATAGCCATGTAGTATGGGCATTACCAGCCATTAAATAAATTTAGTTTAGTGTCCTCTACAGTGTTAAAAGAGTGGCAGTAATTTTAGGGAAAAAAAAGGACAAAAAGTACATAGAAATAAAGCTTGCCTTTTTGTCCATTTAGAAAGTGCAGTGGGACGTCTTTGCAGACTTTATCAGCGGCTTTTGGGTTTCGTGTGAGAGAGGAAAGACAGCTCTGCCATTGACTGGCCGGGATGGTGTGCCCGTGCCTCCTGCGACCTCGTAGTGCTAGAAGAAGAAGACAAAGTGTGAAGCGTCTTAGTATCGGCTTGTCACAGCTTAAAAGGTATTGGCAGATGTCTGGGCAGTAGCTCAGGAAAGGGAATGAAAAAAAGTGCTTACTTTAACTTTTGGAAGAAGCACAGTATGAATCTCAAATGCTGGCATAGCTATGCACACAAACGGGCTGCTCACAGTTTTATAGGAATTTTGCAAGGCGGGAGATGCCACTTTACTATGGCAAGCCATTTTAACATTTAATCCGTTTAATTTGATATGTGCTTTCAAAACTTTGATATCATGCTTTTAAAATTCGATATCAAGCTTTTGAAATTTGATATCAACATTTTAAAATTTGATATTGTGCTTTTGAAAATTGATATCATGTTTTTGAAATTTGATATCGCACTTTTGAAATTTGATATGACAGCTGAAATGCAAATATATATGCATTTTAAACTCTCACACCATATTTTGTCATTTTGATATCACATTTATAACATTTAATATCGCGCTTATGAAAGTTGATATCATGCTTTTAAAATTTAATATTGAGCTTTTGAAATTGGATATCGAGCTTTTGAAATTTGATATCACGCTTTTGAAATTTGATATCGAACTTTTGAAATTTGTTATCACGCTTTTGAAATGTGATATAAAGTTTTTAAAAATGAATATCAACATTGTAATGTTTGATATCAAGCTTTTAAATTTGACATCGTTTTTAAAATTTGACATTGTTTTTAAAATTTGATATCGAGCTTTTGAAATTTGATATCAAGTTTTCAAAATTCGACATCAAGTTTTCAAAATTTGATATCGAGCTTTTGAAATTTGATATCGAGCTTTTGAAATTTAATATCAAGTTTCCATATTTTGATATAACTTTTTTTAAATTAGATATCATGTGATTTAAAAGTAGGACTGGTCACTGTTATGCAAAACGCATTGCCGCATCTCATTCTGTTACACTACACGACTTAACTGCTTCGACTTTGTGCCATTTGGGTTGGTATGGATTTTGTTGTTTTTGTTGTTATGGTTGTGCTTTCCTAGCCAGCTCCTGATTGCTGATTTCCCTTTTACAGTATGTCTCAACTGAGAAGAACCCGTCAGCAGTGAAGTACAACAAGGGATGCTATAGAACATATTCTTTTACAGGTGCAAAGAAGGTGCACATTTATTCAAAGAGCAGTCTATCAGGGAAGCACTAATGAAAGGGATGTCGAAGTGATCGATTCTTGGCCGAACACATTTCTTCGGGTATTGTTATTTTACTTTAAAATATTTTGTCACCACCAAAAAAAAAAAAAAACGTTTCAGAGGACCTGGGTATTAAGTCTCATAATGTGGTGTGTCCATTACGCAAATCAGAGGGCTAAACTCCCGCCACAGCTCTGATCCTTATAAAATAGACTGACCTCGTGCCGTCAAAAGAAAAATATACGCTGGTTAGATAACTAGTCCATTTAAGGATAAACCGCCATACATGGCCACAATAAAGAGCACAAAACCATTGCACCTCTGGGCACCAGCAGAAGGTTCTGCTACAATAGGAAAGCACAACCATAACAACAAAAACAACAAAATCCATACCAACCCGAATGGCACAAAGTTGAAGCAATTAAGTCGTGTAGTGTAACAGAAATTTGTTTAATGTTATACCTCATCTGGATTATAATTAGCTGGTATTTCGTTATTTGAATAATTGTCATTTTTATTGTTAGTTATTTTTAAAATGAATGCTGTGTTAGTTGTGCAGGTTTAAAAAAATTCTTTAGAGCCATTTATTTCATTACATCAGGTCTATTAAGTTTGCAGCATTTGTTTTGTATAATATACTGCTATATAATGCTTTATTTAGGATACAAAGGAAGACCAAGAGTGAATGTGTCCAGAGAGCTCAAGTCAAAGGTTCACTGCAAAAAAAATGGGTCACATTCTGGGATGTTCTCTCTGTCTTGTATATAAAAAGGTTAAACGTTTTGGATTCCCCATGAGAAACCGATTTACTTCCATTTCTCAAGAAAATGTTGATGAACAAATTCGGATCCTTTATGATCAGTACCCAAGATCTGGAAATCAGGTAATTCTTGTGTGTGAATTGTTTATTGAAACATATTGACCTATGTTTGTGAAGATCTGCCCATTGTTAACAATTATTTATTTATTTATTTATTAATTTATTTATACACATATATTTTATTTAGTTTTTTTACAGCATATATATATATATATATATATATATATATATATATATATACACACCAATGATCTACAAAACTACTTGAGGGAAAGTGAATAATACTGATTATTTTGTTCCAGTGGCACCTGTCAATGGGTGGGATATATTTGGCACACGTGAACAGTCACTTCTTGAAGGTAATGTGTTGGAAGCAGGAAAAATGGGCAAGTTTAAGGATCTGAGCAACTTTGCCAAGGGCTAAATTCTGATGGCTGGATGACTAGATCAGAGCATCTCCCAAATAACAGGTCTCGTGAGGTGTTCCCAGTATACAATGGTTAGTACCTACCAAAAGTGGTCCAAGGATGGACAACTGGTGAACCGGTGACAGGGTCATGAGTACCCAAGGCTCATTTATGTCTATGGCAGTGAAGGCTACACTACTCCTGATCACACAGGAGAGTTACTGCAGCACAAATTGCTGAAATTGTTAATGCTGGTTCCAATAGAAAGGTGTCAGAATACACAATGCATCACAGCTTGTTACACATGGGGCTGCCTAGCCGCAGACTGGTCAGAGTGCCCATGCTGACCCATGTCCATCGCCAAAAGCGCTTATAATGCACAAGTGAGTTTCAGAATTGGACTTTGAAGCAATGGAAGAAGGTGACCTCGTCTAATAAATCACATTTTCTTTTACATCATATGAATGGCTGGGTGTGCACCATTTATCTGGAAAGACATGGCAGCAGGATGCACTGTGGGAAGAAGGCAAGCCAGCAGAGGCAGTGTGATGCTCTGGGCTATGTCCTGCTGTGAACCTTTGGGTCCTGCCATTCATGTGAATGTTATTGTGACACATACCACCTACCTAAAGATTGTTACAGACCACATACACCCCTACATGGTCAACAGTATTCCCTGATGGCAGTGACCTCTTTCAGCAGGATGATCCACACTGCCACACTACCAAAATTGTTGAGGACTGGTTTTAGGAACATGATAAAGAGTTCAAGAGTCTGGCCTTCAAATTCCCCAGATTTCAATTTGATTGAGCATATGTGTGAGGTACTGGAAACACTAGTTTGATCAATTAAGGCCCCACCTCGCAACTTACAGGATCTTAAGGATCTACTGATAATATGCTTGGTGTCAGAAACCACAGAAAACCTTCAGAGGTCTTCTGGAGTACATGCAGAGCTGTTTTGGTGGCATGAGGGGGACCTAAACTTTGTCAGGCAGGTGGTTTTAATGTTATGGCAAATCAGTATATATGCATGACTTTAAAATGAATGTAACAAATTGAAAAAAAAGCTTTCTTTTCTTAGATGATGAGATCACTTTTGTTTGCTATGGATATAAATGTTCCTAGGCAAAGGGTCTGTGATTCTTTGTCTCGGATTGACCCTTCAGGGGCAGCCCTCAGATGGAGCAATGCAATCTCCAGACGCTCTTACCATGTTCCAACCCCCAATTCTTTGTGGCATATAGATGGTCACATGGGACTTGTCAGGTAATTTGCTTTATCATTCATATTGTTTACTACTTTATGTGGCACCCTTCAAATAATGCTAGTTGTGACTAAGATTTAACTATTCTCAATTAAAATATTTTTTGTTGGATTTTTTTTTCCAACAATGTGAAAAGATCTGTTTGACAGATTGCAGGCTGTAAAATTTACAGAATGGCAACAAATCTTTGTATTGTGCAGCACAGTCTTCATATTGTATCATTTATTAATTTGATTGGTTTCTTGTTTTAACTAATTACTAGGGTTATGCTCCAATAGGAACACTTCACATAAGAAATAAGGACCTGTAAGAGAATTCTGGTTGCAAAAAGTACATATACCGTATAAAATGTGTTACATTTCTATTTTGCTTTAAACATAGAATCTTTTAGGATACAAAGGTTTATACAATTTGTCATTCTGAAATGTGACTGCAGATATTTATGTGAATTGTGAAATGTCTTTGTTTTTAAAATATCTTGAACATTCTTGTTTTTTTTTCCACCAGGATTTTGATCAACTTTCCTTGGTTCCAAATTCCAATCAGTACTTTTCTTCCATTTGGTAGACATGTATCTTTTTTCAAATTAAGTTTCATATGAGGAGTGATCCAAAACTGACAAGAGTGGCTTCATGCATCTTTGTCCGGCTGGAGTACAAACTCAGGGTGATATATAGCACTTTACTAAACGCTTTTTAGTCAGTATGCAAAGTTATAAGGTCATCCATGCTTGTATCTGTTTTACAATAGCTTTTCCCTGAAGTGTGGGCAAGGGCAAAATGGACATTCAGGACAATCTGGAATTTCCTGGCCCCATCTTCCTTGCCCAGCACCTCAGGACAATATATTGGTGTGTGAAGGCAAATAATTAAATACATGATCTGATTACCTTAACAAGGATCCCTATAATGCAATGACTGAATGACTGGCTAAGGATCTCCTTGATGTCAAAATACAAAAAAAAAAGAAAAACAGCAGCTGATCATGTCATGCTTTTTATGCCACCTCTCACATGTTGTACTGCCTGAATTTTCGGTGAAAATGGACTTTCCTTTTGTTTTCATCATTATTTGGTTTCTTTGTCATATTAATAAACTCAGCTTACACTTCCAGCTGTTGTTTTAAAATGAGGAGTCCTGTCCTTCCTGCCATCTTTCATCAAAATGTTACTGTAAAACAGATACGAGCACAGATCATCTTATAACCTTGCATGCCATTTCATAAGAGTGGAGTGAAGTGGCATGTAACAGCGCAGGTTTATACTTTCACAGGGTGGTGGCACACACAGTAATTCCTATTAAGGATATTTACATTTTTAAAGTAACCCATTTTCTTTTGAAGATGGGGTTTCGTCATACATGATAGTATCGATGGATATTCCCGGCTTATTACTTATCTTAACTGCAGCACAGATTATGCGGCTTCAGCAGTACTGGCACAGTTTGTGAAAGCCACGTGTCAGTATGGTTTACCATCCAGAGTTAGATCTGATCACAGAGGAGAAAACATTAAGGTTGCTTTATTCATGAATTTGGTTCAAGGAATTGAGAGGTCAAGTCACATAACTGGGGAGTCTGTCCACAATCAATACATTGAGCGACTGTGGAGAGATGTTCAACTACATGTACTTCATTATTTTTATGAATTATTTTATACTTTTGAGGATGAGCACGTTCTAAACTCAGAAAACAACATCCATCGTTTTTCACTGCACTTGGTTTTTTTGCCCAAAGAAAAGGATGGAACAATCACAGATTAAGGACTGAGCAGAGCAAAACACCTACCCAGTTATGGCTGGAATGAATGCTGAGTCACATAATGACAGGCAAAACGGCAATCAACAATGTATTTGGAGAGGATCCATATAGACATGAACATATAGAAGCTCTAATTGGACATTTTGGTATAGCACTGGATCAGCATGAAATCGAGCAGCCCATCAGTGTGCAAACACTTCATCTTAGTCAGCATGATGAAGCAGTGCTGCCAAATAGCATTGCAAACATTTCGGACATAAAAGAAAAATATTTGATTTGGTGTAGAAAGGTTGTCCTACATCTTCCACTTGTCTGACATCTGGAAACAGCAAGGCATTTATGCCACTGATCTCAGTTTGGGAAAACAATATGTTGGGTATAGAAGAGTGCAGCCATGTATAGGAGAGGACAAAATGACACATTCTGCAATGACTGTGTTTCAGGCAAGTTGATGGTCTATGATTGTGGATTGAGTTGAACGTATGGGTCATATCTAGTAGAGGCCTGCTTTTTCATTAACACATGTTTTCTCGTATCATGCAGTAAACATGCTGAAAAGAGATCCTATGAGAAACATGCCTTCTTTGTTTGATTTACTTAGCTGAAAATTCATATTATAAACATTGCTATGAGAAACTACATAACTCAAATAAACACCTGCAATGGCAAGGCCCTGAACTTGAAATTCTAAACCAATAGTGGTGAGGGATAGCGCAAGGCTTGATACCCAACATGTAGTTAATTGAATAAAGGGAGGGCTGCTTAGAAATAAAAGAAAGAAGTTTCCCTTCTGGATGTTTGAACTTCATCCATGCGCTGCCATGTTTGCTGAAATCCAAAGCTGCTCTGCTGACACCGTCTCTTGAGCAACATGAATTCTGTTTTAGTCATCGTAATTCTGCTACATATCCTTCTGGACAATGCTGTCTACCATTTAAGTAATGTAAAACTTTTAAAATTTTCTATAAGGGTTCATGTTTTTTAAGGTTGCATATGATCAGGGATTTCTGACAGTTAATCTTCCTGAGTATTTATCTGAATAACCATTTGTTCAAGTCATATTATTATTTAATTTATTCATTTAATTTGACTCATTTACATGGTATTACTAAAAGTATTGTTTGAATTGATCCATTAACTGAAGCATTATTCTAAATAAAGCATTACTTTTAAACTTCCATGAAACTTTGTCTGCACACTCGCAGTGACTGTAATAAGAAAGAAGTACGCAGGGCAGCTGGTGGGGGCAGATTGCTATTTCTGTCCCACGGGGTTAGTGGCTGAGATGGCATCCCAAGTAGATAGCAGCACAGAAAGGAGTACACACTCCATTTGTAACTGGCAGTAATATGATAAAGGTACTATAACCTCTGTCATCCTGAGGACACTATCTGGTCTGCTCTAGCCACTAGAGCACTAGACACTATATGAACAAAAGTATTGGGGGGTCTGACCAATATACCAGCAGGGACGTTAATGACACTGCATTCAAATACATAGACTTTAATATGGAGCTGTTTCCCCCTTTGCAAGTATGACAGCTTTCACTGTTCTTGGAAGGATTTTCCCAAGAGTTTGGAACATTTCTGTGGGAATTTGTGCCCACTCATTCCATAGAGCATTTGTGAGGTCAGACTCTGATGAGGAGGCCTGATTCACAATCTTCGTTCCAGTTCATCCCAACAGTGTTTGATGGGGTTGAGGTCAGGGATCTTCTTCCACACCAAACTAATCCCACAATGTTTTTATGGACCTTGCTTTGTGCACTGTGGCACAGTCATGCTGGAATAGAAAAGGGCCTTCCCCAGACTGTTTCCACAACTTAGGCAGTATAGCATTGTCCAAAATGTCTTGGTATGCTGAAGCATTAAAATTGCTTTTCACGGGAAGTAAGGGGCCGGGCCCAAACCCTGCCAAACAGCCCCACACCATTATCCCTGCTCCACCAAAGTTCACAGTTGACACAATGCAGTCAGGCAGGTAACGTCCTTCCAGCATCTGCCAAACCCAGACTCGCCCATCTGACTGCCAATCAGAGAAGCATGATTCGTCACTCCATAGAACACGTTTCATTGCTCCACGGTCCAGTGGTGGTGTGCTTTACACCACTCCATCCGACAGTTGGCATTGGACTTGGTAATGTCAAGCTTGCATGCAGTTGTTTGGCCATGGAAACCCATTCTACTGTATAAAGCTCCTGCTGCACAGTTTTTGTGCTTGCATTAATGCCAGCGGAAGTTTGGAGCTCTTCAGCTATGCAATCAGCAGAGTGTTGTCATCTTTTATGCACCATGCACCTTTAGGCAGTTGTTGACCCCACTCAGCGACTTTATGTGGTCTATCGCTCCATGGCTGAGTTGCTGTCGTTCCTTACGCTTACACTTTCCAATAATGCTACTTAAAGATGACTGTGAATATCCAGCAGGGATGAAATTTCATGAACCATCTTATTGCAAAGGTAACATTCTATCACAGTACCAGGCTTGAAGTCAATGAGCTCTTCAGAACGACTCATTTTGCTTCACAAATGTCTGTAAACGGAGACTGCATGGCTAGGTGTTTGATTTTATACACCTGTGGCAATGGGTCTGATTGAAACACCTTTATTCAAAAATTAAAGATGTGTGTCCCAATACTTGTGCCCATAGAATGCAAGTGCTAAGGCAGTGGATCTCAAACTGTGGGGTGGGCCCCCCTAGGGGGGTTCGAAGTAACAAAAAGGATGGCGCGAAGATGTGAAAAAAAGAAAACAAGAATCGAAAATATGAAAAATACATCTATTGAAACCAAAACAAATTAACTTAAACTATATTCTGATACTAGAAAAATAAACATAGAGTTAGATAAATGTCGATAAAAGTTAAGTAGGTATAATAAAATATGCATCTATGATATATCATTAATTAAAAAAGAACAATTGGCATCAGTGGGCTCCTTTCAAAAAAATGTTAGGGGGGCGCAATTAAAACTGTTATGAAAACTCAGGTCGCAAATACTTAAAGGTTGAGAAATGCTGTGCTAAGGAGTGGAAAGATGTGCACTGAAGCCCATATGTCCTTTTCCATAGCCACACTTGCCAACTCATACTGTGGGATCCCAAGGCATTCCCAGGGGGTCTCCATATCAGACGACTGAACCACCCCAATTAGCTCCTCTTAATGTGGAGGGTCAGTTGTTCTACTCGGATGTCTGCACTTCTCACCTTATCTCTAAGGGAGAGCCCGGCCACTTTGCTGAGAAAGCTCATTTTGGCCGCTTGCACCCACAATCCCATTCTTTCAGTCATTACCCAAAGCTCATGACCATAGGTGAGGGTAGAAACGCAGATTGACTGGCAAATGGAGAGCTTTGCCTTCAAATTCACCTCCTTCTTCATCACTAATGTTCGGCATAGTGACTGTATAATTACAATTGCCGGTGCAATCCATCTGTTTATCTCACCATCCCTTTTCCCCTTAATTGTGGACAAGACTCAGAGGTACTTAAACTCCTCCACTTGAGGCAGTAGCTTGCCTCCCACTCAAAAAGGACAGTCCACCTTTTTCCTCCTGAGGTCCATGACCTCCGATTTTGAGGTGCTAATCCTCATCCCTGCCACTTCACATTCTGTTGCAAACCATGCATATGTGCACTGGAGTTTGCAGCATGATGAAGCCAAAAGGACCATGTAATCTGCAAAAAGCAGTGACAGAATTCTGAGACCACCCAACTGGACCCCTCTCCTCCCCAGTTGCACCTTAATATCCTTAATGTCCATGAAAATCACAAAAAGGAGAGGTCCACAAAACACATGTAGTCCAATTGGTTGTACCCCTCCAGAATCCACATGAGGGTAAAGAGCTGATCCACCATTCCACGGCCTGGACAGAATCCACATTGCTCCTCCTGGATCTGAAGGTCCACGATAGAATATCTTTCTGGTACCCTGGCATAAGCTTTTCCAAGAGGCTGAGCAGAGTGACTGCCCGATAGTTGGAGCAAACCCTCCTGTTCCCCTTTTTAAAAATGAGGACCACCAACTTGGTCTGCCACTCCAGAGGCACAGCTCCTGCTAACCACGCAACATTGAACAGTTGAGTCAAACATAACAGTCCAGCAATCACCAATTATCAACAATTATCAGTATGTGCAGTTTAGATTTGTTCATCGTACACACTGTATATTACACAACATAAACATTTTTTATGGGTAAGGTTGATTCTCCAGAATGTATGTTCTGCCCATCTAAGATGCCTATCACCTTTATGCATGACTTTTGAGAATGCCTCGGAGTGATAGGATTGTGGAATCTTGATGCCAGGGCCCTGGCCTCCATTCTGTATATCCAAATACCTGTAGTACCACAATTACTGATTTTTGTGATTTCTCTGTCTTTCTTCAGTATCTCAGCTGGACAAACGGGATATTTCAATTGCTTCTGTTGCTTTAAAAGTGTCAATGGAGAGACCCAGATAATGTATTCTTCGGACACTGGAAGTTTTCATTTCATAATTCAATGCTTTTTCAAGGCTCAGCTTTAAGAATTAATGGGGTACCAGAAAATAGTATTAAAAAAGTGGGGCAGCAACATTAAGAAAATCAAAAACCAGCTGTGCTATGTTTAAGGTTTTTGTTTCCATTACAAATTGCATGACATAGATAATTGTTGCTTGGCTGTCATGGGTGATTGGGCATTTTGGAGTTTTGGTCATGGATTCTTGGGACTGGGGGGCTGGTGTTTATGACCTTTCTAAAATTTAATATCCTTAAGATTATAATTTTTGGGCGGCACGGTGGCGCAGTGGGTAGCGCTGCTGCCTCGCAGTTCGGAGATCTGAGGACCTGGGTTCGCTTCCCGGGTCCTCCCTGCGTGGAGTTTGCATGTTCTCCCCGTGTCTGCGTGGGTTTCCTCCGGGCACTCCGGTTTCCTCCCACAGTCCAAAGACATGCAGGTTAGGTGGATTGACGATTCTAAATTGGCCCTAGTGTGTGCTTGGTGTGTGGGTGTGTTTGTGTGTGTCCTGCGGTGGGTTGGCACCCTGCCCAGGATTGGTTCCCTGCCTTGTGCCCTGTGTTGGCTGGGATTGGCTCCAGCAGACCCCCGTGACCCTGTGTTCGGATTCAGCGGGTTGGAAAATGGATGGATGGATGGATTATAATTTTTCAGACAAATTTTGTAATTTTTGTTTCTCTTACCACTCAGTAATTTTAGATATGTTATCTTTTTTGCATTGCTATGTATCTTAAAAAAACTGGACAGGGGCCTCTCCCAAATGTTCTCCCAAAAGGTGGACTAGCCTTCACTACTCACTTTGGCTTTCCTGGTTTGTCCTGGCACCTCCCCCGCCATCTGACTCAACTCAACACCAGGTGGTGATCATTTGACAGCTCTGCCCATCTCTTCACCCAAATTTCCAGAACATATGGCCGCAAATCCAAAGATACGATTATAAAATCTATTATAGATCTTTGGCCTAAGGTGCTCTGGTATCAAGTACACTTATGAGCCACCTTTATGTTTGAACATGGTGTTTGTTATAGACAAACCATGCCTAACAAAGAAGTCCAATAACAAAACACCACTCTGGATTACATCAGGGAGGCCGTTCTTCCCAATCATGCCTCTCTAGGTGTCTCCTTCATTATCCATGTGGGCGTTGAACTCTCCCAGCAGAACTATAGATTCTTCAGCTAGGACCCTTTACAGGATACACTTCACTGACTCCAAGAAGCCCTCTGTACACCGAAATGACAATTGATGCATAGGTGCATATCGCAGTCAGAGCCCTCCCTCCCTTCCATAACCTTCATCCACACAATGGCAGCCCTCTCTCTCTCCGGGACAAACTCCAACATGACATCATCCAGGCATGGACTTGATAAGAAGCCCACTTCTAGCTGAAGTTTTTCCCACTGGGAAACTCCAGAGTAAAGGATAGTCCAGCCTCCTTTGAGGGGTTTATTTCTAGAACCAACTGAGTGGGTGGATGTGAGCTCAGCTATATCTAGTTTGTATCACCCCTCAAGAGAGGTGACATTGTACCTCCCAAGAGTCAGTTTATATGTCTGGGTTCCAGGCCACCAAGACCTCTTCCTTCAACCACCGCCCAGGTCACAGTGCACCAGGCCCCTATTCCTCCTGCAGGTGATGGGTCCACAGGAGAGCAGTCCCGCATTGCTTTTTCCAGCTGTGCCCAATTGGGCCCTGTGGTAGGCCTGGCCGCCAGGCGCTTCTTTGTGGGAACTTCTTCCAGGCCTGGTTTCAGGATGAGGCCTTGGGAACCCTATACCAGGTGGGGTACTCTTTCTATCTTTGTAGAGCTGTATTATTTGTCTAACCCCTAACCTGGGACAATTTGCCTTGGGAAGCCCTACCAGGAGCTTTTGCTCCAGACAACATAGATCCCTGTTTAAATAAAACCTCTCCACCGAAATAAAGTGCTGATTCCCTGTGAGGTCTATTATGCTAGGTTAATTTTATTAAGAGCAAATTGTAAGTTGTTACTCTTTACTAGTTCAAAGCATTGTACACTGCCTGTGGGGTGTATAACAAGTTGCATTTAAAGTGTATGGCCAGTATTTTTGAGAAACTACCACTGTATGTACAGCCTGAGTTGCAAGTTAACCTGGATGTAGAGGAAGACATTCCTTTTCCATCTCATGATACTTCAATCACCTGTGGAGACTTGAAGAATGTATTCAGAGAATATTAATTGTTTCTTTTATGGCATTTAACATCACTGAATTAGTAAACATAACCAAACAAACAGTCAATATTTATTTTGGGTAGTAAAAAAAGTACAGTGTAATTGTGGTGTTTACATTTTTTTGTACAATAAAAAGAAAATTCAATGTGACCAACTGCAAAGTTTCTTTATTATGGCTCTATCAAAAAATACAGGACTGTTGTCCATTCTAGTATCATAGTAGCACTTATCAGGTGGGTTTGGGAAAGCCATCAGAAACTAGCCTGCCCATACTGAGAATATTTAATGCTCAAAACTTTCCAAATCCCATTGATCCTCTGACTGCTCTCATCATTAAATGTAGCATTTTTGATTCGTCACTTACACCTCTAGGCAGGAAAAGGGCCATTGAGTACGTGGATGCATAAGGATGTCTGCAAACTCTTTCATGCTGGTCATAAAAATCAATTTTAACTTTCCCTAGAAAGCCCAGTGGAGGAATGGCATCAGCTCCAGTTATGAATATCAAAATTTCTTCAAAGCTTTATTCAGCTTCCTTTTCTAGGAAGGAATAAAAAATGAATTACTGAACATCCATCCATTTTCCAACCCGCTGAATCCGAACACAGGGTCACGCTGGAGCCAATCCCAGCCAACACAGGGCAGGAACCAATCCCGGGCAGAGTGCCAACCCACCGCAGGACACACACTAGGGCCAATGTAGAATCGCCAATCCACCTAACCTGCATGTCTTTGGACTGTGGGAGGAAACCGGAGCGCCCGGAGGAAACCCACACAGACACAGGGAGAACATGCAAACTCCACGCAGGGAGGACCTGGGAAGTGAACCCGGGTCTCCTAACTGCGAGGCAGCAGCGCTACCACTGCGCCACTGTACCACCTCCCTGAATGTTGTTCTGGTTAATGCTTCTTGTGTTTTTACAAATAAAGGGAGAAAGGCCATCCAGTGCATCTGCACCATGTCCCACAGGTTGCCACATGAGTTCATTCCACTTTTAAACTGGTCAATCATATTGGCAGGTCTGAAATGAAAGAGATTTGGGAGACGACAAAACCAGAAAAAGTAGATACACAATTAGTTCCCAAATTAACACTGATAATACTTTGTAAAATTATATACAATTTGTTCATTTTAGCACCTGAAGTAACTATAGTGCTTCACTACTTGGCCATATATTTTGGACATATCTGCAAGTCCAGCAGTAAAAATACCCGGGACTCCACAGTCTGCAATCCAATCTCCTAGTTGTGCTCGTAGAGTAACAACATCTGCAGGAGTTGCGCACTGTGAAATTTGAGAATTAAAAGATATTAGTGTTTGTCAAATGATGCAAATGCAGTCCTGCCCATAGATAACTCAATTTCAAAATTACCTGACTAATCTTTTCATGAATATCAACATCTGGAAAATGATGGCTGTTAAACGTTTCCAGATTTACTGTCTGCCCATACATCAGCTGGAACAAATGATGATCCAAGGCTTTAATTCCTGGCCCACCATGAATTATAGACCAAGCTATAAGCTTGCCAGCTGTATAGACTTTGCTGCTGTCCAAAGCTGCCTGGTCATAGGTGAAAAAAAGACGTCCTTCCAAACCTTCAAAAACTCCAAGCAATGTCTGGACTTCAATCATTAACAATCTATCATAAAGAATGGAAGGTTTAAAGAACTGTCAATACATAAATTAAATGGAGAAACTAAGCATTCCTTTATGTGCATAAGTCATATTAAAAATTGTCTCTCTCACACACACACTGTAAAAGGTATTTTACTGTAAATGACTGCAAACCTGAAGAACTCTCTTTGAGGTCTGCCATAATCATCAGCTGTTTCACCAACAAATTCAATGACTGGTGTTTTATGCCATGCAAAGTAACTTTTTGCCAAGGCTGCACAGTCACTATGCAGTATTTTTTTTCCGTCGTGCAACTACTGTGAATTTGCTGTCCTCATTGAAGTTTTCCATCTGGAAGGTTCTTAAAATAACCAATCTTGTAAGCCTTCTGTTTTTGTCTGCTCTTGCCATGCTGAATCCAATCAAATGAAATGTAAGTCTTGGATAACACTGACATATGAACTGATTTAATTCACCAAGACTCCAATTAAGGTCAATTTCTGAACGTTTGACAGTATCTTCTTCTGGTCCCTGTAACTCATGAACCGATACACCTAAAAGAAGGGTATTAGATTTAGAACACAATGCTGAGTCTCCAGGCTTATGTTCTACTGGTTTTATTGGCTAACTACATTAACCTTAATTTCTTGTTTGTGACAATTTTTTAACAGTATCACCCCATTTTAAGAAGTGATGAAATACAGTTTGAATTATTTGTGATGAGATACTAAAAATAGTACAACTGCCAATCCTATTATTCCTGTTTAAGACATTAATATTCCTTCTACAGTTGATTCAATGTACAGGAAAATTATTTTAATTTCACACTCATACAAGTATACAAGTGCTGGACTATCAGACCTTCTGGATTATCAAGTGTTATCAAATAATGATTGCTCTTTTATTTCTTTATTTGGTCCATAATATTTACAGTATCTCAATGCACCAAAAAACACACTTAGTTTAATACATTTTTGGATTAATTTACCACTTTAAAAAAAAATAAGAGCAAGTCACTTAATAGATGATATCGGCAACATTTCCTAGTTGCTAAAGTAATAGGCTTTAAATTCATCGCTTTGCACAAATGTATAATTATTTGAAAAAATATTGAGCATTTACTGTTGTTAATAGCAGGTTGTGTAGGATAGCTCTAATGCCACAGACTTTAAACCAAAGGGTTGCAAGTTAATTTCTTACCTGTAATTCAAAGTTTCACCAAGAGCAAGTCACTCAAGCCAACTGTACACCAGAGTGTAAAAGAATTTATTTAAATCTTAACATGATATGTGCACAGAGTTTGTAAGCTGACTGGGGTAAAAGGGTCTATCAAAAATATAATAAACACAAGTCCTAATACTACTGTGCAGTATATGCCACTGTAATTAGAAAGCAGTGTTTCTTTAACCTTTGAATTAAACTCAGACACAAGTTTGAGAGGGCCTTGCATCTCCAGTTATCCATCTATCTATTTAAGTTTGTTTATTTGATATAACAATGCTATACCAGACTCCAACATTTTTTAGAATACTGTAATTCTCAATTTTGGATTATCTTTGCTATTTGAAGGAGTATCAGGGTTTCTGCAGTATACATCTCCAGATCAGTGAAATTCTAGTACATTTGTTTTTTATTACTTTCCTTTTTCTAGTGATGCTGTGGTGGTTTATTTTTAAAGTTTGGCTCCCCTAGTTGTATTTTAACTTTTCTTCTAATGCTTGCTTGTGTTAATACTTTGATTAACTTATATTCTTAGCACTTTTCTAAAAGGTCAGGCTTCTTTGTTGTTAACAGGTTGTTTTGTCAAAGCCCCAGGTTTCAATATCATAATGTATGGGGATAATATGAATGCTTTGAAATCTCATTCTGTCTGACATTTATAATACGGTTTTTACATTATAAAGCTTTAATTTTTTTAAAAGTGTTTTCCACTATTTATATTTTTTCTGATTGCCACATTATATTATCTATCTTTGATGATGTTGTTACCAGACACAAACTTGTCATTTCTTTTATATAATGCATGATAGAACAATACTGGATATTCATTTTCAGCCTAAGGCCATATGAGAGAGGGCTTGCCAAGGTTTCACGTTAGTCTCCAGTTCCCGAAACCATTTTCTAAGATGTCTCTAATTCTAAACAAACGCTCAAATTACGGTGTAGACAGCAACCCTATTAGAGAAATTATGTCTCTATACAATGACAAATCAAATGAGTTGTAAACGCACTGCTATAATAGTTGTAATGTTCAATCCTACCGTGTGGTAAAAAAAAGTTTGGACATGGCCTTCAATCCACATCAGGCCTTTAGCTTTGTGTATAACCTAAACTACTAATAGAGGGTACACACAATAGACAACTACGTGCAAAGGAAAACAGTACAATATAGGCAAAAAAATTCAAATAGTTTAAAAGGCGGCAATGATGTAACTTACAAATACATTTATCAGACTTACTAAACCAAAAACCTGTTAACATGAGATGTGTACACCTGCAGCCGGCACAGTTTTTAGCCTCTAACAGGAAACGCAAACAGAACGACCAAATTCTGTACCCACAAACATTAACGAAGAAACAAAGACATACCTCGTTTTAATCGTTTAAAATGCCAACACACAAAAAAACTAATATCTTTGTAAAGTTATTTTGTCACATAAGGATTAAATTACAGAGGTAAATATTGATTATATTAGAATGGGGTTAGGAATATACCTACATTTAATATAAAAAACATTTACTCATCTAATTTAATCCTTAAATTACAAAATAACTTTACGAACAAGGGCTTCTGATTTATTTTTCACCTCTTGTGTTATACTGTATATTCTTCTCTCAGTTCAGCTATCCAAGTCTGTACAAAACTCGATTAATTGCGATTTAACCTTATCTAAAATTAATAGCTCGATAAAAAATAATCTTAATATTCGAACACATACCTAGCCCATCACTGGTGAGCTTTTCCAAGTCTGCAGGTGATGGAATACTTTGGTGATTGTGCTGCAGTAAGATGATGTTAACTTTCCATTTCGTTATTCTGTAAGTCATTCTGTTTCCTGCAATAAACAGAACGCCAAGTTAAGCACAAACCAAAAAAACACACTAATAACAATAGTATTCCAACAAGACGACAAACACTTTTGAATTAAAAAAAGGTATGTCTATGCCAGTGTTGTTGGTCAATTTTAAATCAATTTCTGTTCTATCCGTTACTAAAACTGAAAAGAGAATAAAATGTTTGTGAGTTACTTATGACACTGTCCTCTGTTGGATCTTCATTGAAAAGAATTTCTTGTCAGTGACAAGAGAGATGACCCATCATTGGATGATGCTAACTCTTGTCGGGCACGCTCAACAGCATTAAAAACTCGATTAAAAATACCAACTGCCACCTCCCACCTGCTACCAGATCGCCGTCGGCCATTTTGGAACTTTTGTATTTCATTCTGATTCAAAGGCTAGTCCACCGAACCCAAACAGACAGTTCCAAGTTCAGCGTTAGAGGAACTGAATACTTGCCACAGTAAATATAGTCTTATTTTTCTTCTTATGTAAATATATCTGGATTAGCTTTGGTGGAGGTATTTATTGGGTTGTGATTAATGGTTCACTGTTTATTTTTGTATATACACCTTGTCTTTTTCTGCATTTTGAGTATTTTTCTTAGTAAACTCTGTATTATACACTATTTGTAGGAGCTGCTTCCTGACTTGGATTACTTTGGAGGAAGACAGCTTTTATTTTTGTTTTTGTGTATACTGTATATGGGTTTTACTAGTTTTTGTGC
This sequence comes from Erpetoichthys calabaricus, assembly GCF_900747795.2. Lineage (NCBI taxonomy): Eukaryota > Metazoa > Chordata > Cladistia > Polypteriformes > Polypteridae > Erpetoichthys > Erpetoichthys calabaricus. Next base: position 176,478,844 of record NC_041398.2, read on the forward strand.
ATTTTCCTTTTTCGTTTGGGACTTTCAGTCAGCACTGTAAATACTGTAAATAGTCATCATTTTTGGGCTCTGTTTTATAACTGTTTTGTGTGTCCTTTGCGGTATTAGACTGTGTATTGATATATATTTTCTGTAGCATGTTATTTTTGTTTTTTTTCTTTAAGTGCACCTTTAAATAAAACCTCACTTTATTTTGCAAATACCCAACCCTTTTCTGTTCGTGTCTCCCTGTCTTACCCCATCATCCTGGTCACGCTTGGACCTGCATACTAGACACCATTAGTGTATGCTGGTGTCTACCAATTCACACTACACGGGGAGTCACAAGCCCTCTATGTTATAAATTATTATTGATGTTCATTATTTGCAGCTCCTGTTTTTCACTGTTTCCATATAACCCCAAGCCAAGTCAGCAATTGCTAATTCTGTTTCTGAGGCAGATTTTTCTTGCTTTCAAGCAAGATTCTGTTGATCTGCCTGGAGAAACACAGGATCAAGAGTACTAGCACTGCTAGTTTTGGCAAAAGTTGTTGACTAATATCAACATAATCCACAAGAAGGTTAAAGAAAGAACAAAAGGTAATATGTTTGGTAAGGAAACTTTGCCTAAGCTGTCATTTTTAATCCACACTCAAATTCACTATCATGTGCATACATAGTGAACTGAAATTCTTACTAGCAAGTCCCCTCAAAATAGAGACAGTAGCACACTACCAACGTGACAGTAGCACACTACCAACAAAAATGATAGAATGAATATATATATTGTGACAGATAGGGGCGCTCTCGTCCCCTTGATCCCTCAGATCAAATGTCAGACACCAGATAAAAGTCCAAAATGACTTTATTAATAATAATAAATGTGCACAAAGCACCACCACTCCACAAATCTCCAATAAACAATACACAATCAATAATCCTCCACTCCCAGATGCTTAGCCACCCTGCCTCCCAACTCAGCTCGTCTGTCTGGGATTTCCCACAATCCTTTGTAGTCCATGACCCAGAAGTGCTTCTGAACCGTCAGTCCATGTGACTTCCTAGCATCTCCGGGTCAGATCAAAAACTCTTCTTTTTCATCCCGGAAGCACATCATTTCTTCTATCCATGTGACTGGGACATACGTCCGGGGTGTAGGGAAAATAGTCCTTACTCTTCCCTGCAGCGTACTCTGGCAGCCCCCATGGTATCCAGCAGGGCTGTGAATTAAAAGTCCACTGTCCATAATTCCCTTCTGGCATTCGGGTCACTTCCACGCTACAGGGAGGGCTCCACCTGGCAGCCTGGGAGTATTGGCCGGGATGAATGGCCAGCCGTATCCCACAATATATATTGTGAGACTTGCCCAGACACCACCAGTTGGAAGCCACATCTTTATAAAACTCTCACATTTATTTACCACAAATAATCACAGGTAACAGTCCCAAACACCACACAAAGCACTCAGCAATGATCCCCACAATTAACTTCTTTATCTTTCAGTCCTTAGCTGCCTCTACTCTCCTCCTGGGAGCTTTGTCCTTCTCCCACTCCCGACTCTGGCTCCCAGACTGTAGTAAGGCGGTGCCTTTTATTCCTGCCCGGATGTGCTCCAGGTGGCTGGTGACGACCTTCCGGCAGCACGTCCTGGTGTGGTGGAAGTGCTGCCCTTTGCACCAGAAGCACTTTGGGGCATCCCTGGCAGGTTCATCCACCATCTTGCCTGGTGTGGCGGAAGTAACAGTTCTCCATGTCCCACGAGGCTTGAGTCCATGGGTCCAAACATGCCAGAACCCCTTTGTTCCTCTCCCATGGTCCCCTCCTAGTCCAGGGTGGTTGCCCCCTCGTGACCCGGACGCTATTCCTGTCCTTTTCCGGTCCCTCCAGGCATCCCGGCCAGGTAAGAACCCCAGTAATCTGCCACAATATATACAGTTTTATACTGGATATTGTGAAGTCCAGGGGCGTGACCAGCTGCTCAAACCCGACACTGACAGGTAGAGATGCAGGTGCAACACACAACACTCTTTATTTCCACATGTGGAGCACTTTCCTAGCTCCTGAGAGCACAAAACAATAGAAACACCAATGCTCAGTCCTTTCTTCTTTTGTCTCTGACATTTCAGTCCTTCTGCTTCCACTCCCTCTTTGTCAAGCTTTGTCTGCCTCCTCCCAACTGACTTCCTCAATGGAATGAGGCGGCTCCTCTTAAGCTGTTCCTGGGAGTGTTCCAGGTGGATCATTAATCAGACCTGGAATCACTGCCAGGTGTGGTGAAAGCCCAAAGTTCGGCTCTGCAGCTCCCCCTGGCAGTCCCCACGGAACCCAACAGGCCAGTGCCAAACTCCAACTCCCAGCATGCCCTGCGGGGTCCATGGTGCCAGAGCCACCCAGGAGGGCAGCCCTCTAATGTTCCGGGAGAAGTAGTGCTTTGCAGATGCCCTCTTCCCCAGTCCTTTCATCCAGCTGGCGTCCTAGCTGGTTAATGGCCGTGGCCGCCTGTCACAATATTTAACAGCATAATTATAAATATATTATTAACTAATTTGTCCAACACTATGTCCAAAGGGACTTACAAAACTGGTTACATTTCTTTTGTTTTTCCAATTGGATCACAGGTAGGTAAAGTGTCTTGCTCATGGCCACAGTGTCAGTAGTGAGATTTCAGCACACCGCCTCAGGGTTTGAAGTCTAAAGCCTTAACCACCACCTTATATATAGATCTATTCCTGAAAATGTACAACATTTTTTTAAACTTACTAGAACAGTACTATTATGACGTGTGGATAGAAATGGTCCTGTACCATATGCCCAAAAGGAGGAGTAAGAAAAGTGATTGTGTAGAAGGGCTGACTCTTGTAATAGTACTGTTTGCTTTCTCAGACAGCAAGTATTATATATGACCTGAACAGAGAGCAGCTAAGTGTGAATAATATTTGCATTCACCACCCTCTACAGTGCTTTATGATCTTGAGCTGTGCAGATTCCATATTACACATCCGGGGATGATGGACTATATAGCTGAGAATAAATGTAGAAATCTGAGCTTTCCTTGGACCTCTGAAGAAGTAAATGTGTTGGTGAGTCTTCCTGGATAGCCAATTATTATGATGCCACCTTAGTTCATCACTGATGGTCACTCCAAGAAATGTAAAGGTGATGACCTTCTCAACAACGTCCCCTCCAAGGTAGCTGGGAGTGTGGTCTGATCTCTTCATTCTGAAGTTAATTACCATCACATTAAGGGTTATATTGTTTGCCTGACACCAGTGAGTCAATTGGTAAACTTCTTCTCTGTAAGTTGTCTCATTATTGTTGGCAATCAGGCCAGCAGTGGTGATGTTATCATCAAATTTTATGAATGAGTTACACCTGGTTTTGTCCACATAGTCACAGGTCCCCAAAGATTACAGATGGGAGCTTGACACACTACTTTGTGGACTGCCTGTGTTGAGTGCCAGTGTGGAATATTGTGCCAGTCAACACATGCTGATGTGTGCAAGTTAGAAAGTGCAAAATCCAGTTATAGTTGAGGAGTTTGGTAGTCAGCTTTGCTGGTTTAGCAGTGTTAGATACTGAATTATAATCTATAAATAGTATAGTTTTTATTAGCCAGATGTTTCAGGATGATATAAAGTGCAAGGAGTATGGCAAAAAAAATCATGTAGCATTTATCCTAATATGTGTTCACATTCATAAAAACCCCATCAACTTCAATAATGACCACACTGTCACTCATGATGACATTTGAAAACCACTGGTTTAAAAGTTTGAAAGTGGAATAAACAAGGAGTTACAGAAATGCTTGTAGGTGTTCTTTAACGGTACTTGCTTTCCTCCCCAGTTCACAAGTGAGTGTGCTAACTCTTCCTTTATTAATCGTATTGCCTTACCCTTAAACAATCTGTTAATCACAGGCAATTTCCTAGTTAAAAATGAATTATTTCCTTAATGAAAATACTTGATTTTCCGTATCGGCACATAGTTGCCGTTAAATTAATATTACTAACATTTATCAAGGGCATTATTATTGTGTCTTTTTGATAAACTGATACAATCACCTACCATGTTTTGTTAATGTAAACACTTTTGTTGCAATTTTTTAAACAGGTAATTTGTAATGGCTAAGCAGATGTTTAGCTAATAATTAAGCGGCTCCTCCTCAGCAAGGAGAACTGTAGAGTCAATCAATCATCCCTTTGTTGAAACAATTTTGGCTGAAAGAGATTGCCTACTGAGCCCATAGAGGATTCATTGTAAATCACAATGAATAAAATAATTTGGACTTGCCTTTTACCCAAATTAATTAAAAAAAGAAATCACACTGTATGTTTTTTGTTTAAATCCACTTGTACTCTTTTAAGTTTTGCAGTCATTTATGTCCAGGAAAGATTGCCCACTCTATAGTGGCGTTAGAAGGAGGGTGCTTCAGGGGCCCTTGTTCTTGAAGTCCCGGATCTGTCATCCTGATATTTTTCACCATCCTACACCACTACTCAAATAAGCTGGATACCCTAAAGAGGAATCCAACACACTTTGATTTTATCGACATGTTTGACTCACATGGGACCCCAAGGGGGAACGCTCATATATTACAAAAATGAGTAACACTAAGTGTGACAATCAAAGAGGGGGTTAAGACCTTGATCCCTGCAAATCCTAGAAACTCCCACTCCTCTTCACCACTGTGCCTACAAATCTAAACTTTATTCAATATTTCTTCACATTTATCATGTCTGTCAAAAAGCTTTTCCTACCAATGCCAATTTTTCTTTTATTTCTATTTTGTTTTGTCAACAGCCAGCTAAGCCATATGAAGCCCGGCTTCATCTATTTATGTCAATGTACTCTGCTCAACAGACAAGATGAAGTTTACATTTTCTGTCAGAAAAAGCTAGTGTCATGAGAGGGCAGATGCAGGAAACAAACCTGGACAGGACACCAGACCATCACAGGACCAAATCTTTCACAAATTAACCTTTTTGGCTCTGACATCCTATTACTAGTACATAAATATGCAGTCATTTCTGTAAAGCACAGGTACGTTTGCAGCCATTGGAACTGGGCATGCAACTATTAACCAAACTGGAGAGACTGGCATACAGTCTGTGAAACACGGAAGTTAACATGGACGCTTCTAGACTGTGCGCACCACATAGTAGCTCCACTTTCAATTTTATTCCCTCAAGAAGACTGAAGTATTTGACAGCTATTGTATAATATAGTGATAATTTTTTTTGTTTTTTTCATTTTTGAGCTTCCTAGACACCCCAAAGGTAGAATATCTCACAAAATAATTTTTCCCATAAAAACAGAAACTCTAGGGCAGAAAGGGTTAAAAGAAAAATCCAGTGCATTATAATATACCAGTAACGGCGCACTGCACGATAACATGCAGTGGATACACTTGTCTTGAGCATTCATAGTTTTCATACTCTTTCTCTGTACGTTTAGCATTCGTTAGCTCAGAGGTTGATGCGCTTGCTGCTTCCTGAGCAGCTCTTCTTTTCTCCACCCTAGCGGCCCGCTTCTTCTCTTCTTTTATTGGCATCCTTTTGCATTAAAACTGATTAAGTCCGTGTTTGCGTGGCAATTACTTAGTATGTTTTTGTTAATTTTTCACTTAAGCTGTCACTTAAGTCTTCAATCTGCCTCAAGAATGATTTAAGACATGAAGAGGTAGGGGAAGTGACAGCGGAGGAGGTAGGGATGAGAACGGCGCCCGTATGCATGCACCGCACGGCCGCCCTGCTGGCCGCTGCCGAGAGTTGATTCTACAATAAAATAAAATAAAAATAAAAACAGTAATAACCTTGGAGGTCAATCATCACCCCGAAAGAGGATGGTAGACGTCACATAGTTTATGTGTATCAAATTTCAGGTCAATAGTTCAAGCGGTTTGCGAGCTACAGGTGATTTAAAATCCTGGACAGACAAACAGACAGTCACTGTAGCATATTATATAGGAAGATATGAACAAAATCCTCTCTTTAATACTAAACAAAAAAAAATTCTTAAAAGATTTAAAGCAGATATCTGACATTACTTAACTTTCACTTGTGAATATAAAATTATAGAATGAATCAGATAGTTACTTAGTTGTACCTACTGGTTAGTCATGAGGCGGTTTCCCACCACAGGAACTTTATTTACTAGAACAAGTGAGTTACTGTATGATATAGGCCCTGGCCTATTTGTGTTTTCTGTCCGCATTCGTGTGTTGAGTTCCCACTGCACAAGAGGAACTGTAACCTTTATACAATATAAGTGACATGCAAAGAAGAGTGATATGGTATGAAATGAGTCTTGTTTGGGAGGTGGCTATGAAGAGTGATGAAGAGCGAAGTGCAGTGCTCCAACCAACACAATATATCACCCAAGCCCCATCCATGATAGCTCCTGGTTGAGCAAAATCGCATATCCTGGAGTAGGAGCTAAAAAAGGACCAGAAGCTACAAATTGACAGAGTTCCTGCAGTGAGAATGCTACAAAAATCCTTATGTTTCTAAAAAGTCCCTGGCTCCTGAAAAAAGGTCCTGCGGTGGGAAAGCACCTACGAAGATAAGTGTTGCGCTATATCCCCCCTATGTTCTTTGCTGTGTTCAGCATTTCTCATTAATTACCTTCAATAAAGTAAAACTCCAGTGGTTTAACACATGCTTAGAATATAATACCAGTGCCAGGGACACTTGAAAGCTGAGATGTTATTTTCATTGTCAAGTACAAGACAATAATATTGCAGCACTACACTTTGCTTTGCTTACCCAATGAATTTTTGCTCATTTTATTGCTCTTTTAGGTAGTGCACTACTCTTAGAAGGACATTTCTGAATAGCCTTGCTAACATGCTGATTGTGCAACTATAGTAGCCTTGCCTTTTATCGGCTCTCCTATGGTGATGAAGCTGCTCATTTAAATATGGAATTCCAGGACATACTGCCACTGACTCAGTGTTGAGGTCATCCCTACCTGATGCGAGAGCTAGTGGCATTACATAGCCCTGCCTTTACGTGGTCAGCTGTCCCAGTGACCATTTTTGAATTCTTGCAACAAACTATTTGAAATGGCAGGGTGGTCTTCTGTTATGGTTGTATGGCTGGTGGTAGGTGCATATCTCAGGGATGTTGAGCATTGTGCCATCAAAGAGTGCAGCAAGGGTGACTATGCTGCTGTTCTGGGTGCTAATCTGACCATTATATGTTTGAAGGCTGTCTTCCTTCCTGAACTGATACTGGCACTGGCTTTCCAAGTACCAGATTTCCAATTTTAAAACTTTCCATTTAGAACTCGGAAGAGCCGAGCAAGTCCATTTCTAGGTCTCTGTGGTTCTTGGCATGGTACCTACTTGTCCCACTTCTTACATTAGTACTAGTGTAGTGATGCACAGTTTTTGACAGCACTGACCCAACTGATTTTTGCTGATTTAATTTTTCTTTAAGGTATGCCAGCTCATACTGTTGCTGAATCAGTGATGAAGTCATCCGCCATTCCTAAAATACACAGTCTTTAATGTATTGGATATAATCAATATTGGCACATTCAAAAATCTGTATTTTGAGAATATATTTGCATCTTTTGAACAGCTTTGTTTCAAATATAACCCTTCATCAAAACATTTAGCAGAAGACAGTCTTTTTAGTTGTGACAAAGATAATGCATTATAGGATTTAACTTGTTATAGGAAACTTTGTTACTGCGGGGTAAATGTACAATAAGAGGAATATGGAAACATATTATACTGTAACAACCGTAAGGGGATAGTTCTCTTACTGTGCTGCCTAAAAGGCTCTTTCTAGGTCACTCCTTTTGTTCTCATTTGCCTTATCCCTTTCCTGCACATTCATGCTGCCATCTCCGCCTTATTTGGGATCAGACGCAACACCATTTGCATTGCTTTCCCCAACTCAGTGAAATGAACCATGGCATGATCCTTACGGAGACATGTCAGTGAATGAATATGCACCAAGGCCAATGGATTATAAACAAGGAGAAATAACTCCTAAATGCTTTCATATAAGTGCACTCTATCCATGCACATTCTTTACTGATAATCTAGTAATGTAGTCTACTAACACATGTAAATTCATTCTATTGTTACTGTTATTTTTGGATATGACTCACTGTTATAAAATATTTAATAAACAAAAATGTGATCAAATCAAATTTTATCAAGATAAGCTCAGAAAACACTTGTGTAACTGACCACTCCATTTTAGATGGCACCAGATAAGGATCTACAGAAACTCTTAATTGATAATAAAATATTAATTGTGAAAACAGGTAACTATACTTTAATGTTTTTTACTGATATAGCAAAGATACAAACACACTGAATGTGTTTTGCACAACTGAAAGTCACCAAAAACTAAAACAATCAATCTCAAAGTAAGCCCATAATTGTAACTTTCAATGATAAATTCTCATTGTGGCAAATATCATAACTAATTGTTTATGGCAGGTGCTACATAATGTATGCCTTGCTGGTATTTACTGTAATTTAATTGAGTTATGCAGAAAATGCTTGTTTCCCTTTTAAGATGTTTATCTTATAATTCTGCCTATTTTTAACTAATATCTTCAATAAAAAATACAAAATTTCTCTTCTTTATTTCAGTAAATTTAAATAAGTTAATTGAAAGTAAAACACTCTTTACTTGGATAAATCATATAAATAGTATTCAGACAAAAACAAAAAGAAAAAACAAATAACATTTTTTATTTAAGAAATATGCAATGTTAATTTATATTTGACCATCTATTTCAAAAAAAGTCAAGGCAAACTGAGGACTTGATATTGGGTGAAATTGGTGAAAAAATATACTCTTCTAATATAATTGGTCTTTTTTATGAAAGGCAGGTATATTGTTTAAATACTGTAGCCCAAGAGTCAAAAATGTTCTTAAATGGGGAGAAACATCAGAAACTGGGGGACTGCAAGATCAGGGCCCTCATGATACAATCCTCCTATTATTGTCGTATAAAGTCTTACGTACTTAAATGTGTTAACTTTATTTTGGGAAACAAATAACATATCAGCAGTAAAAAAATAATAGGAAATTGTCACTTTCTTCTCATTATTTATCAAGAAAAGAAGCTTTTTTGGCCACAAAACACATTAGACAATGAAACCCCTCCAGCATATTATGACTCATTAAAATATTAGCATAATTTATGTAAAATATAAGGCATATTCATAAAGATCACAGCAGATTATTTCAAAAATGGTATTTTCCTATCTTTCAGTGCAGTGAATTCTCCTATTAAATCATTTTAATCCAAACACTCTGCCACTTCCTTTTCAACAGAAATCATAGCCAGTCCATTCAACCTCCCTTGAGACATATTATTGGCATAACATCATTTCCTGTGTCATTTTATTTAAAGTTTGCATTGCTTGTGTATATCATTTCACAGTTAACTTATTATCATTAACCTTAATTTGTAAAAATATTTGCACAATTTTTAATCCTGAGTAAAGTTTCATCATATACTAGATAACAAACGAAAACACAGCCTTACAAGTAATCTTAGAACATGTTCTCTTAAACAGCAAGCATAATGGCAATCATGTGCAGTCCCCATTTGATGATTTATAATGCTAGAAATAGTTAAACCATCACCATGCAAATGAAGACTGTTGGTCTCATGATTATGGAATAAGCTTTCTTAAACGTTTAACCTTTTAGACTTCCTATAAATAACATTTATAGTTTTATTTTATTTTAAAGTGGTTAGGTAAGGTGAATAATTGCCTTATTAAATGTATTTATTTTTAAAAACCTATTATTATTTTCCTCAAATAATGTCATGTTTATTTTGCTTTTCCAACTATATTTTTATGTATCTGAATTATTTTTGTTATAGTTTAATTAAACAGACAACCTAACCAGAGGTCTGCAAGCAACCTCATCGTCTTGTTCCTATCTAGACAATACTTGAATAGGGATACCGAATGGAAAAATATATAAACACAGGGTGAGCCAAAATGAAGTACCACATTTCTCAAGGTCTTAGAGGCAGCCAAGTGGTTTTGGGGTGGGGGGTCCTTTCATAGGCGATCCCTTGTAGTTTACAGTCAGCAACATGCCTTAGTCCAGTGCGCACCGTGCTTTCGCTGCCGAAGCGCTCTTCAAAAACAATGAATCCATCATCACAACGCAACACGTCTTCCGAACGCATTTCAGCATTCCCATACCGGAAAACAATTCTTCAGTGTGTGGCTAAATTTAGACAGACGGGTACAACATTGAACAGAAAATCTCCAGGCCGTCCTCGTACTGTACGAATGCCTGAAAACATCAAAGCTGTAAGGGCATCAATTTTGGAGTCTCCTGGATGTTCAGTGCACAAACATGCTTCTGCTTTAGACATCTACAACACATCTTTGAGGAGGATTTTGCATGAGTCCCTTAATTTCCATCCATATAAAATGATGATAGTGGAGGAACTCACTGAGAGAAACTGGGAGAGCCACAGAGAGTTGTGCGCGAACATTCTGCAAACCATTCATTGAGATGCCATCGTCATGTGCTGTGACGAGACACATTTCCATTTGAATGGTTGCGTAAATAAGCAAAACTTTCACTACTGGGCTGAAAAGAACCCTTGTGAACTTCATCAGAGACCCCTGCACAGTGAGCATGTTACAATTTGGTGTGCTATTGCAGAATTTGGTATTGTAGGCCCTTACTTTGTTTTGAGGAGGAGGAAGCAACAGTCACTGTCATTTCAGAACATTACATTGAAATGCTAGAGAACTTCCCAACTGGAAGAAATGGATGTGATGAATGCCTGTTTTCAACAAGATGGAGCAACAGCTCATACGACGCGGCGATCCAGACAAGTTGTGTAGGAGATGTTCACCTGATCTCGCTCCGTGTGATTTCTTCTTGTGTGGCTATCTCAAGTTGAAGGTATACATACACCAACCTCAAAACCTTGAAGCCCTCAAGGACGTTAATCACCACAAAATTCCGCTATTCTCCATGAATGGCCAAATAAGTCATGTGAGCTTTCACAAATCGTCTTGAAATGTGTATCGCTAATGATGGCCACCACCTTGAAGATATAATTTTTAAAGCACAGTGAAAAAATGTATTTTGTATACCCTTTTTTACCCAAATACCCAAAATTGTAAAGGCTTGATACTGTCTATTGATTATACCGATTACAACTCATGCAGTTAATTACTTTCTGCTTCCATTGACATGCCTCTGTCTCTAGAAAATTTCTGTCAATTAATAAGGGTCTTTCAGCATTTGCAGTAAGCAGATGTGAATGTCAGAAAGATCTAGTTTAAGAGGTGTGACCACCAGAGGACGTTACAGCACCCCAAACCCTAGTCACAACTTCACCAACACAGTCATGACTTCAAATAAAACTGTTTAATGTTCACAAATATCTTTTACGGGCTTTTGCACAAATAGTCCAACACAAGTTAAATAGAACTGACGTGCACTATTATTTTATACTCATTCCACAACCCCCAGGCAAGTATTGTCCACCTCCTCCTGATTTGGACTGTCCCTGGAGGTGAAGTGGCATCCGTTTTATGCTGGACCTGAGAGCACTTCCGGTGCTACGATATTGCACTTTGGAAGCACTTCTAAGTCAGGTGGAAGCCCACTAAACTCAGGACAGTTCTCCCCTACAGCTCTCCCTGGTGGCACCCATGGCACATAGCATGGTTGCCCAATGGGACTACATTCCCAACATACTTCATGGGTGCCTCTATGGGTGTACCAGCCCAGGAGTGCTGCCACCTACACTCCAAAAAAATGAAATCTAAGCAAGTGGAAAATTATTTATATCATGGCATTAAATCTCATTTTCCTTATTGTAAGAATTATTGACATATCAAAAAATTTGTATTTATGATTATTTATCTTACTTTATGAAATCTTGTCAAGTAAATGTTCCTTATCCCACTGGCAGATTTGTTGCTAAATAAAAGCAAAACAACTCCCATTTAAAGTTTTTTTGTCCAGTTTTTGCACGTGCATTTTTTGCATTGTTGCATATCACGGGACTGAATAGTCTATAACATTTTTCCATGATCCATCCATTTTATAACTCAGGATGGGAAAAGGCACACCCTCCATCCATGGCTAGAACCTCAGTACAGTGCCCTCTCCCATTACAGGGGACATACATCACTCAATGCTATCTATGTTGCCTATAATACCACTTATATTGAAAACTAATTTGATAGTAGTAGTAGTTAAAATGGACAGAGCCTATGATACATCTTAATTGTACTAATGGAATTATAGCTAATATTTATAGAAAGTACTTACATTTTTAAACATATCCAATACTAATCAAGTTCAATACTAAAATATACAAATGTACAATATGTTGAGTTGTGATTCATGTTGATCATTTTTTTCCTGTTGCTAAGTTGTAGTTTAATAAATGTAAATATTTACATTTACAATATCTTTACATTTGGTAATCATTAGTATTAAATAGGTAGGAATTGTGATCAGACATTTAATTTGTGCTTAGACACAGAAAAAATATTTTTATACAGTTCCTATTAATATGTTTCTTTAAAGAAACTAATGTATTTTTGCAGTGTAGTAATATTTTCCAGTCCCTGGATAGGATTTTAAAATCCACTTTTGGTCCTGAACCAAAATATATACTATACTATAGGTTTCAGTCTATTAAACAATTCCCAAAATGTCCAATTAAGCTTAACTTCACTTAACTCTGTATTTCTTTCTCAAGGACATCATTCTTACACTAACTTAATACAGCAGTAACAACATGTCTCAATGTTCTGAGCTTGCCTCAAGCCACACTAAGCTAATTCATCTAAAAAATGATCTTACGGAAATAAATAATATTTTATGATTTATGAGCACTTCTCTGTGATGCCTTTTTTTGATCTTTAAAATATATCCCACGTTTTACACTATTTAGCATTTAACACTAAATATTTCTTTTTAGCAAGTTAAAATGCACTGTTTGCTAACTGTTTTAATTGCCTTATATTAATTTCATAAGATGAACATACAGATATAATTATCCTAGCAAAATATAAGAAAATTAATCTTGAAAACTGTCATGAGTAATAGGTATAGGGGTTTAGCTTTAGTAAGTGTGGAGCTGCTTTGGCTGAACTAGCAATAAGTAAGTTGACGCTACTTTAGAAGTCCTTTTCCATGATGCCAAGTCAGCTAAAAATTGTAAATTAGGACACTGTCTCACAAATATAGAAATGTTGATGCAGTAAAAGAAAATATCAACTTAAGTAGCAGCTCCTTCAGGCAAAACTTAGCAAAACTACAAAGTTCATATAAACCTGTTGAGATGTTCATGGCATTCAAAATTTTAAATAATTAATTGGGAGTCCCAGAGTGTGCAGGCTGTAAGTGGGTGCAGGTGAGCATGCATACTCTACTCTGAGGTATTTGGGGTGTTTGGTTGATCATACAGTCACGTGGAAATGCAAGCAGGTCACAGTCAAGTACTTCATTTATACCTCAGAGCAGGTGGAGGACAGAACCTGCACCCAATTGTTTCAATAATGGAGCCTGAACAACAGAATCAAAATGGAAGAAGGAATGGAGGTTAATGAAAGAGAAAGAGTCAGGATCGAAGAGGAGCTTGTGCGAATGGAATAGAAGAAGATGGTCAGAAGAGAATGCCCTGATAGTAGCATATGGTCGGCACTTGAGGGGCAGATGTTGCTCCTGCCGAGTGATCTATAATGATGTATCAAGATGTATAAGGACGTGCTGTGCAGTGGACGAGAGACAGAGCAAGGCTTGGTTTGGCGCCTCACTGAATGCTGAGGAACTGGCAATGGGGACCTGAGCCGTGTTATTGTTGACTGTGCCTGTTCGTACACTTCAGTTTTTACAAAGGTGACACTTTGGGTTGCGATTGGATTTTAAAGCACAGATTCTACCTGGGATTTTAACCGCCTTTTTATTGGATTTATTTTTTGGACATTTTAACCTCCACAATCACAGGATTTTATGGATTATTTAATTACGGCCTAATTAGAGCACTGCAATTTGAAATACTTGGATTTTTTTGTAAATTAAAGCACTCGTTTACGTTATCGCCGGTTCCGGGTTCAAGAGGCCCCCAGAAGCAACTTGAGATTGTGGAGCTGACCCAGACCATCACACCTCATTTGTGAATTTATTAGTATTTATTAGTACACATAACTTCAGTTCAGATACAAGGAAAAAAGATACTGTGCTAACCTGCAAGTTGGCTAAACATCTGTATACCTAAAAGGCCTTGAAATCAAACATTAAAATACTTGTGCACTTTGTAAATGCAGAGGTTAGCCTTGTGTTGTCTCTCTACCCCCTGTATAACAAGAAAGTACCTAAAATCATTTTCATGCTTGTGTCTGACTGGTATCCAAATCCATACTACCATATTCCACCAAAATGCACTGATTCTGGATTACGGGGAATACCATAGGCTATGTTTAATTCCAAAATGTAATTCCAAAATGTAGTTGGTGGTCCTACCTGGGATGCTATGCTTTGGGTATCATGATGATTCTTTTTGAACGAAGTCAAAAGTATGAGGACATGTTCGTGTCATTAGTGATTGAAAAATGACGCGTTTCAAAAAAGTTCTTGTTTAAGATAATAAAATATTTCTTAGCATCTGAAACACTGTTACTGTGGTAAAAATATTTTTAAATTACTTTTAATGTACCATCATGTCTAATATTACCTCAGTGCACCCATTTTAACTGATGTCTGATGACCAATGAAAAGTTAGAATGATGACCAGTGGTGCATCTGCATAAAGGCCAGTGGGAAACTGCCTCACCAACTCTTGTGCAAAATAAGTAAAAAGCTTCCCTCTGTAATTTAATTTGTTGTTAAAATGATTATAACAACCTTCAAATGTGGCTTCTTAAACAATTTTTTTTTCAATTTTCCACCATAAGCTCAATGGAATTTCTTTTCTAGGAGAAATATTATTTTTATAGCATGTGAAATGTCTTCATTCCTGTTGCTACAAGGCTGTTTTTGGGCTCACTGGGGTAACTATATTTGCCCTACTGTGTTCTAGGTTTATCCGTGGGGGGGTGTACACATTGTCACTTATGTACATCTGAGGTTCGCCTTCCAGGCTATTCTGAGGTAAGCAATACCACTTTGGGACACGAGGAAACAATGTCACCGGTGATATCATCTCCCTTTTCTCCAGCATCCCAGAGAAACCACACATGGAAGGAAACTGACTCTGCTCTTTCTGGTCCCTCTGCTATAAAACTGAGATGCACCCGCCCCTTATTCTCAGCATTAAAATTAGGACTGGCTTTTTTTTACTTTTTAATTACACGCTTGCACTTTCGGTTCAAGCTTTTCCCAATCAAGTCTTTGCAGCTCAACTCAGCAAAGACATATGAAAAGTCCAGTACCACTTGCTGTCTTTAAAGGTTGCCAAATTATTTTGAAAATAAGAGAGCACAGTTTTATAATGAATGCATTGAGCACAAGACATTATGCAGATTGGAATCTCCACCTGACAGTGCTAGATTTAAAAAGTCTCCAAGGAAGCCTTTTGTGTGTACTTCTTTTAGCTCGAAGAAAAGAAGCTAACAATATGATGCCCTTGTTTAAAGAAGTACAGAGTCCTGGTGCAGAAAGATAACGTATAGGAAATTGTTTTTTCAATTATTTGTCGGCTTCATGCTGTCCAAAAACAAATATGGCTATGTGGTGGTTTGCGCTTCTACTGGGAAACACCACAGTCATGCAGTGTGTTGCAATCTATATGTTCTTCCTATGTTGTTTCGGTTTGTCCTTTTCACCTCAAAGTCGTTGAGGTGTTGATATTTCAATTCAATTGATATATTTTCCTGAGCAACAGATGGTTGGGAGGCTCTCTGTTAACTTAAGGTTTACCATATATACTCGCATTTAAGTTCTCCCACGTATAAGTCGGGGCTTGATTTTACCATGTTTTATAATGTCGGCCATATAAGTCAAATGTGGAAAACTCAGGCTATTGGTCCAAGAGATTATGATAAGCTAACACCCACCTGAGAGAGAACCACACAGCACACTGCCTTTTTTTTCAATGTATTGTGCCTACATAATCACACAGTAATACCCGAACTATTCCGAATTGACATTTGCACTGTTTTGTTTTTTGTATCTCATACCCTCATACACCTTTATCGTAAGAGCAACCCTTATCTACAATGGAGCATTCGATCAGAAGAAAATAAGAAGCTGATTTTAAATTAAAAGTCATTGAAGTGGCAAAAGAAATTGGTAACTGTGCTGCTGCAACAAAATTCGATGTGTCTGAGAAACTGGTGTGAGATTGGAGGAAGCAAGTATGTATTTTTGAACGGGCATATAAGATGATTTTATGATCAATTTTTCGGGTTTCAAGACCCAACTTATACACGAGTAAATACTAGTTTGTCAGATGATGTTTAGTTTCAGAGGGTATTACAATGATATGATGCCTGCATCCATTTTTTTTATTCATTTTTAAAAAATTTTTTCCATTACTGCTTACTTTAAAAAAGCATTATATGATAACTTATACTACACTTGAAGTCTCTAGAACAAAAAGAGAAAGATTTCCCTTCAGAACAGCAATGCCTGGATAGCGATATTTTTTGACAGTTAGTTTCTAGTTAGTTCACATACTTAGCACAGTTTGAGTTAATTTTTTGCACAAAAAACAAAATTATCAAAATTTTTTAAAAGATTTTGAACAGTAGAAAAATTAAACATTTATGGATTATAAAGCACTGAAAGACTTGAAGACTTTCTGTTTTGAGTGTACCTTTTGCTTGCACATTTAAAAACGTCATTTAGCATTCTGGACACAAGTTTGGAATTCAACTAGATTTACAAGAAGTGTAGGTCTAATGGAGGTGCATCGGTTAGTGCTGAGGCCTCATGGCTGCAGCATTCTGGTTTCAAATCTCACACCTAGTTGTTGGCTGTGTGGAGCTTGCACATTCTCCTGGTGCCTATATGGGCTTACCCAAAAATCTCCAGACATGGGCCCTTTGACTCTCATTTGGATTAAGCAGGTTTGAGAATGATGTGGTATTTTACTTAAAATGTGCCTGAAAAGTACTTGTTATCAAGATCTTCATGTAATTAAAACAATAAGGTATCAGGGATTCATCAATGCATTCCATGTTGTAATTTGTAAGGAACTTCTGGATTTACTGCTTGAGCACTTGGAAGTACCAAAAAAAAGCCATGGTGGGTTGCTGTTTATAGATTTCTTGCCAGTTTTTAATACAATCCAGCTGAATTTTTGCTGAAAAACTGACTGATACATTCTGCTTGGACCCTAACTTGGTTGGGTGGATTCTGGACATTTTAACTAAAGGAACATGAGGAGTGATGTCACTGATTGTTTCTCTGATAGTTTTAACTTGTTCATGGAATCACCTATCCATGGGGACCAATGTTGCTGTCTGTCTCTTTTGTTTATATTGGAGTGGTGGCTCTGAGGCTAGGGATCTGCACTGACAATCGGAAGGTTGTTGGTTCAAATCCCTTAAATGCCAAAAGAGACTCTGCTCTGTTGGGCCCTTGAGCAAGGCCCTTAACCTGCAATTGCTGAGCGCTTTGAGTAGTGAGAAAAGCGCTATACAAATGCAAAGAATTATTATTATTATATTGCACATAAATTGCCGAAGGAGTTCTCACAAGGGCAGACGTATCTTGAAATTTGAACGTGACCCTGTTGTTGTGAGTCTGTTACAAGATAAGAAGGACAGCCTGTTGTTGATGGCTTTGTTCAATAGTGTGATTGTTCCTTTTTTCAGCAAAATGTCTCTAAGACCAAGGATATGGCTATAGATTTTAGGTGCTCCCATCTTTACCAATCTCTCAATAATTATAAAAGAGGAGACTGTGGACATGGCAGAGCAATACAAATATCTCGGGACCATCATTGATAACAGGCTAAACTTTGATCTCAACACAGAACATATTTGTTTGAAGACACAGCTATTCTTTCTTAGGAAACTCAGTTGTTTTAAAGTGGACATAACTAAATTGACACTTTTTCATATGTCCTTTATTGAATCTATTGTTATATTTGCTTTTGCACATTAGTTTGGAAACCTCAGCATTAGGAATATAAACCATCTCAACAATATTGTTAAAAGTAGAAGTAAAATTATTGGTTTGCAACAGACCCCTGTCACTGAGCTTTATCACAAACAGGTTAGAAAGAAGACCAACTCAGTTCTGTCAGACAGTAGCCATCCACTTTTTCCCTAAATTTCAGCTGTTGCCATAAGGCTGCAGATTTAGGTTCTTGAGTGGTAAGCACAACAGATGTAAGAACATTTTATTTCCAGTATTTTAAGCATTTTGAATTCTGTTACTTGTAGGGATGCTGCTGAATTCTGAATAATTATTTTGTGTTTAAGGTAATTATTCTTCTTTGTACAATCCTTGTATGTGTATTTATGATAGCACTGCTTCTCAGTTGTTTGTGTCTGATTATTTTCTTGTATCTTTGTAACAATGCCTTATGTTATATACTTTTCTGCGGCAAATAAATTTTTATCTGAGGTAATAAAAGTCTTCCTAACCAGACCTAGCCTTGGTGTCAAACAAATGCACACAACAGAGGAGAAATAAGTTAATTTGTGACGATGAAAGCAATGTCATTGAACAAATTGTCACACACGTGCGTTTAGGAGACAGCTAAAGGGCCTGGGGAACTGTAATACTACACCAGACCAGGGGGTGGCAGAGTGTGCTGACTGTCTCTCAGTTTCTTGCACACCATTCCCGGGAAATCTCACCAGGTTCCGGCACCTCTGATGATGTTACTTCCGGCACCTCTGATGACGTTCACTTCTGGCACCACCTTCCCCAGCCCTTAAAACCACCATCTTACCTCCAAATAATCAGTTCTGTTTTGGACTCAGTCTTGTGAATATCTCTTTTCAAATATTTCAAAAACTTTTGCAGCTGGGAAATAATATACGGATGGCTGCCCCAAACCTTTATGATGTCTGAAGACTCATTCTTTCATGGCTTTCGTAGTCTGAATCACAATCTGATTGTATGGGTGGTTACCTACCAGGTAACGCTTGTGGTTGGTCAGCAAATAGGCTAACATCCGCCACGGTGTCCTCTTTCAGTTGTGAGAAGCAGATCATAGAATGGTTGAAATAGTTTTACTGTCAAATAATGCAAAGAGTACGTGACACGTGTTGCGAACTATTTCAACCATATATATATATACTGTATATATATATATACAGTACTGTGCAAAAGTTTTAGGGAGGTGTGAAAAAAACAAAGAATGCTTTCAAAAATGGAAGTGTTAATCATTTATTTTCATCAATCAACAAAATGCAGTGAATGAACAAAAGAGAAATCTAAATCAAATCAATATTTGGTGTGACCACCCTTTGCCTTCAAAACAGCATCAATTCTTCTAGGTACACTTGCACACAGTTTTTGAAGGACCTCGGCTGGTAGGTTGTTCCAAACATCTTGGAGAACACTCTGTGGATATAGGCTTCCTCACATCCTTCTGTCTCTTCATGTAATCCCAGATACACTCGATGATGTTGAGATCAGGGCTCTGTGGGGGCCATACCATCACTTCCAGGATTTCTTGTTCTTCTTTACGCTGAAGATAGTTCTTAATGACTTTGGCTGTATGTTTGGGGCCGTTGTCCTTCTGCAGAATAAATTTGGGGCCAATCATATGCCTCCCTGATGGTATTTCATGATGGATAAGTATCTGCTTGTATTTCTCAGCATTGAGAACACCATTAATCCTGACCAAATCTCCAACTCCATTTGCAGAAATGCAGCCCCAAACGTTCAAGGAACCTCCACCATGTTTCACTGTTGCCTGCAGACACTCATTATTGTACCGCTCTCCAGCCCTTCGACGAACAACCTGCCTTCTGCTACAGCCAAATATTTCAAATTTTGACTCATCAGTCCAGAGCACCTGCTGCCATTTTTCTGCACCCCAGTTCCTATGTTTTCGTGCATACTTGAGTCGTATGGCCTTGTTTCCACGTCGGAGGTATGGCTTTTTGGCTGCAACTCTTCCATGAAGACCACTTCTGGCCAGACTTCTCCGGACAGTAGATGGGTGTACCTAGGTCCCACTGGTTTCTGCCAGCTCTGAGCGGATGGCACTGCTGGACATCTTCCGATTTCAAAGGGTAATAAGCTTGATGTGTCTTTCATCTGCTGCACTAAGTTTCCTTGGCCAACTACTGTGTCTACGATTCTCAACGTTGCCCGTTTCTTTGTGCTTCTTCAAAAGAGCTTGAACAGCATGTCTTGAAACCCCAGTCTGCTTTGAAATCTTTGTCTGGGAGAGACCTTGCTGATGCAGTATAACTACCTTGCGTCTTGTTGCTGTGCTCAATCTTGCCATGACATGAAACTGTCTTCCACAACCTCACCTTGGTAGCAGAGTTTGGATGTTCCTCACCCAGTTTGAAGCCTCCTACACAGCTGTTTCTGTTTCAGTTTCAGTTAAAGACTGTGTTTCAACCTACGTGTAACATTGATGATCATTAGCACCTGTTTGGTATAATTGGTTGATCATACACCTGACTATAATCTTATAAAATCCCTGATTTTGTGCAAGTGTACCTATAAGAATTGATGCTGGTTTGAAGGCAAAAGGTTGTAACACCAAATATTGATTTGATTTAGATTTTTCTTTTGTTTCCTCACATTGCATTTTGTAAATTGATAACAATAAACAATCATTATTGATATTTCTGAAAGCATTCTTTGTTTACAGTATTTTTCACACCTGCCTAAAACATATGCACAGTACTGTATATATATATATATATTTTTTTTTTTGCACTCATCATACTACGCTAATGTGATTAAACCTACTTGACATAATGTATAGTATAACTATTATTTGTGAGTCACAGCTTCAGTAAAAATGGGAAAGTGACATTTGAGGCAGCTTTTGATAAGAAAAATTGTGAACAGTTTTAATAAATACAGTGGAACCTCGGTTTGCGAGCATAATTCCTTCCGGAAACCTGCTCGTAGTCCAAAGCACTCGTATATCAAAGTGAATTTCCCCATAAGAAATAATGGAAACTCAGATGATTAGTTCCACAACCCAAAACTATTCATATAAAAATGATTAATACAAAAAATAAAGTAAAAATACATAAAACAAATTAACCTGCACTTTGCCTTTGAAAAGAATCATGGCTAGTGTGAGTGAGTTTCTAAACTCTTGTGGGATTGCACCCAACGGGACGAGACGCGGAAGAGCGTCCCAAAGCAATCGCAGTCTCCCAGCGCTGTAGCAGTTCGCCGTAAAAGCGAATCCAAAAAGATCGCGGACATGCTATAAGCGCCTGCCGTCGATGGGTGATACAAGGAACAAGGAACATTATAAATGTGCAGGGCCCTGCCTGACTGCTGTGTCTATGTATAAATAACCGCGCTGTTGCTGTTTCAAGCTGAATAAAGCTGGTGTTGCTAAAGTACTGAGACTAAGCTTCGTGTTTTAGGGTGCAAGACAGGGACTCGCACGTCACAGCACACATGCGCGCGCGAGCACACACACACGAGCGCGCATGTGCACACATATATACACACACGCGAGCGAGCACACACACATACACACACACGCGCACACACAGTCACAATGCTAATGCTGCAGTAAACAGTATATGCTCGTACGGATGTTGACTATATGAGTGAGGCACGCAGACTCAGACGGAGAATAGGAGACGATTACCCACAATCCCACAGTGAGAGAGAGAAGAACCATCAGCTCAGTTGTGATCACATGACGCTCAGCAGACAAAGCATATACATACTACTCGTACTGCAAGACCTCGCTCGTTTATCAAGTCAAAATTTATTAAAAATTTTTGCTCATCTTGCAAAACACTCGTAAACCAAGTTAACCGAGGTTCCA
This sequence comes from Erpetoichthys calabaricus, assembly GCF_900747795.2. Lineage (NCBI taxonomy): Eukaryota > Metazoa > Chordata > Cladistia > Polypteriformes > Polypteridae > Erpetoichthys > Erpetoichthys calabaricus. The sequence continues at coordinate 176,500,744 of NC_041398.2, forward strand.
CTGTACTAATTTAATCAGTCAATCTACATCCATTACAGTGTCTCATGGCTTTAAAGTCTGTTTAAGTAGCACTGGATGGAAGACAGGAAACAAAATGGGACGACAGTCCATCACATGGAAAATTCATGCAAACACTTACACTTCATCAAATTAACATACCACTTCTTTGTAATTTTAGAAAAAAGTAACGCAGACGCCAAGGGAATGAGTGGCCTATATACAGACAGTGGCCAGGCTTGAATTTATAGCTAACCTAGGTACAACTAAATTAAATTATCCTTCTTCATGCTACTGACAATAAAATCTTTCAATGCTCAGGCATTCATATGGCCTTTAATTTCATTATTTTGTTTTCAGCTGAAGTCGGAATAAATGGTTAAACTATAAAGCCTTTGCAGCATTAACTACCTTTGCAAATTACATGGTCTCACAGTTCCATCTGTTTTAATAGATCATCTACCTTTCCTTTACATAAAATATTGTTTATAAATTACAAATAAATAGTTTTTGGTAATTGTTATGGTAAATGTTTTCCTTTGTGAGTGGGAAATGATATTTGTGATAAAGTCATAGTAATTTGTCTCTAAAATCCCAAAAATTAACTTTATACTTTTCAGATTAATACAGAAAGTTATAATCCTAACCCTATTCCTAACCATGTAAAATACTCTTCAGTTTAAATTTTTCTGTGTTTGGAGTAAATATATGAATCTGGATCTGAAGGCATGGTGGAAACACTTATTTATTATTTCCAAATCTTGATTGCACTATTTCAGTAGTCCTTGTGGAATTACAAATGGCTAACATCATTTGTAACTGACCACATTATGTATGACTACTGTTCTTTATAATATTTTCCATTTCTAAGTTTTTAAAAAGAAGTGCTGATTTTATGAAAGACTTATGTGGAATATTAAAGGATAGGTTCAGTAATTTTCAAGTTGAAGTTACTTCTTCACCATCATGGTATACATTACCACATGAAATAGTGTTCTAATGTAAAGCATTTTTAAATATAAACTTTAAAATATATAATGCCTGTCCTTGCTAAAATATTCAAGAGGCACCAATCTAAATGTGAAAACAAAAATGTAAAAGGGATATTATAGTCATGAGGGACTTTAATTTCCTAAATATTACACGTGCTAACCTTACTGATAGCAGAGTACAAAAGCAGGAGGTTTTACAGTAGATATAATAAACACAGTAAAACACCAATGATAGAACACACCAGTGCAGTTCAAGTGTTTTGTCATTATCAGCATATAATTTAGATTCCAGAGGTGATCAAACAATTAGGATATAGTGACCATAAAAAAAGACATTTCACAGTGTTTTATCAGGAGTACATATTTAAAAACTAAAAACCGTTAAGTTTAATTTTAGTAGAGAAAAATTTGAATAAATATGATTAAATCTAAAAAAAAAGATAAATCAGGAAAGGATTTATAGTGTGGTGCATGCGGAATGGCTGAGCCCTTCTTGGCAGAGCTGCCGCCACACCTGCAAGTATGCCCGAAAGGAGATCATGCCCCAGGTGTCCCACTTCCCATTGCTCTATAAAAGGAGGCGCCTCACTCCCATCAAGGAGCCAGAGTTGCAAGGAAGAAAACATGGTTTGAGGCAGAAGTGGAGGCGGATGAAACAAAAAAAGAGAGATAAGACAAAGTTCTGTGTTCTTCATTGTGCTTATTACCATGTTGTACTGCATTGGTGGTGGAATATTTGCTCAGCTGTCCACCTTTCAGTTTACTGAAATTCTGGGTGAGCAAGTCCTTATTAGGATAGCAAGCCAAACAAAACAGCCATGAAGAAGAGCGTTAATCCGTTTGAGCCATGCATGTTTGAATCATGCTATGCTACAATATTATATATATATATATATATATATATATATATATATATGAACTTGTATGAACTTTCACTTTTTAGAGCTGATTCAATTATAAGGAAAACATATTTCAATCAGTTACTGATTTAAAAATGCAGGAACAGCCTGTAGACTTGTCTAGGTCTCATATCTCACAGTAATAGAAACCTTTAAAGCTAACTGATTGACTATGCTTTCTTTTCACTACCTGAGTTTTCTATCTTGCCGATCGTTCACAGAGCACATTGGTATTGTTGAAGAAGCCCGTGAATTATTTTAATTTCCAAGAGGACATGACTGGAGTCAAAAGAGTGAAGCAGTTTATCATGACTGAAGTGTGCCTTCAAAAGACTCAAATATTGTTCTTTTAGGTTCAAGAATAAAGTGTATTTAATATGACTTTTCTCTGTACTCCTGGTTTAACTTTGGACTATCACTTTTCACATTCTGGTCTGTCTGTTGCAGCCTTGTGCTAAAATAATTTAAATTACAATCTAAATTTAATGTAATGTCACTTCTAAGACAGAAACAAGAGATTATATTTGAAAATAACCATATTCGTATCTTCCCTGATTTCTCACCCTCAACAGGTGCTAAACGAGCCGCTTTTTACAACAAACAGCGGTTACGGAAAGCCGAGATCAGATACAGCCTCTTGTATCCTGCCTAACTGAAAGTGGACATTCAAGGCAAGCATTATATCTTTACTACTATGGAGGAAGCAGAAAAAGAACTAAGAAAACTGAGCCTGACACTTTTCTGAAATACGATCATGAGTTGCACCCTGCCATGGCATGGCAAAGAAGATTTTACCGGCTGTCTAATCCGCTTGCAATGGTACTGTAATTATACATCCTTTTCCCTTCTTGGCCACTTTCTGTTTATGTTTTAATTACAATTATATGTAGTGGGGTGGGGGGACTGGGGGGGGGGGGGGAGAAAGAAAGCAAGCTATATCTGATCTATCCTTTTAATCCTTATAATTATAAGTGCCAATGTAACAATAGGCTTCATGGCAATAACTCCTGGGAAAATTGGAAATTAAGGTCAAAGCTGTCTCATTTTCAGTTAAGACTACAAAATTACATAAAAAATAATTTAAATTAATTTTTTCCCTCTTTAAGCAACACTCAATACCCCAAAATGACAGTGTGAAAACAGGATTTTAAAATGTTTTGCCAATTTAATTGGGAGCGGAGGATGCCATCATCTACATGCTACACCAATCCCTCTCCCACTTGGACAGAAGCAGTGGTGCTGTAAGAATTATGTTTCTGGACTTCTCTTGCGCCTTCAACACCATCCAACCTCTGCTCCTTAGGGTCAAGCTGACAGAGATGGGAGTAGATTCATACCTGGTGGCATGGATCATAGACTATCTTAAAGACAGACCTCAGTATGTGCGTCTCGGGAACTGCAGGTCTGACATTGTGGTCAGCAACACAGGAGCGCCGCAGGGGACTGTACTTTCTCTGGTCCTGTTCAGCCTATATACATCGGACTTCCAATACAACTCAGAGTCCTGCCACGTGCAAAAGTTCGCTGATGACACTGCTATCGTGGGCTGCATCAGGAGTGGGCAGGAGGAGGAGTACAGGAGCCTAATCAAGGACTTTGTTAAATGGTGCGACTCAAACCACCTACAACTGAACACCAGCAAAACCAAAGAGCTGGTGGTGGATTTTAGGAGGCCCAGGCCCCTCATGGACACTGTGATCATCCGAGGTGACTGTGTGCAGAGGGTACAGACCTATAAATACCTGGGAGTGCAGCTGGATGATAAATTGGACTGGACTGCCAATACTGATGGTCTGTGTAAGAAAGGACAGAGCTGACTATACTTCCTTAGAAGGCTGGCATCCTTCAACATCTGTAATAAGATGCTGCAGATGTCCTACCAGACGGTTGTGGCGAGCGCCCTCTTCTACACTGTGGTGTGCTGGGGAGGCAGCATAAAGAAGAGAGACTCCTCACGCCTGGACAAATTGGTGAGAAAGGCAGGTTCTGTTGTAGGCATGGAGCTGGACAGTTTGACATCTGTGGCAGAGCGACGGGCACTGAGCAGGCTCCTGTCAATCATGGAGAATCCACTGCATCCACTGAACAGTATCATCTCCAGACAGAGGAGCAGCTTCAGTGACAGACTGCTGTCACTGTCCTGCTCCACTGACAGACTGAGGAGATCGTTCCTCCCCCACACTATGCAACTCTTCTGTTCCACCCGGGGGGGTAAACGTTAACATTATACAAAGATATTGTCTGTCTGTATACCTGCATTGTTATCACTCTTTAATTTAATATTGTCTTTATCAGTATGCTGCTGCTGGAGTATGTGAATTTCCCCTTGGGATTAATAAAGTATCTCTATCTATCAATTTATTAAAAATAAAAAACTGAAATATCACATTCACACAAGTTTTCCCTTTACTCAGTGATTAGTTCTAGAGCCACTGTCATTGTAAAAGAAAAATGTGCTTGAAACTACCTGTTAGACTAGATCATCCTGATTTAATTTGTACCAGCACATTTTAGATTAGAAAATGAGCTCATATATAACATTTAACTGTGTGCTTTGTTCTCTGATAACAGTTTACATATGAGAAGTCTTATCCCTTATACTTAAGATTTTAATGTGTTTAAGTAGTTTGGGACTTTACATAATATTTAATTCAGAGGTGTGTTTCTGGAGAATGCCATTTATCTAAAGCTGATAATATAATACGATAAATATATTGAAATGTGTTATATAAATGAACCTAACTGATAAAACACAGTGTAATGCAGAGAGAAGCCAAAGTAGACTGACGATGAATGCACCCCACTTTTATGGCTCTGTTAAGCTTTTAGCAAAAAGTGGTCTTACCCTGCTAAAAGTGCAAAATGCAAATCATGTGGAAACCAACTGACATTTCTCCATTTGTGTCACTTCACTACAAAAACAATAAACGTAATAACTGAACAGTGCAACGTAATGTTTCAGAGAATGAAAAACTTATGTGCAAGATGAAAATTGCAGTTGCTCAAAGTCAAACCTATACTCTTGGACTTTTTGTTGACACGGTCTCTGCAGAGTCCATCCTAACTAAAAATAATATGCAAGAGACACTTCTCCAAATGTAAACTGACTCAGCCCAAAACACAGTTAGTGACATATTCCAAAAGCTGATTATTATAGGATGGCTAGCTGCTGAGGTTGTGTGCCAAAACAAAACCGCACTTACTTAATTTTATATTGTGAAAATAGGTACCTGCTTTCTGCACTCTACTTGTAAATTTATGCTGCTATTAGATGATGAACTAGCTTCTGTCATGCTTCAACCTGCTGCAATAAAAGGTAACATAACTCAATAAGGATTTGTGCACAGGGTGAAAATGTGCCAAATGTGAAGCCTTACTGCTTTCAGTACATGAAGCAGTGCTCACAGAACTCAGCCATTTAGATCAGAATGTTGTCTTTGAGAAAACAGGTTCTTCTGAATGGGTATCACCCATGACAGTGACAAAAAACAGGTGATATATGCATGTGTGTGGATTTGTGAGAGCCAAATAAGGCAATTATAGTGGACATTTAACCATATCCAATAATTGAAGACATGTTGTCTAAACTGAAAGGATCTGTGATGTTCTCAACTGTTGATCTCAAGAGGCATACCACCAAGTACATAAAGAAGCTAAGGATCTGACAGTATTCATAATGCATGAAGGCTTGTACAGGTACTCCAGAGTGGTCTCATTTCCTGTCCCCCAGTTTTCAAAAGGTGATGATAAACACAATCAAATCACAGTTTACAGTGCTACCTTGATGATGTTATTGTATATGGAATTTCAGTGGAGGTGCATGACTATAATCACTTTGAAAAGTGTCCATTCAGTCAGACTAAACCGTGTTTTTTCAGGCTATACAATTTCTTCAAATGGCCTGCTGCCAAATGAAACTCATGTCTCTATTATTCTTAATGCTCCAGGTGCTGATGCTATACATACAGGTCTGTGTTCTACTCTTAGCTTGACAGCATGGTACAGCAGATTCATTCCAAACTATGTCACAGTGCCAGAACCCTTATCAGCACTACTTTGGAAGAACTGTACATTTACATGGACCCCTGAAGCTGAAAAAGGTTTTTCAAAAGTAAAAATGATGATTGTGGACAGTCCTGCCATACCTTTATTTGGCCCCAGGTTGCAAACACTTCTGTCAACAGATGCATCTGACTACAGCATGGTAACAGTCCTTACACAAGTTTTGGAAATCACTGCAAATGCCTTCGCATAGCCTATCTGATGTTGAGCAGAAATACTCAGTTGTAGAAAAGGAAGCATTGGCATGTGTTTAGGCTGCTGAAAAATGATGTACTGTATATGGCAATGGGAAGAAAGTTGCTTCTAGGAACAGATCATCAGGCCTTAACAACACTTCTGACAACAAAACAAAGCAACCTTATAGGATTGTGAATCACAAGATGGTCGGCTCACTTACTTTAATTTGATATTGATATTCAGTACAGGACAGGGACTCTAAATCATGTTGCTGACTGCCTTTCTAGGCTGCTTCTGCTTGATGCTGAGAATGCTCAAGAGGAATCAATTGAATCTGTAGCTTTTGTGTTGGCTGACATGAGTGCAGTATCCAAAGAAGAATTTATGAATGCTTGCCAGGCTTGCCCAGTACTTTATGCGTACTCGGACACAATCACACTGTTTCAAAGGAAAGGCGCAGGATAAATTTCGAAGGCCATATTTTTAGATTAGATATAAGATTGCAGCGGTTGATGTCTGCATCACCAATGGTTATCACCGCTTGGTTGTGCAACAGTAACTCCAGAAAAAAAACTCAGACATCGCCCAGTAAAGCCATCAAGGCTTCAGATCAACAAACTGGAATATTGATAAAAGACTACCCCACATGCAGACAACATGACAAAACTTACATCACACACAATACTCCTCTGCAATCTTTACCGCTTCCTGATATTGTGGGACCCTTTGACTTGTGCCACCTGACTGCAGGTATATGTTCACTTTGGTGGGATATTTTAGTAAGTGGCCTGAAGTTGCTTTTTGTTCCAGAATTGATACACAGACTGTAATCCAAAACACTGAGCTCAACCTTTAGCAGAGAAGGGGATCCATGTGAACTTGCTTCAGGATCATTTTTTTTAACTTCATGGCATGTGATTTCACAGACTTGAAACACTTGAAATCATCAGTTTACTCACCTCACTCCAATTGGGAAGGTAGAAAGATTTAACAGAGTTCTAAGAACTGTTTACAAGCTGCAACCATCCAGGAAGATTCATAGAAATTCACCCTGAGGTTTTTAATGGAATACCAATCAACACCATATGCTACCACTGGTGAGTTTCCATTCAAACTTCTTCAGGGCAGGTAAATGAGAACAAACATTCATCCATCCATTATTCAACCCACTATATCCGAACACAGGGTCATGAATTGACTTGCATTTGCAACTGAAGGTGATAATGTCATAGTAGAAACAGTGAAGAAAAATCAGGAAAAGATTAAAAGCTATATTGATGCAAAATGATATGCAAAACAAGCTACTTGAAAAAGTGGGAGTAAAGAAACCCTGGAAGGTTAGAAGGAGGAGTGAGAATACATAAACTGTGATAAAGACCTCTCCAAACACTTACCTTCTAGGTGATGGCAAAATGTGGAATGCTTCACATCTTTCAGCTTTGCCTGATAGCTTACATAAAAACAATCCTGAGAATGTACAAGATAATGTCTCAACTGATTAATACATTTCAGACATACATTTCTGAAGGGAACAGCCAGTGAAAGGTCAGTTTCAGAAACCCTCTTGCTTGGACTAAAGACTATATAATGTACTGCATTATCTCAAGTCTAGATGGTTGCAGTTGTTGGGAAGTTATAAAAAAGAAGGCTACACTGTTAAGTAATTAAGGTAATCTTTGTTAGAAAAGGGGGAAATGTTGTGTTGTGATATAATACTATAATGGCTAAAAAAATGGTGTTTGAAGACAAATGAATTACTTACCATTGCCAGTCTCTTATTTAATTGAAAAGAATCAATTTTACAAAAACATCAGGTGGCTAGATCTAGGAAACTTAATGGGTGTCCCAAACTTCTTCCATTTAGGAATAATGAAGACAGCTGTGCTTTTGTGAACATTCAATGCTGTAGGATTTTTTGTAGCCTTTGCAGGTTCTGTGGGTTGACACAATCCTGTCTCTAAGCTCTTTAATCAAAGCCTTCAACCTTGTGTCTTTGGTTTTTGTTGTAATATACATTATCAGTTGTGGAACCTTCTATAGACAGGTGTGTGCCTTTCCTAATTATGTCAAATCAATGGTCGACTCCAAACAAGGCGTGGAAACATTTCAATGATGATCAATGGAATGGGATGCCAAATTTACGTGTCATGGAAAAGGGTCTAAATTCTTGTGTCAATGTTACTTCATGGTTTTTTTTTGTGTTTGTTTAATATGAGTGTTGCTTGATGATGCAAAAAGTTAACTTAAATGATATTAGCACAAGGTTGCAACAGCAAAATGTGAAAAAAATGAAGGGGTCTGAAAATTTTCTGAATCCACTGTATTATATACCACAATATATAAATGTAATTTTTCAGAATTTAGACAGTTATTTCATCATTTATATGCAGAGAAAATACCATAAATGTGACCGTCCAAGCAGGTTCCATGGTCCTTGGCAGGTTGGACCCAGAACTGTTAATAACGAAATCCAGGATAAGCTGGGCAATGAAGACACATAAAGTCAGAAATAGGTAGGTGAAAAGTGCTCTGTGCTTTTATTCTACAAACAAAGTCAAACAAGAGTGCAAACAGTGCAGTGTTTCCTTAAATAAATTGTGACGTGTGAGTCCCTGTCTTGCACCCCAAAACATGAAGCAGAGTCTCAATACTTCAGCAAAACCAGCTTTTATTCAGCTTAAAACAGGAACAGCAGGGTTATTTATTGTTGTAGGATCTGCCATTCTCCTATACACAGACACAACAATCAGGCAGGGACGGGGCCAGGTTAGTGGCCAAGTAATACTGTTCCCTGAAGATATAATGTTCCTTGCATCACCTATCGATGGCAGGCACTTATAGTGCGACTGCAGTCTTTTCGGATTTGCTTTCGTGGCGAGCTGCCACAGTGCTGGGAGCCTGCGGTTACCCTGGCAACTGATAGGCTATCTTCCACAGATCACACTTCGGGACGCTCTTCGGCGTGTCGTCCCGTTGGGGGGAGTCCCAAAAGAGCTTAGAAACCTTACAAAATAAATAATCCATGATAAAAACTAGCAAAGATTAAAATCCATTAATAAATAAAAATAATCCATCCATCCATCCATCCATCCATCCATCCATCCATCCATCCATCCATCCATCCATCCATCCATCCATCCTCTTCCACTTATCCGAGATCAGCAGCTTAAGCAGAGATGCCCAGACTTCCCTCTCCCCAGCCACTTCTTCTAGCTCTTCCGGGGGAATCCCGAGGCATTCCCAGACCAGCCGGGAGACATAGTCCCTCCAGCGTGTCCTGGGTCTTCCATGGGGCCTCCTCCTGGTTAGATGTGCCCGGAACACCTCACCAGGGAGGCGTCCAGGAGGCATCCTGATCAGATGCCCAAGCCACCTCATCTGACTTCTCTCGATGCGGAGGAGCAGCGGCTCTACTCTGAGCCCCTCCTGGATGAATGAGCTTCTGACCCTGAGCCTCCAAGTCCCCAGGCTCTGCTTCCTCATTGGAAGGCATGTTAGTGGGACTGAAGAGGTCTTCGAAGTACTTCTCCCACCGACCCACAACGTCCTGAGTCGAGGTCAGCAACGCACCATCCCCACCATATACAGTGTTGACACTGCACTGCTTCCCCCTCCAGACACACCAGATGGTGGACCAGAATCTCCTCGAAGCCATCCGAAAATCGTTCTCCATGGCCTCCCCAAACTCCTCCCACACCCGAGTTTTTGCCTCAGTAACCACCGAAGCCGCATTCCGCTTGGCTTGCTGGTACCTATTAGCTGCCTCCAGAGTCCTTCAGGACAAAAGGGCCCTGTTGGACTCCTTCTTCAGCTTGGCGGCATCCCTCACCGCCGGTGTCCACCAACGGGTTCGGGGATTGCCGCCACGACAGGCACCGACCAACTTACGGCCACAGCTTCGGTCAGCCGCCTCAACAATAGAGGCATGGAACATGGCCCATTCGGACTCAATGTCCCCCACCTCCCTCGGTACGTGGTCGAAGTTCTGCCGGAGGTGGGAGTTGAAGCTACTTCTGACAGGGGACTCTGCCAGACGTTCCCAGCAGACCCTCACAACACGTTTGGGCCTGACTGGCATCCTCCCCCACCATCGAAGCCAACTCACCACCAGGTGGTGATCAGTTGACAGCTCCGTCTCTCTCTTCACCCGAGTGTCCAAGACATGTGGCCGCAAGTCCGATGACACGACCACAAAGTTGATCATCGAACTGAGGCCTAGGGTGTCCTGGTGCCAAGTGCACATATGAACACCCCTATGCTTGAATATGGTGTTTGTTATGGACAATCCGTGACGAGCACAGAAGTCCAATAACAAAACACTGCTCGGGTTCAGATCGGGTGGGGGGGGGGGTTGACATTCATCCCAATCACGCCCTTCCAGGTCTCACTGTCATTGCCCACGTGAGCATGGAAGTCTCCCAGCAGTACCAGGGAGTCCCCAGAAGGTATGCCCTCTAGCACCTCCTCCAGGGACTCCAAAAAGGGTGGGTACTCCAAACTGCTGATCGGCGCATACGCACAAACAACAGTTAGGACCCATCCCCCACCCGAAGGCGGAGGGAGGCTACCCTCTCGTCCACCGGGGTAAACCCATATGAACAGGCTCCAAGTCGGGGGGCAATAAGTATGCCCACACTCGCTTGGCGCCTCTCATCAGGGGCAACTCCAGAGTGGTACAGAGTCCAGCCCCTCTCAAGGAGATTGGTTCCAGAGTCCAAGCTGTGCGTTGAGGTGAGCCTGACTATATCTAGCCGGAACCTCCCGACCTTGTGCACTAGCTCCGGCTCCTTCCCCTTCTGAGAGGTGACATTCCACGTCCCAAGAGCGAGCTTCTGTAGCCAAGGATTGGACTGCTGAGGTCCCTGCCTTCGGCCACCACCCAGCTCACACTGCACCTGACCTCCTTGACTCCTCCCATAGGTGATGGGCCCATGGGAAGAAAAATAAATGAGTAATTAAAACAAGATAAAATCCCAGGCAGAATCTTTTCCTTTCCCTAAAGACAATCCAAGAGCCTTAGTGCCTCCACTCTAAAACCGACATCCGACAACCATCCTGTGGCATCCCAGGGACCCTGCAAGCCCTGCTCCTCCGCCTGCCTCCATTCCTTGGTGTCTGCAAGAACCTGCACTGAGCGCATGGTCACTCCTTCTCCATGGAATGTTCACACTACTCTAGGGTCCATAACCTGACCACCTGCCTAGTCTCTTCCACTGCACCTGCTCGGCCACAATTCTGCTCTTCCTTTTTTTCCTTTCTTTTTTCCATCATCACAAGAGTCTTTCTCGTTGCTCCTCCCAATTTCAATGTTCAGGCTCCCTTTTAAACTATATCCAGCCACAGCTGTAATCTTCTGCTCCAAGGTGCAAATGAAGCACTTGATAGATCCACTCTTGTTGAATGCGCAATCGTCCAAGTACCCCAATCAACCTTGGGGTGTTGTGTGCCTGTGTCCCCCAGAGCCTGCACACTCTGGGTCCTTCATTTATTTATTTAAAAATGCATGTCACCACAGACCTCTCTCATCACAATAATTCTTTTTTCTCAGAAAGTTAATGCTCCTGAGGTCTACGACCTGGTTCTACAAGACTTCCAGCTAACTGTGTGAGCAATTACATTTTGGCGAGAACTGTGTACCTCTCAACTGACGCCTGCATGTGTAATTATAGAAAGTGAATCTATTATGTGCTCCTCTTTGCAGAATTGAGTGTGTAACTGACAGTAAACTCTTGTCATTATAACAGAAACCCATTGTTTTAAAAATCACTCAGAATCTGTTACAAATATACTGTTTTGTATAGTGTTTGGAAACTATTTAATCACTATCAGGTGCAAAGTTTAATTTTAATTATGTTCTTCCATCTTCAAAATATTATTTTACAAGTAAGGTATTAATGTCCTTAGAGACTTACAATGTTTTGTGAGTGCATGGGGACACACTGCCAACTAAAACACAAAGTATTTGAATTATTTTTCTGTTCCAGACTTCAGGGATGCTTTTAATGAGCAAAAAGAACAGAAGGAAAACAAGGTAAATAATTAAATTAGAGCCAGTCAAAAATTACTTAACAGTGACAAATTCTCTTTGAACTTTCACACAGAAGAAATCAAGTTTTTTATTTTGTTTTAACTCAGACCTGCCTAAAATATGTTCACTATTTTGCAGGGTAGGGGCCATTTGGTGAAATCTCAGCTTCTACATTTTAGGGCCACATTTAAGTGAACTTCAATTACTCTTGAGAGCTTCAAGTGAATTGATTCTCTGTTCCTGCCCCACTTATATCATGAATGTAAGTCACATTATCGGAAGGGGCAGAGCTTCAAGTTCTTATCTACTTGTTAAACTAGGAAGACTTCATGGAGCTTTTGGTTCTCTACTGGGTCACTTCTTCTGTTAGCCACTAGTCCACTCCTGAAAAAAGAAAAGAACATGTTTTGAATTGTCTTACCTTTTCCCTGTGCTCATGATACGATCGTTTTTGAGGAGGTTGATATAACTATAACAATAAGTGAAAGACACTATTTGCCCTTTTTACAAAATCAATTCTAGTGATATATAACAAGCTTTGATAGTTATAGGTTTATTTTTGGAATGGATGGTAATTCCTACACGAACCTGTTATTAGGTAAAATGTCTCCGTCACTGCATCAGTGTACCCTTCACTCCAGCTGCTCACTGTCAAATTTGCATCTGACTTGAACTTGAATGACTCTTTAGGTTGCACAATTCCTTCACTAAAGAATTCTCTTCACCAAATTACTCTTACTTAAGAATAGACTATATATTTCTTTCTGACTCACTTGTCTCATCTCTGTCTAACTTCTGTATGGTCTCATCATCACTCACAGACCACAGATGCATCTTGTCCCAACAGTACTTCTCCTCTTTACCATCCTGTGTAGCTAACTGGTGGTTTACTTTATCCTTGCTTCTTGATCTGGAATTTTGTTAGAAGTAAACTTCCATCCCAGAAATTTCTGTATTTCTGGAAGATTTACAGATTTCCATTCTTGGAAATAAAAAAGGCGGTTTGCAATTTTTACATTAGCTTTGCCTCCAGTCTAGTACAGTCCCATAAACATAAGATTATAGACACAAGGTCTTGCCTCACTACTCTTGATGGTGGACACCTTTGTGTGATAGATCCTAGTTATAAACTTTTGGTTTCTAATTTGAGGACAGAACTTAACCAGATTTTGTAGTGGGCTGAACTTACAGTAAATTGCCAGCTGTTTGCTATGTAAATGCAGTTAACTTGCCAACATATCATCCATTTGGAGTAAAGCTGAGCACCTCCCTAATAAGTCAAATGAAATTAATAAGTGTTTCCTAGAATTTTATTCTAAATTATTTTCTGAATATTCCAATCCATCCCCTATTCAGATGGACTCATTTTTATCTAAACTAACCCTTCCCAGACTTTCCAAGGGCAAGGATGAAGCCTGCATTTTAGATCCTCCCGTTACTGTGAATAAACTTAAGGAAGCTTTTGATCATTGCATGCTGGGAAGACTCCTTGGCCTAATAGGTTCCTGCCAGAGCTCCTCTTAGCATTCTGAAAAAAACTATAAATCTCACTCTATCAAATACTTAACACTGCTATGTCCTCCACTGGACTGGTCAATTCTGTTAACACAGTTAAAACAAGACAAAAAGCCCACTAATTGTTCAAGCTATCACCCAATTTCCCTGATTAACTCCAACACAAAGTTGTCGGCCAAGCTTCTGTCAAACTACATTCAACTAGCAATCCCCAAATTAATTTACCCAGATCAGACAGACTTCATCCGTTCTCATATAGGGGCAGATAATGTAAGGCATATCCTACACATCATTAATGCTGCTCCTAATATTCCACACACTCCTGCTCTACTTTGTTTAATGCCAAAAAAAAATTGATTGTATAAACTAGAAGTTTCTCTGGCAAGTTTTAAATCAGATGGGTTTTGGCACATGTTATAGTAATATGATCAAAACACATTATTCATCAACCTTTTGCAGTCATTTCCATTAATTTGTTAATATCGCAACCCTTTCGGATTTATAAAATGCCAAACAGGGCTGTCCAATTTTTCCCCTTCTGTTAAATTTGTCTCTTGAGCCTCAAGAGATTACTATTCCTCAGGTTTAATTTTCCCTATCATTGTACATGACACCCACCATAAAATTTCTCTCTATGCTAAAGAAAGCATGCAATCTGACCTTCTTCACACGCTTAACTTGTTTAGTTCAATTGAATCCCTATCTGTGTATAAAATTAATTGGACTAAATCTTCTCTTTTTTTGTCTCAAGTCTTCTGATATTGAATTTTGCTCCTCACTGCTTGTTCCGTGTGCAAACAGCATCAAGTATCTTGGGACTGGCATTTCTCTTTACACCACATCACATCAACACACTATCGTCACATTCTTAAGAGTGGTAAAGACTCTGTGTCCCGCTGGTCTCACATGCCCCAGTCCTTCCATTTTAGACAGGTTGTTAAAAAAATTAATATTGCCCCAAGTTCAGTTGTATTACTGCTATGCTCCCCCCCCACATCCCGCCCCAATAAAATCTTGTCAAGAAGTTAGTTCTCACCTGTCTTGATTCCTGTGGGATGGCAAAAGAGCCTCCTGTGAAACACTTCATCTTGATGTGTGGCAGGTGTGTTGGTAGAGTGTCCCTACCCGATTCAGAATTATACCACTGGAATCTGTTTGGAACTGGCTGTTATATCCTGGAAGCCCTCTGTCCTGGTTTTCATGTTGAATAAAACCTGGTCCTCCCCTGATCTCTCTCACTTCCACCTTCTGTGAATAGAAAACAGCATTCCCTTAAATTAGGTCCAATAATCTCTTATGCACTCACAGTTTACTGCAAAGTAGATAAACATGTAGGTCCCTACCCAAGTCTGCATTCGCATACCCCCATTTTTAATAAACATATTCTACGAAAAGGAGGCAACTCTCATTCTCAGACTAGGATAAGCATGGCATCATTAGACTTGATGATATTTTTGTTGGCTTGGAGTGTTCAGATCGTCCACAGTTGCTATTCCATTCTCCTCTTTTTACTTTCTTGTATACAAAATATAGGGAAATGTATTGAAATACTCCAAAAATTGGACCTCGAGATTTTGATGAATCTCAACATTTTAGACCTCCCTGAGTCTGAAAATACAATTTTTGGAATTATGTCTGTGTGTCTGTTTGCATTTGTGTGTGAATGTAAACACGATAACTTGAGTACACTTTCAGTTAAGTCAACCAAATTTTGCACACAAGTATCAGGTACAAAATGTAGATTACTAACAACTTTTGAGCTATTTCTGCTAACCGGAAGTGATACTTTTTTTATTCATGCAGCTGCAGAGTCAGATTTGTTCAACTTTACTTTTATAACGATTGTTCAATATATTATTAATTTGATTTGATTTGTTGTTGATGGTTGTTTAATGAACATAATATAAAAATATAATCATCGGAGGAAAAAGAGGGTGTGCTCTTGACGTGCCATTTATAAATTGTGGTGGGGTTATTTTTAGAACAACTCTTTGTTATTTGTAGTAACACCTGTGTGAGTTGTAAAAATAAAGGCTATTTTTTGGTCAATTTTCTAGCCTCATTCCTCATTTCAGTTGAATGAATTTATCTTGAACACCTTAAAGGAATATGCCACCCAATGAAGATTTTGTTTTTATACAATACTTACCCCATGAACTTTGCAGTGATATACAAGAAAAGATTTTAATCCTGTGTTTTTGTATAGAACAGATATAAAATTTCTGTCACGATACACGTGTGTAGTAATACAGTATAAGTTTATGATGTCACATAATCTACATGTGAACTCATCTAGTTGTTTTCACACAATATTCCAAATATAAACATTTTAACTAAAATAATGTGAAATAAGCCACTTCTGGAAAACACTCTTATAAATTAAAATGTAACACAATCAGACATGAATGAGCATTTGAAATATGTGTCAGGAATGTAGTGTATTATTATCTATTTGGCATTACTGAATGCTGAGAAAATTTGAATTACATAAGAGTAATTTAAAAAGCAATTTTATTATTAACTTGTAAATAACACTTCTACAAATATAATTCCTTCAGAAAAGGTCATGTAAAATATCTAATGGCACTCACTAAAGACAATGTTTTATCAAAGGACAGGTGAATATTTAAGGCTTGGATTTGCTTTGCATTAATAATACTTTGATCGGGCAGTTCATGGGTCTGACGCTAAACCTGTTTCGCTTCACTAGTCAGAATATTTGATATTGAACCTGTCTAGAGCCATGCCTGGCAGGATATACATGCTATTTTTCTTTCTTTTTCAGTAATAGAGGTTGACAGATCTTAAGACATTAAAGACCTTAGAGCTCTTAAGGTTCATCCTGCAAATCCAGAAGTCTGGGCCTAGAACATAGTAATGGGGCTTTAAAAGATTTTTGCTGTAGGTCTGAACATACTTTTACCCTATAGTTGCATCTAAGCAGTTAGTTTAGAACAGGGGTGGGCAAAGTCATTCCTGGAGGGGCACAGTGGCTGCAAGTTTTTGTTCCAACCCAATTGCTTAATAAGAAGCACTTATTGCTCTAAAAACACTTCTGCTTCATTTTAGTTATCTCCCTCATTAAGATTTTGAACCCTTATTGCATATTTAAGTCTTAAACAGCTGCATTCTCGGTTTTTAATTGCTCCTTATTAACAATAAGATGCAAATGACAAAAGAAACCAGCAGTTATCCATTTTGCTTGTTACCCTTTGCACCTGTGTGTATTTATTGTGCACTATTTGATTTAATTAAATACTTGGAAGGAAAGAGAAGAGAAAAAAGTGAAGGATTGAGAATTACCCATCTGTTTTACACTTCAAAGTATTTGGATGATATCCTTAGAATGGAAAAAAAATCTAGGAAATGAGAATGACTTGACATAGCAGAGTTAAAGCACTAACAAGCCATGAAATGTAATTATTGGCAAGGATTGTTTTCTAATAAAGCAACAGGATGGTTGGAACAAAAACCTGCGGCCACTGCTGCCCTCCAGGAATTACTTTGCCCTCCCCTGGTTTAGAAGAAACGTTGGTCTTTTGGATATGGTAGGAAATTGGAGTACATAGAGGAAACTCACACAGATATAAAAGAAGACAATGAAGACCAGTCAGACATATGTTGATGTACCAGATATCACAATGTACAAACAGATGAAGACCTTCCTAAACTAGATGCCTTGGATGAATAGAAAGGATAGACTCCAGCTGAAAGCTCGCTATGCCGCTTTCAGATCTGGTGTTGCTGAAAGCAAAGCACACCCAGGGCCAATCTGAAAAATGGTATCAGGAGAGCCAAAAAGAAATACAAGCAGCAAATTGAGGATCATTTCAAAAACTCTGACCCCAGACGTATGTGGAAATGCATCCAGACCATCACAGAATACAGGAAGGTAAATACGTCTCCAACAAAATTAATGTCTCCCTTCCTGACAGTAACATCTTCAGTCTGTCTTTGGCCAAGGCTGTTGTCCCTGTATGACTAGAGTCCACAACAATTATCCTCTTCAGGGTGCCTGAATGGCTATTGCCCTGTTGTACTCAACCCCATCATCACCAATTGCTTTGAGAGATTTGTTCTGGCCCACCACAAATCCAGCCTACCTCCCACACTAGATCACCATCAGTTTGCCCATCATCCCAACAGGTCAACAGAGGATGCCATATCTCAGCTCTTCACTCTACCCTACAACACCTGGATAACAACAACACCTATGTCAAGGATGTTATTTGTTGATTTTATCTTCACATTTAACACCATCTTCTCCTCTAGTCTAGTAACTAAACTCAGCAACCTTGGCATCAGCACTTCTTTTTGTAATTGGACACTGGACTTTCTAACCAACAGACCCCAGTTTGTCAGGCTAAACAACCAGACATCCTCTACCCTTACCCTGAATACCCACATTCCACAAGGCTGTGTTTTCAGCCCACTCCCCTACTCCCTCTTAATCCATGACTGCATCCCTTTATATGGCTCCAATTCCATCATAAAGTTCACAGAAGACAGTAAGGTAATAGGACTGATCGTTGATCAAAAAACTAAAGGCAGCAGACATGCTCCCATCCATGTAAATGGGGCTGAGGTGGATTGTGTTTCCATCTTTAAATTCCTGGGCATCCACATCTTGGACAATAACCACTACCACTCTGGTCAAAAAAGCACAACATTGACTTTACTTTCTCAGGAGGCTAAAGAAAGCCTGCCTGTCTCCTCAAATTCTTTTGAACTTTTACCGCTCCACTGTTGAAACCATATTGACAAGCTGCATTACAGCACGGTATAGCAACTGCTCCATAGCTGATAGGAAGGCCCGGCAACAGATGGTGAAAAATGCCCAACACATCATTGACATCCCACTGCCAACTATTGCTGACTTGCACCATACACGATGTCTGCGACAGGGTCACAGCATCATCAAGGAGGCCTCACACATCAACCATTGACTGTTCACCCTCATTCCGTCAGATCCTACGGTCTGAACCCTTACCATTCAATAGCTGACCTTTCTAAATATCAATAACTTCTTACTGTACTCTATGTATATATTCACCTGTTTAAGTATATCTATTCTGTATATAAAATATTTCATATATCTATATTTATTCATTCCATGTACTACTGATCAGTATTCACATCTATATACACTTCCTTAAATATACTACTACCTGTAAATTCAAATATCATATATATATACATTCTCATTTGTATGCTGCCTTATTGCCCCTTACTGTTTATTGCACTTTTATGTACCATTTGCACCCACTGTTTATTGCACCTTAGTATATTGCTTGCACTTTCTGGTTAGATGCTAAACTGCATTGCATTGTACCTATACAATGACAATAAAGTTGAATCTAATCTAATCTAATATGGGGGCATGACACTAAATGATCTGTCACCCGAGGAAGCATGTTTGATTTGTGGGACCATTAGGAACCCAGTAGCAGAGGTCCTAAGGAAGAAATAATGTCTCTCCGAGCCAGTTCCAGTGAAGACAGTTGCCTCAATGAGGTTCTTTTGCAGAGATCTGATCTGAAGCCTGTTTCCGTTACAGAGTTTTCGTGGTTGTAAGCTTTGTAGTAACATAATAGGTGCACCAACCTTCAAAAGCAGAGTATGCGGAGGCATGCCCGGAGGATTCAGAGTGTGAAGAAACTCTACCAGATAGTGCACCGCATCCTCTAGTTCTACAACAGAGTCGACAGACTTATATGTTTTTGTTTCGGAAGTTAGTTGGTGAAGTAAAATGGTGTTTATATGTGAAGTCATGTAATTTTGTTGTGTTAGAATAGCTCTCTCCCTCAACCATGAGACGTCCTTTTTATGCAGATTTCGTAGGTTGGGGTAAACATTTTCAATAAGGGTTTGTAAGGTATTCACCAGGAAACAGAGACTATTAGGAACATTGATTTTACAGTTCTGTTCAATTAAATTGCTATCACCTGTTTTGATGAGGACAGCAACGAACTCTCCAGGTTTTTGGTCGCAGTTCAAGTAAACCCTCATGTTTATTCTTAAGGTAAGAACGTTGGTCCTAGGCCATAGGTATGAAGACTTCAGACATGCTTTAACTGCGTTGGTGCGTGTTCCTCTTGGGAAAAAAGAAGATGTAATTTTCAAAAGTTCGTTACGGGGCATGGCGTGAAATGAAACATTCTTAATGTTTGTAAGTACAGTCTAAAGGATGAGCATGGGAAATTTGGGCTTCCTACGTATATTGGAAGTCGCAGAAATAGTGAGGAGGAGTTTCCCCTATATATATATATATATATATAGTTTAGGGGGTACACCCGTTTCCCCCCTTGGGTGTTGCAATAGGACATGAAACATACCTAACTTTTTTGTAAATACACTGCAAGGAATGAGCATGTGAAATTTCAGCTTCCCACCTATATGGAAAGTGGGAGAATTAGTGATGAGTCAGTGAGGGCTTTGCCTTTTATATGTATAGATACTTTGCTATATGGCTGCCAGTTTAAAGACAGGACTGTCTGTACACTTGGTGTATGTGAGAACTCTAGTACATGTGTTCTGTTTTGCAAACTAATGAGTGTTTTAATAGGAGGACCAGTAAACCAGGAGTTACTGCATCTCTCGTATTAAGTAATGGGCAAAGAAGAGTGATATTGTGAAGGTCGTATTAAGCTGTTTTGATAAGAGAGCTTACAGTGGATTCGGAAAGTATATTGCAGCCTTATGCTAAAATCATTTTAATTAATTTTTTCCCACAACAAGCAACAATGAATGCCTTGCAATTGCAAGCAACAAAAGGATTTTTGAAATTTTTGAAAATGTATTAAAAATTTTAAAAAATGAAATAAGATTGTAAGATGGCTACACCCACTTTCAAGCTGGTGACAAGTTGTTTAAGTTCTGTTGTATACTATAGGGAAAAGTGGGCAGCAGGGACCTTTATGGTTCTTAGACAGAAAAATAATTAAATATATTAGAACAGATGTAATTATACAGTATTGAGAAACCACATCACCCAAACAGGACAGATCAGAAGAGGTTTGTAAGAAATCGGAAAAAGCAAATGGATTGATAGGCTTAATATTATGAAAGGTGTAAAGTAGTTTTCTTTTGGGTTTTAGAAAATGGAATACAAAAGTCACATTCTATGAGTTTTATTTTTAGAACATTATACCCCAAAGGTGTCATTAGGTTTATATTTATAGTTTCATGGTGGCTGCCATTTCTCACAAAAAAAATTAAAAAGGCAAATTTGTTCTGAATAATGAAATTATAAATGAATGATGCCATACCCAAAATGGAGTGACACTTTAACAAAGCACGTCTTTTATGACTGGGAACTGCAGAGCACCCAGATGCTCTGTGTTAGGCAGGATGAGCAAGCTATACAACTTCATCAAACAAAAGAGTGAAGACAACATCCTGCTGAGAAAGTAAAAACTCACCCACCTGCTATGTCAAGAGGTGTAGGACACAGCGGTAGAGGGCTTGCAGCAATCAGGAAGGTGAACATAACATGCCTGTTGCATGAAACCTCCTCACTAGGTGTAATTCTTAAATACCAGAAATGTGGTATGTAGTAAACGACAAATCCAAAATCAAATCAGACACGTAGATCCATACAACAGCAAAACTGCATAAACAGGGAAAAGTATCCAAAAAGATTGTAGTACGAAATAATAGTTCACAAACAGGAACAAAGAAAACAAAGCTTTTCTTTTCTCAGAGAGAAGTGGCAGCCAGACACATACAGCATTCCCTCACAGAATAAATACAAGGTGCATAGCGTCTCCTGTTCTAGGTAATGCGTAGTTTAGAGAACAATCAGGCATCTTTTGAAACAGGGGCCACAAAGGATTAATTAAGAATAAAAATGATTTTATATGGAAAATGCAACCTGGCTTGCAATTTAGATTGATCATCTGGCCATACAAATCAAGCCAAAAGTAAAGAATTTAGCTGTTATTATAAACTCATCTAAAATTCAAGCAACAAATCAACAACATTACCAAGAATGTGTTCTTTCATTTTGGAAAAATTATGGGTTAGACCTCATATAATTTCTTACGATGCCGAAAATTTGTGTACACTTTTGTTTTTAACTGATTAGAATACTGTAATGCACTACTAACAGGGCTACCTTAAAAACACAAATTGGCTGCAGCTAGCTCAGAAAGCAGCAGAAAGAATCATAACTTAAACAAAATTAATAATGCTACAGAGCTTGCCTGTGTCCTTTAGAATTGTGTCAGTTCCACTGGATCAATGTACTCAGCAGCTGTTTTTGGTGAAAAAAGACTGGAATCTATGTCTTTATTATCAAACAGAAAAGGTAGTGGTCCAAAGACCCCTGAGGAACTTTACTGGTAACTTCACTCCACATCTCATCCTATCTGTACTGTTTGTCTTCTGGCAGTTAACCAACTTCAGATTCAGTTTTGTAGGTTAGCTTTGATGACAACAGCTTCTAGCTTCAGAATTAATCTTAGGTGTGAGACTGAGTCAAAGTTTAAATAAATTATGTTGTATGTTTTGCTTTTGTCAACTACTGCAACTAGGTTTGGCAAGGTCTTCCTCTTATAAACCCATTTTAGCTCTTTATTTAGTATGTTATTTTCATATAGGTACTTCCTATTTCCTATTTCCTTCATATTATAGTTTCCATAGTTTTGCATGGTACAGAAATTAAGACTTATTGGACCGTATTTACCAGGATCCATTTTGCCTCCCTTCTTGAAGATGGAAGTCACATTTAAATTTCCAGTTCTCAGGTACTTTTCTTTCTTAAGTGATTGTTTAAGTATTCCTAATAAGGGTTTATAGATGACATCTTTAATTTCTTTCAGCACAATTGGTAAAATCCTGTCAGGTCTAATGGCTTTGTTAGTCTTCAACGTATTAAGGACTTCAAGCATATCTGATTTTTCTATTTTAAAATCTATGAACTCAGAGCTTGTTTTTACCTTTGTAAGGGGCTTTCAATTTGTTTCTTTCTTTTTAAATACTTCAATTAAATATTTGTTCATTTCATTTGCAATTTCCTTCTCCTTTACAGTGATTTCTTCTTTAGTGTCCTTGAGGTTTCTTAAATTCTCTTTCATCTTGTTTTTATTAGAGTAGTTCTCAGAAAATTGCTTGCTGCTTGATTTGGCTTCACTCAGTATCTTTTTTGACCTTGCAAAACTTCTTTTCTCAGCTACAATTCTTCTTGCTGCATTTATAACACAAAACATGTTAATTTTTGAGCTACTTGCATTGATAAAAGGTCAAACCAATGCTATTTTCCCTAAAAAAAGTAATGTAGTTAATGTGTGATTTAAAATTTAGTTATCAATCCATAATGCCACTTGGATTCTTTAGTTATTATTTTGACTGGCAAGGCTAAATGATCAAGTTTTCCAATAAGATGCTCATTTATTTTACCTCGGCCTACAGCCAAAGATTTTGTATTTGTTTGGCATAAGTGAACTACCATTCATCTATTCTGTAGTGCTAATAAAACAATTAATTAAGCTTGGAGTCATGTTACTGAAGAAATGTGCAGCTGTGTATTTTCTCAGATTTTTAGTTAAGAAAATTACTGACATTAGATCCCTTCTGTTCCTCTTACATGTTCAGCTGTTTTCCTGTAAGTTTGAGTTTGTATCTCTAACTTTAAACCCACAACTTGCTCACTACATATTGTTCCCTCTTGTCTTCTTAAAGATGTTTCTGAAGTGGTTGGACCTGGCATTTTGGACATGATACGCGTAAATAGCTGCCATAAGACTGATTCAGTCCCAGCGTATTTTAAACATGCTGTGGTACAGCCTTTGATTAATTTTTTTTTAAATCTGAATTTTCCAGATATTTCAAACTTTTTTTCTAAAATTCTGTTGAGGGTTGTCTTTTTACAACTGGAAGCCTTTTTTGAAATATTTCAGTCTGGTTTTAAGGCACACCAAAGCACAGAGTCAGCATATTTAAGGGTTCTAAAGAATCTCTTATTAATTTAGTGACTTTTTAGATCTAACTGCAGCACTTGATACAGATGATCATGACATCCTTATTGCTCATCTTGAGCAGTATGTGTGGATCCAAAGTATTGCTTTGGAATGGTTCAGCTCATATCTAACTGGCAGACGATTTTCATGTCGGTGTGGGAAACTTCTCCTCTTTCTCAGCTTATCTCACCTGTGGGATCACTGAATGATCTATCCTTGGATCTATTCTTTTTTCACTGTGCATGTAGACTTAGGATCTACTGGAAGAAAAAAACGTAAAATTTCTTTTTATTGCTATGCAGACGATACACAGATGTTTTTTCCACTGAAACAAAGCAAAACAAATTTCTCTTACACCCTTATTGGAAAGACATTTTTAAGTATGGATGTAACTAAATTTTCTTAGTCTAAATGACTAAAAAACAGAGAGTGTGCGTTTTGGATCTTCTGATCTTGTTTGTGCTTCAGCAAGTATCATTGGTCCTCTGACACCCTAGTGTAATCACTTTGCAAAAAATCTTTACATGAGTTTTGATAACGCCCTCAAATTTGACAAACAAATTAACTTAATTATTAAAGCCTGTTTCTATCAGTTTAAAGTATTAGCTAAAGTCAAGCCTCTTCTTTCTACAGATGATTTTCAAAAACTAATTCATGTTTTTGTTTCTTCTCGCTTGACTATTGCAATTCATTATACACTGGAGTTAATCAGTCATTCATTGCTCAACTTCAACTGGTCCAGAACGCTGCAGCCAGGCTCCTAACAGGCACCCAAAAACATAATCACATCACACCAATTTTAGCTTTTCTTCACTGGCTTCCAGCTCCTTACAGGAGTGAGTTTAAAATGTTATTGCTTATTTCTCTGAATAGTTTATCCCCCTCTTATTTTACTAACATCTTACACCCATGCTCTTCCTTGTGTTCACTTAGGTCTTCTGACCAGAAGATACTGGTCATGCCAAGGTCTAGACTTAAGCTCAGAGATGACTGTGCCTTTGCAGCAGCTGCCCTCTAAGCTTTGTAATAGTGTACTTTTTATTTTAGGTCAGAACCAACTTTGGTCACTTCTACAACTTTGGTCTTTTTGCCTTATCCTTTTAAACTTGCATGGGAGTGCTGTTATTTATTTATTCATTTTGGCATATTTATCTATATGTTTATTGATGCTGATAACATTGTGATCTGTAGCAAGAGTAGGAAGCACGTTGAGGAGACCCTGGAGAAGAGGAGATATGCTCTAGAGAGGAGAGGTATGAAGGTCAGTAGGAACAAGACAGAATACATGTGTGTAAATGAGAGGGAGGTCAGTGGAATGGTGAGGATGCAGGGAGTAGAGTTGGCGATGGTGGATGAGTTCAAATACTTGGGATCAACTGTACAAAGTAACGGGGATTGTGGAAGAGAGGTGAAAAACAGAGTGCTGGAAGGGTGGAATGGGTGGAGAAGAGTGTCAGGTGTAATTTGTGACAGATGGGTATCAGCAAGCGTGAAAGGAAAGGTCTACAGGACAACAGTGAGACCAGCTATGTTATATGGGTTGGAGACAGTGACACTGACCAAAAAACAGGAGACAGAGCTGGAGGCGGTAGAGTTAAAGATGTTAAGATTTGCATTGGGTGTGACGAGGATGGACAGGATTAGAAATGAGTACATTAGAGGGTCAGCTCAGGTTGGGCGGTTGAGAGACAATGTCAGAAAGGCGAGATTGCATTGGTTTGGACATGTGCAGAGGAGAGATGCTGGGTATATTGGGAAAAGAATGTTAAAGATAGAGCTGCCAGCAAAGAGGAAAAGAGGAAGGCCTAAGAGAAGGTTTATGGATATGGTGAGAGAGGACATGCAGGTGATGGATGTAACAGAACAAGATACAGAGGACAGGAAGATATGGAACAAGATGATCTGCTATGGCAACCCCTAACGGGAGCAGCCAAAAGAAGAAGAAGAAGTATCTATATGTTTATTAGTTTATTTATGGAAACCGTACAGCACTTTGGTCAACTGCTGTTGTTTTAAATGTTGTCTATAAATAAAATTAACTTGACTTGATGTGTATTGTCTATCTGTAATACTTTACCTTGTGTTTAGAACAGGAGGTCATGTTTGACTAACACAGTTTTTAAGAAGAAGCAATAAAAGAATGTGAATGTCATGTAACATACAAAATTATTTGCCTTAACTTTCAAAATCCTTTTAATGAGATGCTACATGAGTAGCCAGTTATCACACTTTAGGAACTCAGGGAGGTGCACAGAATTGACTTGTGAAAGGACCTTTTTCTTACTATATAATATGTTTTCTTTTGGTTTCAAAAGCAGGCTTCTGAAAGTCTCAGTGTTGAGGCCTTTGCTCTTTTTATTATATATAAATAATTTAGAGGAAAATGTTATTAGCAGGAGCCTGACTTGCAGCCCATCCAGAGTTTGTTCCTGCTGTTTGTCCAGTACTGCAGGTCATACACTCTTGCTCCCCACTGCTCTGGATGAATGACTTCTACTATAATCTTACTTAAATCTACAGAAGAAACAAAACTAGGTCAATTAGTAGACACCCTACAGCTAGACAGTCCTGGAACTGAATAAAATTCTGCTTAGAGGAGATATGTGGCAAATTATATTTAAATCAAGTACTGGAAAAATAAATCCATATACATAGGAAACAAAAATATGACATATTGTTATACAGTGGGTCATCTGAGGCTTAAAAATTCAAAGTTCTACTGGACCGATCTTTGTCTTCTACTAGGCAGTGCAGAAAAGTGATTAAGAAGCCTACTATAAGGTTGGATTGTATAGAGCATGACATGAAGCACAAGTCAAAAGAGAGAGTGAATTAGCCGCATAATGCACCTGGGAGGTCCCATCTGGAATGCTGTGTACAGCAGAGATATTCAGTTGATAAGCATCTTGTGGCAAGCCAAGGACAAAGTTATTTGAAATCAGTTTTAAAATATGACTGTAACATGCTGTTTTTGCTTTAAGAGCAGATTTTTGTTTAAGGAGTATTTAACTCCTCAAACTGAATAAAACAGAACCAAAGCTACATGATTATTTGTTCTTTAAAGGAATTGAACAGACTGAAATAATAGCATAAACTAGTAAATAAGGTGCAGTAATCATATCAAGTTAAACACCTACAAAGATTTACATAAAACTTTCAATTTGCATAAGGTCCTCATATATTTATATGAATAAAAAACCTTTTTCAAATTTTGTTTCACAATTTCTATGCATAAATTAATTCTTTATGATTGAAAGAGAAAATGGGGAGAGAATTAAAACAAAATCTTTCTATATGGATCTGCTTTTTTTGAAAGTGTGTCACACACAGATTTCGTGAGTTTCTGACACGTACTTTTGCTAATAGAACACGTGAGTGTAAATTGGCGTGGAATGTTTACTTATTAAGCATCCGTATCCCTCTTTAGTATGGACGAACAGCAGATGGTAGGAACTTGACATCACTTCCTCCGCGACCCCTGCTTTGTCTAGTTTGGCAGAAAAAAAGAGCCAGCAGCACAGAAAGAAGCTGCCATTTGATTGCAGGAGACTGCAGAGAGCAAAACTCCTGCATTTTCTTTGAGTACCACCAGAGAGCATCAAATCCTCAATTTCCCTCAAAAAGGGTCATATTTTCAGTTGTTAAATTGATTTTCTTTTTCTTGTGAAATGGGTAATTCCTGGCTGGAGACACAATATTTATATTGATTCTTTTGTTTATATTTTACAAGTCATATAAGCCCAAAAGTATTTCAATGATTTTTCTGTTGACAATAAGAAGTTGTTTAGATCACTGAAAGCCAAATGGGAAGCACCAACTATGTTTTCCATCAAATAACATTGTAAATTTGCCATTGACAAAAAGCAAACATAAGACTTGAGAAGCAATAATTGCATAATTTTAAAAGCTTACCGCTATTATTTCTTGGTTTGAAGGTGATCAATTCTAGTTACCTTTAAACCTGAATAACAAATAATAAATACTAATTTAACCCTCTACAAAACAACTTTGAATCTAAATGACGTACAATGGTCTAAAGCAAAGGAACAAAATAAATCTAAACTATCTATTCTAAGTGGACCCATGAGTAACCACTAGCTGTTACACTCAAAAAAACAAACCAGCGGGTTTGTTCACTTTATTTATCGAAATTAAGCTAATATAACTTTTGTTTACTCAGCTAGATTACGTTAAAATTAACACCTTTTTAATACTCAAAACATGGTATGCACATTTTCACTATACATGTTTGAATTAAGTTGTTTTAACTTAAATTAACATGTTTTTTGTACACAACTTGCCAATATTTGCATAAGGATCCACCCCTTTTGTTGCATTGTGGTCCAAGGCATCTCCACACCTTTGTACAGTTGGAAAGAAAGTTAGACTTTTAATAAACCTATTTTTTCTGAATGCCGTGGGTTTGGGGTGGTTGTGGAAGCTGTTTTATGGTAATTTTTTTGATGCACTAGCAAATTTGTTGCTCAGCGTACATCAAAAACACTAACAACATTTATTTATATAGCACATTTTCATACAAATGATATAGCTCAAAGTGCCTTACAAGATGAAGAAAAAACAATATATATATATTAGGTAATATTAAATAACAAAGAATAAAGTAAGGATTGATGGCCAAGAGGACAGAAAAAACAAAAAAAATCCTCCCAAGAGCAGAAGAAAAAAAAAAACTAAATCTGCAGGAGTTCCGAGGCCACTGCATGGTGCCTTGATCAGGTGGTGGTGGTGCAGATCGCCACTATAGAAAACCGGAAAAAGAACAGCAGAGAAAGCAGGGGTTGTGAAGCGATGATTGAAACAGTAATTAAATGCATATTCACAATATCAGGGTTACACTAAAATGAAAGAAATGAGAAAGCCATGTTAAAATAATGGGGTTTTAGCAGTTTTTTAAAGTGTTCTACCATATTAGCCTGGCAAATTTCTATCGGTAATCTATTCCAGATTTTAGGTGCATAACAGAAGAAGGCTGCCTCACCCCTTCTTTTAAGTTTAGCTCTTGGAATTATAAGTAGACCCTCATTTGAAGATCTAAGGGTACGATTAGGAGTGTAAGGTGAGAGGCATTCCAAAATATAGGATGGAGCAAGATTATTTAAGGCTTTGTAAACCATAAGCAGTATTTTAAAGTCAATTCTAAATGACACAGGTAACCAATGGAAAGATGTGCTCGGATTTTCTTTTCCTAGTTAAGATTGTAACAGCTGCATTCTGCACTAGTTGCAATTGAACGATGTCTTTTTTGGGTAGTTCTGAGAGGAGTGAGTTACAGAAATCTAGTCGACTAAAAACTGCGGTGGGTTGGCACCCTGCCCAGGATTGGTTCCCTGCCTTGTGCCCTGTGTTGGCTGGGATTGGCTCCAGCAGACCCCCATGACCCTGTGTTTGGATTCAGCGGGTTGGAAAATGGATGGATGGATGGATAGTCGACTAAAAACAAAAGTGTGAACTAATTTTTCAGCATCTTGTAAAGTTATAAGGGATTTAATTTTTGCTATATTTCTTAAGTGAAAAAATGCTGTCCTAGTGATCTCATTAATATGTGATTTAAAATTTAGGTCAGAGACATTAATTACCCCTAAATTCTTTACCTCTGTCTTGACTTTTAAGCCCAATGGATAAAGTTTATTTCTAATACCCTCATGATATAGATTTTTGCCAATCACTAAGATTTCTGTTTTCTTAGTTTAAGAAAATTACTACTCATCCACTCAGAAACACAAGTAAGACATTGTGTCAGTGAACCAAGAGAGTCGGGGTAATCAGGCGTTATTGATAGATACTGTTGTGTATCGTCAGCATAGCTGTGGTAGCTCACATTATGCCTTAAGATAATCTGACCTAATGGAAGCATGTAGATTGAAAAGAGCCGTGGACCCAGAATAGATCTTTGTGGAACACCATATAGAATATCATGTGTCTTTGAAGTATAATTACCACAGCTAACAAAGAATTTTCTACCAGTCAAGTAAGACTCAAACCAATTTAAGACACTCCCAGAGAGGCCCACCCACTGACAAAGGCGATTTCTAAGAATATTGTGATCAATGATATCAAATGCAGCACTCTGATCTAGGAGGATGAGAACCAATAAATGGCCTCTGTCTGCATTTACCTGCTAGTCATTTACTTCTTTAACTAGTGGAGTTTCTGTACTGTGATTTGTTCTAAAACCTGACTGAAATTTGTCAAGAAGAGAATGTTTATTCAAGTGATCATCGCAATGACTACCTTTTCTAGGATTTTACTTATGAAAGGCAGGTTAGAAATATGTCTAAAATTTTCAGAAACAGAAGAGTTGAGATTATTTTTCTTGGGTTTAACAACAGCAGTCTCAAGACAGTCTGGGAAGACCCCTATATCTAATGATGAATTTACTATGTCAAGAACACTATTAGCACACTGGATACTTCTTTGAAAAAACTTGTTGGTATTGGGTCAAGGACACAGGTGGAGGGTCTCAGTTGAGAAAGTATTTTATATAAATCGGGTAAATCTATCCTGGTGAAAGAATTGAATTCGCTAAAAATGGAATGCCTGGCTTAACAGGATCAGTATTGGGGGTGTACTATATTATTTCTTATATCATTCATTTTGTGATTAAAAAATATAGCAAAAGCCTTGCAAGTTTCACTGGAAGTTTTTTGGAGACACTCCATTGAATGACCTGAGTTTAGAAAACAATCAATTCTGGAGAATAAAACTCTTGGATTTTCAGCATTGTTATTTATAATTTTAGAGAAATAACACTGCCTCTCAACACGGACTATGTTGTTGTATTCTGTTATTTTAGCATTCAATATTTCATAGCAGACAATCAATTTAGTTTTTCTTCATATATGCTCAGCTCTCCGGCATGTTTTCTTTAAATCAGACACTCTTTGGGTCTTCCATGGTGTAACAGTGCTCGAGACACAAGACATCAGAAAAGTTTTTTTTTTTGCTTCCTATAAAACAGAATTATTAATGTTAAGATTAATTAAACCACATAAAATAAATGAAAACATTGAGTGTAGGAGTAAGGCTAAAGGCTCAAAAATATCACAAATTTTAACCAAATCTCTATCATTTGTTACAAATGGGGAATATCACCTGCATCAGTATGCAGGTGATATTCCCCATTTATAACAAATGATAGAGATTTGGTTAAAATTTGTGATATTTTTGAGCTTTTACAGGAGGCAACATGTTCCAAATTAAATCAGAATAAGTCCGTAGTGATGTATTTCGGAAAGGAAGGAGAGGAGAAATGCTCTCTGTGGGCTTTAACATGGCCTATGTAAAGATCCTAGGAGTTGATTTTTACAGGAAGTGGCAAGAAAAACTGGGAAGACAAAGTAAGAATTATAGAGTGTACACTGAATTTGTGGAAAGGAAGAACGTTGGCTTTATGGGAAAGGCCTTATTAGTACAAACTGAGATACTTTCTTCAAGTATGAATTTAGATGACTTTCCTTTGCTTCATTATTTGAGGGTAAAGGTTAAAGCAATGGTGTTTCATTTTGTGTGGGTATCCAGATATGAGAGTATAAAAAGATGTGGTATGAAATAATGTGTGTAAAATGGAGGTAGAGATATCATAGACACTCAACTGAAGATGGACTGTGTTTTTATGCATCTTTGTGCAAAGCTTTGCATTTGGCCTTTGTACATAAATTCCAAAGTTTTGTGGCTCTGTGGTTCAAATTAGTAGCGAGGCCTACAAAGGCAGAGGAGACACCTAGGGGCTATGAATATGCAGCAAAATTGAAAAAAAAGTACATCAAATTTGTATATGTTGCTTTGTGCTGCAACAACTCAAGGAAAGGCTGTTAGGCATATAACGAAGGAGGAGCGGAGGTAGTCAATAAAATTTGAAGTGGTATATGGACAGTGGTACAGACAACAGGGCTAGAAAATTACTTTAAAGGACCTGAACTGAATAATGCTGTGGGGGAGATTATGTGTGAGGGAGAGGATGGTTAGACAAGGAAGTGTTCCAAAGCCAGACTATGTCTAGGTGGAGACAATTAGACAAGTGTTTTTAAAGTGCAGTTGAGAAAAAGGAATGTGGTTGTATGTGGAGGGACTATTGCAAAAGGTAGAAGATTCGGTTGTTTTGTCATATGATTTAATTTTGAAAGGTGAAGGTCTAGCTGGCAATGGCAGACGTTCAAGGGAAGCCTTTTTGATACAGCTTATTATTAGTCTGGCAAAGGAAAGGACAGGAGATGTTAGATGTAAGGAAAGGTTAAGAAGGAAATTGAGATGCAGGAATTCACAGCTGCTAAGGATAGATGGAAGGGTTTGTGGATACAGGGAAATGGGAAAAAGGTCATTTATTGGGAATTGATTTTTAATCAAAGCTAAATAAATGTAAAATGGATGTTTGGTCTAGTATTTTGGAAAAGATGATGATTTAAGGTATGAAAAGAAAATAAAGGGATAATGAATGTTTCTCAACAAGGATGTTTTTGTTATTTGATGTAATGGAACAGGATATGCAACATTAGCAAGTGTACTTTGTTTGTGAGTGAGAATGTTATTGGTATGAACTTTCAGTAAGACAAAGATGTTTTGTGGATTGTATTTTGTACTGTGTAAATACAAATGTACTTTTATATATAAAAATATTTAAGTTGGGTTGATCATAAATTGAGAGAGAGAGGAACTTAACCATTTAATAACAATTTTATATAAAAGGATACAGTCAGTCACTCATTTTCCAACCCGCTATATCCTAACACAGGGTCATGGAGGTCTGCTGGAGCCAATCCCAGCGCGCAAGGCAGGAACAAACCCCGGGCAGGGCACCAGCCCACCGCAGGACACACACACCAAGCACACACTAGGGTCAATTTAGGATTGCCAATGCACCAAACCTGCATGTCTTTGGACTGTGGGAGGAAACCGGAGCACCCGGAGGAAACCCACGCAGACACTGGGACAACATGCAAACTCCACGCAGGGAGGACCCGGGAAGCGAACCCAGGTCTCCTAACTGCGAGGCAGCAGCGCTATCACTGCGCCACTTAAAATGATACAATGAGATCTCATTTTCATTGCTATTATTAGAATTATCGTTACATTTCAACAGAATTTATGCCTAGCTACGTATATACAACAGGGTCACTTTTGTTTGAGTTATGAGGCATCTTTTTCACTGATATGAGATCCAATAAATGTCAAGAACTACCTTTCGACCAACTTTGCAATTATATAGTCAGTGTGTGCTACGAGGACATTACGTTATCTTGTAATGGCTTCCCTAACACAAAAAAGATTTCAACAAAAATATGAATTTGGTCCATTGACTGTATAACTGCCTTCTCTTTGCTTTTAGTCATTTGTGAATTTTTAGTGTGTTATTAAATATATTGTTTCATTGATTTTTTTTTTACTTTTTATACTATGTTTGTTTTGTTAATGAGTGTAGGTAGACATGTACAGTGCATAATAGCTATTAATGCACATGACACGAGCAGGTAAAGCAATAAATTTAAGAGAGTTATTAATAAAGGGAAAGTACCTGTTGATGTGTGTTTTACAGGTTAGGACACAATTAAATTGCACCACCAAAGCAAGGGACCCCACCATGTTTTCAGCAGCAGCATACAGCCAAGTGAAGCCAGTGGCAAGATACCCATGCAAGTTTTCTTTCAGTTTGTTGATTCTGTTGTCTGCGTGCTTGCTAATGAGAAGACACACCATATTGATCAGAACAGTGTATTTTGAAAGTGGGGTTATTTGTTTGTACAGGCTCCTTAAAGTTGACTTGTGAGGAATTCAACAGGATCTGAACTGGAACAACTGAAAATGAAGGGGTAGAGTCTGAGAAATAGGTGAGAAAAGGCAGCAACATTATGCAGAAATAGCCAGATCTTGTTTTATTTCTTAAAAATTCCATTGACCAGCCTCCTGATTGTATTTGTCAAAAAAATCTATAAATAAAATCTGAAATAGAGCCTAACAACTTCCAATTAAGCAGGTGCTGCTTTTAAAAAAGAGTACCAGAGACACAAAAGGTCAATGTATTTAAGTCAATTATTTTTTTGTTTTTAGCACACGGAATATGCTGAAACAAAGAAAAACTATTTTATTTTTTTCTTTTTATAGGCCAAACCATACACTTTGTTGTTTAGTATATTTTGTTTTATTGATAATGTTTTAATAAAATTTACTGAGTCTGATCATTTCCAGGGACTCAGCACCATGTTACCGATCCACACATTTGTACTGCCAAATGTTTTTAGTTCTATTGTCTATACTCTTACACTTTTGTGATGTTCCTTTATTCATTGTGCTAGGATTCTAATGCAGCATGCAAACTGTTATATGGTAATTTTACTTTATGGTTCATTTACCCACAGTGACTATATTTAAAAGCACCCTAAGGCAGAGACAAAAGAACCACAATTTGATTATAAGTAAGACTGATAAAAACAGCAGGGGGAACGGGAGATTGATTATAGACCTCAATGTAATGGAAAAAGAACTCAACCTTAATTATAAGAAAGAGACAGCAACCTCACACAATACAAAGGGACAGAAACCCATGGACTTGGGCACAAAAGGGAAGGTTTTATTTGCTTTGAGTTTTTGTTTTACTCTTTTCCAGTGGCTCCCATTCTCCAACTGGTATAAAATGGACTTGCAGGCTTTTCGAATAAGAATGTTTTGCCTTTTTATAATAATCATGCTTTGAAAAGTTGAACCATACTAATTCTTCTCTTAGCATATTCCTTTTACATTTAATTAGCAGAGAGTAGAGCTTTCACTTTAGAAAACACAAGGCTCAAATTAAAACACAATCATTCTACTCCCCAAAACAATAGAGGCAAAATAAGGAAACAAGTAAATAAGTAAATACTACTACTACTACTACTACTACTACTAATAATAATAATAATAATAATACATTTTTTTAAAGGTGCCTTTCAAGGCACTCAAGGACTCAAAAAAGTCAAAAGTAAATTTACCAAATCAAAGAATTAATATAAATTGACTCTACTATATATACTGTATATAAAATCCTAAGCCTAAAAGTGCAATGATTTTGTGCAACGATTTTATGTGACACTTTTATGTCACGTATTTGTCACACTTTAAATCAGACTTATTTTAAAACCTATATAATATATGTTTGGTATCATTCTTTTCAGAATTTATCGAACTTTAAAGTGATTTTGTTAGAATTTCCAATTCTTATTCCGTTTTTAAATTATAATCTAAAATATCAAGAAAGTCGTGGTTTTTAATATCAAGAAAGTCGTGGTTTTCCGTGATTTTTCCTGTTATTTAAATGAGTCATTTTTTACAAAATGTTTTTCTCTCTATAAGAATGTCAGTTGAAATGAATGGATCGTTTATTTAGTCTCTCACTCATCGAGCATAGTGGACCTCAGTTTAACGGGAATACTCGAATTGGTAAGAGAGTAAATATTTTATTCTCATTTCATGATTTTTACTCTGTTAAATAATAATTAATTTTTCTTTTACATATTTATAAAATTTCGTGATTTTCACTCCAATAAATAATCATTTTTCTTTTGTACATTTACAGAATTTACTAATATTTTTGCTGCAACTGGGAGGTTTGGGCGCCAA
This sequence comes from Erpetoichthys calabaricus, assembly GCF_900747795.2. NCBI lineage: Eukaryota > Metazoa > Chordata > Cladistia > Polypteriformes > Polypteridae > Erpetoichthys > Erpetoichthys calabaricus. The sequence goes on from NC_041398.2 coordinate 176,535,980, forward strand.
AGGCGCCAGCCCCCCTAGTATAACTAACATAAATACTAAATGAAATAAACAATAAATAAAAAGAAAAAAATCCAATAAAAAATAACAATATACAATTAAAATAACATCATATATATATGATCATAAAAGTACAACGCAGTACAATTAAGGGACAAAATCAAGGGGAGTGGGCAAGTTTAAAAAGAAAAGTTTTACATCTGGATCTGAAGATGGGAATTGCTGCAAATATCTTGAGGGAGGGAGTCCCAGAGGTAAGGAGCAACAAAGTTAAAGGATCTAGACCCCATGGTTGACAAATGAGCAGAGGGTGTAACCAAGAGATTTAAATAAGAAGATCTAAGAGTACGAGGAGGTGTATAAATATGTAGCAGATCTGAAAGATATGAAGATGCCCAGCTATGAAGAACTTTAAATGTTAATAGTAGAATCTTGAAATTAATACAGTATTTAACAGGGAGCCAGTGAAATAAATAAATTAAATTCAGGTTAGAAAAGTTAAAGCAAAACTAAAACATCTTTCCAGTGGGACAATACATTTAGAACATTACCATTTGGTGCCATGGTGCTTACTTAACTGCAATTGTTAAAATATCATTACAGGCTCACATGTGTACTATGTGGAGGACACTTGTTGAAACACATAATAGCTATGAGTCTAACCTTTTTAGTTATTTTAACTTTATTTAGTGTTGTCTAGAACAAGGAAGCTGATAGTGGACTCAGACAGAATGAATTTGCTGAAACTGAGGTTGACATTGAGTACATTAAGCTGGGTGACGTATTTATGGTAATCACTGACTTGGTGTCTGATGTGACTGAATAAGAAATTGCTATACATAATGTAACTATACTATTTAAGTGGCTCCTGTTAATGTCATTGTGTATGCAGACTAATGAGTCACCTCAGGAAAACATTCCTTGTGGTTCCTGTTTGTTCTCATTACAACCTGAAAAGATGTTTTAGCCTCTGGACCATACACAAAGTGGCACAATAGTTTGTAAGTTATTGATATCACTTTAACGTTGTCTGTGTTTATGTACTCTCCCTGTTTCTGCATGAGTTTTCCTCCCACATGTGAAATGATGTAAGGTTTAGGCTAATTGGATAATTGGCACTTGAAAATTGGTTCTTGTGGGAGTGTGAGAATGGGCATGTGTGTGTGTGTGTGCATGTGTGTGTATATGTCTGTTGTTGTGTTCAGGTCTGTTTCCTTCCTTGTATCTACTTCTGCTGGGAGAGCAGATTGGAAAATGATATAATATGATCATGTATGAGCTACTGTACGTGACAGATGCAAGGCTTTACAATGTTATCCAGTGGGTCTTATCAGTCATCAACACATACCATGAACCAATATTTTAGATTATATATTTTTTTTTTGCATCTCTGCCACATTGATAATATTATTGTTCTTGCTATGGTGAATGGTCTTGCAAGGTGATTTTCTATTCACAAATTTTTGCAGCTCAGAGAATGGCTGATGTGAACAGTAAGCACAAAAATGAAACACTATTTTTAGGAGTCACAAAATGTGCAATTGAGTCACTTGGATTGTGGTAGCAACAAGGAGACAATACAAATTAAAGAAGATGTCTAACAGTCTCTGATACTAGCATGATGAAAGAATCGAAAAATAAAGCCCTTATAAAAGAGCCTACAAAGGCTTGCTTCATTTATTTGAAACTACACTGCTGAAATAACTGCCTTTTACAGAACCTAAATTCTAATAAGCACAAAGCCAAACATTAAGAGCACAAGCAAGAGAATTAAGAACTACTGAAAAATAACAAAGGTATTTGATATCAAAATGACATTTTGGTTTTATAATAAAAAAGTAAGAAAAATGGACAGATTTTCCATATTTTCATACTTTGCTTTATAGGGGAAAAATGATCGCTGTGATATTACTGTGATGTTATATGCTGATTCAAGTCTCCTGTGATGGAAAAACTTTGTGGTAGCTGTAGATCTAAGACAATAATGGAAGAACTCTGATCTCTGCGCAAACCAATTCCCTTGCACCGACCTAACCGTGGGGCATCTTGTACTTCATGGCTGAGATAAACCAGGGTTGTACATAGAGACACAGAAAAATCATTAGATGGTACAAAAGAAAATGGCAGATGTTTTCATTAAATAGCCACCTTGTAGCAATGGAACCACACTAAGACAATCTCCCCTACCAAGAAGTGCACATGGGTACCACAGTAATCCATTACACCCATGTGCATCCAGCATGGATACCTTTACAGCTGCACAGCTGTTTCTATAAAGAAATATCTTCTGCCACATCACTGCATCACTATTTACAGCAAAAACAATCTTTAAATATATGGGGTTTTTTTTAACTAAAACTAAGCCCTATGACACGGCCAATCACAAGAACCCAGCCAGACAAACAATACCAAAAAAAGAAAGCCAACAACAAAACAAACAAAACAGGGTGAAATTGTTGAACATGCCAAAATTGTCAGCAATTTGGTGATTTATTTTGCACTGTCTTGTGCCTTTGCATTATTTATTGTGTTTCCTGGTGATATACCAATGATTTAAGACTGCCATAACATCTTGATATCATAGGGACATTGTCAAATTATCCTGGTGTCCATTTTGTAGATGACTATATAGAGGTCCTATATGTGCCACTGAGTTAAATTTTATAGACACATACAAAAATCCTGAAAGGAGCATGTGGTGTAAAAGCTGTAATGATCCTTATAAATAGCCTAAGAATTGCTGCAAATGACTTGGGCTTTATGGAGAAATCTAAAAGAATTTGCTTTGTTCACCTGTTGTCATTAATAGTTGACATGTAAACATAAAAATATGAATATCATTATGAACACAAAATGTGCTTCACAGTCTGTTTTGTTTAATAAATCCACAACATTTGCGCGATAAGGAGATTAACTGTCATCCCCATTTAGAAGAGCTTGCTACACCTGTCCATATACTGTAAATTAGCTTTTAAATGTGTATGAAAACACTACAGATGCTGAATCAAAATGAAAAGCTAACAATCATAAATAAACAAATTGTGCCTAAAAACACTACAGGAATTAATGTGCAGAAGTACAGGCTTAAGTAGAATTAGCTAAGAAGTGCTTCAATATTTCAACAAATTAACAAGGAAAGCATCTGACAATTATAGAAGAAATACAGATGCTGTTGAAGATACTACAGATTTTTATAACCCAAAATGAAACACTACAATACTGCAAAAATAAAAAAAAATCAACAGCCTTAAACAAATGGACAAAAAGGAGCAGAAAACAAAAGTAAACTTATAGAAAACATTAGTTAAAAAAAAAAAAGATAGAAAAGACCTGGAAATGTGACCTCAGTCCCAAATCTGTTTCTATAGTCAGTTAAAATTGCCTCAGAATCCTTATAACTCAAGATAATATTGAGAAGAAGGTCTGTGAACAAACTAATTAACATGTCTGGCCCCTTAGAAGTATCTTAATTGTGTATGGGGGGGGGGGGGGGGTGAGAGTTGAAGATAAAATTTAGAAACACATTAGGATGTTATAAACAACTCCATGTCCATTCTTTACTGGGCTTCCAAGAACATGTGCTAAAAACAAATTCACAAGATCATTGTAAAGTTGTTTCCTAGGGTGGCACGGTGGTGCAGTGGTAGCGCTGCTGCCTCGCAGTTAGGAGACCCGGGTTCGCTTCCCGGGTCCACCCTGCGTGGAGTTTGCATGTTCTCCCGGTGTCTGCGTGGGTTTCCTCCCACAGTCCAAAGACATGCAGGTTAGGTGGATTGGTGATTCTAAATTGGCCCTAGTGTGTGCTTGGTGTGTGGGTGTGTTTGTGTGTGTCCTGCGGTGGGTTGGCACCCTGCCTGGGATTGGTTCCCTGCCTTGTGCCCTGTGTTGGCTGGGATTGGCTCCAGCAGACCCCCGTGACCCTGTGTTCGGGTTCAGCGGGTTGGAAAATGGATGGATGGATGTTTCCTATAGAGTAAGATCGCTGTCAAAAATAACTTGTAATAATTTAAGTCAAATTTACATTTCACACATGTCGATTACGCTTGTACTTCTGAAAGTTATACTTGCTTCTGAAAATTACACTCGCTTCTAAAAAAATACACTTGTGCCTTTGAAAGTTGTAATTGCTTCTGAAAATTATGAGTACAATTCAATAAGCGTGAAGAGACTGTCAAAAATATGTCATTGGATGCACAAGACATTCGCTATTGAGGAAGAAACAATCGACTTTGTTACTACGCATGTACCAAAAAGGTAGAAAGCTGGAGATATTTTTGACAGCGATCGTACTTCATACTTAGCCCCCTTACAGTGGCTCCAAAGGGCAAAACGCAAATAACAAAATATAACCTATCCAATGAAATGAATTAAACAATGACAACATGCAATTAACAAAAAAAAATGAGAGACTATAATTAACAAATTAACGGCGGTGCGTTTTGAAGTTGCGTTGATTTTAGATGTTAGTTATAAGTGTATAGAAGAGCGTGACGTTGCAGAAGGCTCCCAGCCTTTTCATTTCGGCACTCTTGGTCATAAATTTGTGGTTGGGGTGGAAGGCACAGAATTATGACCCCCCCCCCCCCCCCCCCAATGAAGGATATGAATATATACAAAAATGCAAAACAGATGTAAAGATCGGGGGCTTTACACAATATAAACGAAGAAGCCCCCTTGTGACGGTACTGCTTTTAAGTGAATTTTTTAACAATCTCGATTTTGCTATGGAAGCAATGAGTTAGATTAACAACTGAGTGTGGAGAATGTTACTTCCTTATAATGGAGTAATATTTAGTAAAATTATAATGGAGTAATATTTAGTAAAAAAAAAAAAATAAGCAAAATAAATCAAAGAACTGTGAAAAATAGCAATTAAAACATAATAACATTAAATATGAGAGTTTGCAAGTTCTCCACATGACTGTGGGAATTTCCTCCCACGGTCAAAGACATGCAGGTTACGGTCTTTGGTGGTACTAATTGTGTGTGTGTGTGTTCGCCCTGAGATAAACTGGCGCCCTACGATGGCTGGCATAGGCTCTGGCAGACGTCCATGACCCTGTTCAGAACTAAGCAGGTTTGAAAATGACTGACTGACATAAAGGAATAAGGAACAAAAGGCATATTTTGTGACAAATGTAATTATTTATACTTGCATTTGATGTTATTATTTATTTAGTGTTACAATACTTTTATTTATTTTCATTGTATTTATTTATTTGTGTATTTATCCATGCATCCATCCAATTTCTAACCCACTTCATCCAGAGCAGAGGCAGAGGCAGAGTCACAGGGAACCTAGGGCTTATCCAGGAAGCATAAAGCTCTTTTCTTTTCATTTGTCTGCACCAATTATCACATAAATCTCATTCATCAGATTACAGTGTGCCAACTTTGCCAGTCAGTATGATCCATGTAACCATGTTGGGATGAGAAAAACTCAACTGAAATTTTAAAAAGGCATTGGTCTTGTCAGAAACTTATTATTTGCCAGCCAATTTGACTCATTAACTCACTTTGTGCAAGGCAAATCTCAACTGCAACATAAAAAAGGAATTTTGTCACAAAGATATTAAAATAAGGGTGGCAAAATGCTGCACAACCCTCTACAGCACCTGTTAAGGTTATTCCTAGTATTTAAAAATTGAGACAGGTAGTCACATTGGTCTGTGCAAACCTCAAGTGCAACTTAACAAAGGCATCTGCATTTTCTCAAAACTGTGACAATTAGGGTGGTCCAACACCATTTAAACTTTTACAGTGCCCATTTAAGATCACAGTTAATTTCCTTCATTGTCAAGTTTGCCAGTTAGTCTGACCCATGTAACCGCACTGGGACAGCAAAACTCAACTTCACTTTAACAAAGGTATTCACTTTTTTCTGAAAATTAGAGTGGATCAGTGGCATACAACCCTGTATAATGCCAGTTGAACATCACACTGAAATCTGTTCATTAGATATATAGGAATATGACAGATTTTCCAATCCACTTGACCCATGTATCCAAAGTTCAACTGCAACTTAACAAAGGCATCTTTTCTCAAAGCTAGCATAGCTCAATACCATCTAACCCTCTGCAGTGCCCATTAAACATCTAATTCCATTCATTAGATATGGGAATGTGTCAACTTTGCCTGTCAATTTGACCTACGTACCCAACTCATATATAACAAAGGCATCTGTCTTGTCACAAAGCCGGGCTGCTTAACATCACCTAACGCTTTACTGTGTCCATTAAACATAACAGTACATCTTACTCATTGGATATGACAGTGTGCCAAGTTTTTCATTGAGCTGCCATTTAACAAAGGAACCTAGTTTATCACAAAACTTTGAAAATTAAGTTTGTCCAGTTTGATGTAACTTCTTTGTATCCAATCAGGTAGAAAATGTGGAAAACTGATTTCTTTTCTTCAAATAAAGGGCCCATTTAAGTGATGCACGTTAATATTATTTTATGCTGCAGAATATTTTGACTGGCTTACTTGAACAAGTAAGTGCTTTGCACAAATTGTGTGAATAAGAAACTGGCTGGAAGCAAATAACTTCAGGCTCACGTGAAATAGCTACGTTCTCCCCATATCTCTGTGGGCTTTACACCAGACCCCCTGAAGACTCACAGATGAAGTAAATAAGAGGGTCCAATAGTGCACCCCCATGATGGATTAGTGTCACAGCCAAGGCTGATTGCCCACAGATGTTCACTAAATCCTTCTAGGGAAAACTCCGGTCCCTGAGGCATCCAATTAGATCAAAGACACGCAACACCAAGGCGGCAATTGAACCAAAGCTTTAGCCTGTATATATGGAGCAGGATCATTGTCAAAACTAACTCAATCGCTCCACCTTTGTGGCACATGCGTAGTAACAAAAATCAATTGTTTCTTCTTGGATTTTTTTTGTTAATTGTATGTTGCCATGTTTAATTAATTTTATTGGGTCAGTTATATTTTGTTATTTGAACTTTGCCCTTTGGAGCCATTGTAAGGGGGCTAAGTATGAAGTACGATTTCTGTCAAAAATAACTCCAGCATTCTACCTTTTTGGCGCATGTGTAGTAACAAAAATCGATCGTTTCTTCTTCGATAGAGAATGCCTTGTGTATCCAATGACGTATTTTTGACAGTTTGTTCATGCTCAAGAATTGAACTCGTAATTTTCAGAAGCACAAGCGTATTTTTTAGAAGCAAGCGTAATTTTCAGTAGCGCAAGCATAATTGACATGCGTGGAATGCAAATTTGACTTAAATTATTACAAGTTATTTTTGACAGCAATCTTACTCCATAGTTTCCTTTTATTTCAGCCTGCTTTACCCATGAAATGCTGGTTTTCTGCCTTCCATGCTATTTATTAAGTATAGGTGCAGTACTGGTCTGTGGCATGGCAATGTATCAATGAAGTTTTGTGTAACCATTCTGCTCAGAAACCAAGGAGATAAAGTTTTCTGACTGTATATGTTGGATTTACTTTTAAAAATTTAATCACAACAATAAAAATACCCCAATTGATGAAATTTCAATGGAAGGTTTTGCTGCTGTTGAAGCAAACATCAGCATTGCTATGAAAATGAGTTGTAAACTTCTGCTCTCCCTCACAGAGGTGCTTATCTCTCATTAAAAGTGGCAGATCTGCATAATGCTGGTCAGAAGTATGAGGTGGCATGGCTTATCCTAAGTGGTAACATTCTACAGTATATAACCAATTGTGTATTTCAGAGTAACAGAATAAAAGTTCAGTCTTCTGCCAACAATGGACCCCAGATTAACACAAAGAATTCCACACACTGCTTATACTTAGTTTTTACCTAACTGGTACCTCATTTTTTTCTAACTCTGCTTCCCATTCTTTTATTTAACAGTTATATATGACTTCATATGGGAACACTTTAGTTCCATCTATTAGTAATATTTATTTCAGTGGATGTTCTACAGTAGTTTATTCCCCTAAAAATACAACCCTTCTAAATTGGGTTCCAGCCTTGTGTCTCCTCATTGTGCAATATAGGTTAGAAAATGCAAGGATGGAAAAAGGTGTATTCCAATTTCCTTTTGACTCCATGAATGAACTTTTTCCCCATTTGTCCAGTTATGAAATCATTACCATTGAAATGAAGATAATGCTCATCCTGAGGATATTCAAAAGCTTCATCATATTCTTAGATTCAATTATTCTTTCTTTCTACTCAGATGGCAGAGGATCAGTCTTTAAAAACCATATTAAAGAATTTGGGATATATTCTATAAATATGTTAATTTAGGTGCAGCATTCAAATGCACCTTGCTAGGAATAAGAACCCAAATAAGAAATGAATTATTAAATAAAATTATTCATGCATTCACATTTCTTTCTGCACTTATTATTTATTCATGGCTCTTCAGTACTTGCAGCCTTTTTTCAAGATAAACAATTCCACAATTTAGGCAATCAATAAAATCGCTTTATTTAAAGATACACCACCTTTACCCAACAATCAGTTTTGTAAATAGAATATGTTAGCTTTTGGGATTTTTATTCCCAGCACCACACAAGTGTATTTAAACACTATGTACATATTAACATTTTTATAGTTTGTATAATGAAAAGCAACTAACAGAGCATTGTAGGTTCATAATGGGACATGTAAATTACCCAAATGCTGCTGAAGGCATCTCATACTTGCAGTCTTTGTTAAGAAAATCTGTCCTTTTCCCCAAATACTGCTGGTACATCTCAAACTTGGAATCATTAATCAGAAATATGTCTTAGAACAGGTTTCCTTGGCAAGCTTGCAGACTATTACCTAATATGCTTAAAAAATAAGTAACAGCTTGGTATTTCTTGTTTCATGTCTAATTTTGATCACAGCAACAGTTGCATAAAAAGGTTTATTATTCACTAACAAGCTTAACAATGTACATTTCAATAAAAATATCCCTTTCTTGTTGTTTCATTACTTACAAATTTGTTAACAACTTAATTTAGTTTTAAGATTTAAATGTAAGTCCTAGGCATAAATAAAAACCAGAAAAAACAAGTATAAAAGACTGACCCCCCATTGCAGAGCTATGTCATGCCTTCTGCCAGGAAAGGCTCTAACCCCATTCATATGACACTAAATAGGATTAAACAGGTTTGAGAATGTTAGATTATGCATGTAAAACCAGACTTTAAAACATTCCATTATTCACAATTAAATGTGCAAGTGTGAAAAAGTGAACATAACTGTACTTCAATTAATCCTTATGAATGTGGAGTGGTGGCTCTGAGGCTAAGGAGCTGCTCTGTTATCCCGAAGGTTGCCGGTTCGAATCCCCATCACTGCCAAAAAAGGCCACTGCTCTGCTGGGCCTTTGAGCAAGGCCCTTAACCTGTAATTGCTCCAGGGGCACTGTACAATGGCTGACCCTGCGCTCTGACCCCAAGGGGTATGCGAAAACTACCAAATTCCTAATACAAGAAATTGTATAAGGCGAAATAAAGAACAAAAAAAAAAAACAAAAAAGTGATAATACAATTGCTTGTAATGTTTCAGCTTCAGGCAGTATTTGTTATTATACACCAATCAAACACAACATCAAAAACACCTGCCTAATTGTGTAGGCCCCCTCATACTGCCAAAACAGCACTGACCCATCGAGGTATGGACTCCACAAAACCTCTGAAGGTGTTCTGTGGTATCTGCCACTAATACATTAGCAGTAGATCTTTTAAGTACTGTAAGTTTCAAGGTGGGGTCTTCAGGGACCTTACTTGATTTTCCAGCATATTGTAGAGATGCTCGTTCAGAATAAGATCTGGGAGATTTGGAAGCCATTTCAACACTATGAACTCTTTGTCTTGTTCCTCAAACCATTCTTGTACAAGCCATCCTGCTGAAAGAGGCCACTACCATCAGGGAATACCATTACCACGATGGTGTGTACATTGTCTGCAATAATTTTTAGGTAGGTCAGAGTAACATCTACATGAATGCCAGGACCCAAGGTTTCCCAGCAGGACACTACTAAGTGTATCACATTGCCTCTGCCAGTCTGCCTTCTTCCCATAGTGCATCCTGCTGCTATTTTTTCCAAAGATAAATGACACAAATGCTCTCGCCCATCCACATGAAAATGTAATTCATCAGAGAGCACGTTTGGGGCATTACCTTCATCGGGACACTAGAGGGCAGCCCCCCTGGGTTGCTACAGCACCATGGATCTCCACAGGGCATGCTGGGAGTTGGGAGCAGCGCTGTTGGGTTCTGTAGACACTGACAGTGGGTGCTGTGGATATGGCTGAGCCTTTTCTGGCACTGCTTCCGCCACATCCAGAAGTGCTGCCGAAAGGTCAAGGAACACCTGCAGCACTTCCGGATGTGCTATAAATGAAGACACCTCACTCCAATCGAGGAGCCAGTGTTGGGACGAGGTGAACAAAGCTTGCTGGAGGTTGGAGTAGAGACAGAGATAGAGAGAGAAAGTGGCGAGAAGAAATGAATGGACTGTGTTTTTTGGTGCTTGTACTATGCAGTAGTGGGGGGAGCAAAAGAAAAGCACTTCCTCACTTAAATAAAGGCGTGCTATGTAATAAGACCCTGTCTGTGTCAGGGCTGGGGAGCTGTATGCCCCCTGGTGGTTCACACTGGACAGACAATAATATAAACCAGTTTTTAAACTCACAGTAGCCCACCCATTATTTAAGCAATTGTGAGATAAAATAGCAGTGACCATTCTAATACAAGATGGCTTAGCAGTATGAATGCAAATCAATAAAAAAACTGTTCTGAGATGAAACATTAAAGCAAAATGAAAGTGAAACAGTAATGTACATAATTCAAAGTCTCCTTAAAGATCATTTCAGATGTAAAGGATAAGGAGTTAAATTAAGATATTTATAAATCTCAAAACACATATTCAAAATCCAGCATAAGAATATTTTTAAAATGTATATGTCATTCAGGAACAAGAGAGCAGCCATTCAAGGTTTTTTTCAGTTATACAAAAGCAAAAAAAATTAACCAAACACTTGTGGATGGGTGCAGGGAACATTCGGTACTCTCACTAAGTGTTGGAGTGACAGCCGGGTCGGCCCATTTATTTGTTGTGCAAAAAAAGTAAACAGGCACTCAATGGTGCAGAAACAAATATAAATTGTATCTACGGCTAAATGTGGGTGTTTTCTTTGAAATCACAAGTCTGGGCAGCTCCATCCTTATCAAATGTTCATGTTCCAAATGAGACACAGACATCTGGGGGCATCTCTTTTTTATACCAGTCCTACTGGAAAAGATGTAGTCATTAGCCCTTATGTGGCATCATCTCTTTGCTGAGGAAGAGAAAAGAGATGAGCCTGTTAGTGGCAGCGCCCCCTCTAGGCCCGGTGGGGCATTACATACCTGGCATGAGTCCTTGAGGTGTCCCTCAGATGTGCATGAGTGACATTCTACTTATATTAGGATTCCAGGATCATTTTTTCTGCCTGTTTTGTTTTTTGTTTATTCAGTTAAACAATAAAGAACCATCAAGTGCTGTTTTTCTGTATTTTTTTATAATATATAGATTTTACCCTCATGCATTGACTGCTACAATATTGCACTGTTCACCTGTAGAGTGCACTGAATCCATGAACACTGTAGCAGTACTACTAGGGAGTGAAAACATCAACACCCAGCAGTCCCTGCAGTGGCTCTGATTGGTCATCTGCTGAGGGTGCAGGGGTTGCTGGGGACAAGAAGGCTGGAAGTTTTAAAAGGAGGCCAGTTGTACTGTAAAAAGAAAAATACTTTTTTGTTGTTTCGTGTTTGGAGTTACCTATCTGTTTGCCTTCCTGTTTAATTTCCATGTGGATTCTTGTTTTGTCCTGGATCATCTCCTCAGTGTATGGACTGTCTGGTGTCTTCCTGCTGCATGAGAACTATATGAGTATTGGTTGTCGACCTGCGAAGAAAGGAGCGCTCCTGATCCCATTCTCATGTCCTTGTCTCATCAGGAAATACCAGTAGGACTGACCTATACATTTAAATACAGCGATATTCTCTGGAATATTTATCTCCATCACTTCATTACATCAGTTGCCATTTTTTATGGACTCCATTGTGTGTTGTTTTTGTTAGTCATTTGGTATTGTTGAATTTGTGTTTATTGTGTATTGACGGAAGGAAACTGGGGTGGGATCATTGTAGTTTGTATAATTATATTAATTTATTATCGTTTATTTCAGTCTTCAATTTCTGTTTTATTACTGGTTGGTTTTTGTCTCTGTGAGGGAGTGTGCTCCTTGGATCCCCTTTGAAATGATAAATAAATCACCATCAAAGGCGATGAGAATCTTACTGTAGCTGGGTTTCTTAGTCCCCTACAAGCTACAGTCCAGATACAGTATAACAATGCTATCACTACATCATGTCACCCACTTCAGTGGCTCATTGAATCTTTAGCTTTGTTCATTTAGCTTTACTTTGTTCATGCACATGGTTTATTAGTGCTTACCTGCCTTTTGTAAGTAGCATTATTTGTGTGTGGGGAGGAGAATGACATTGCACACGCTGCTAATGGCCACATAGTTCTGCTTTTGCTTGTGTCCTTCCCACCTTTTTCTCACCACTGATTGTTCTTGCCATCTAAACTCAGAGGAGTATGTCATCTCTCCCTTCATGGCTTCTTTTGTTGAGGAGAAGAAAACATTTGCTGGGGACCAGATGACCTTTTTACATGGCCTAATCCAGCAGAAACATACCAAACTCCAGGCTGATATGAATGACTTAAGGGCAGACTTTAAGATGCTGTAGAAGGACGTTGCCTCTGTTAAAGCAATGGCTGAACGCCTAACTGCAGAAATCACTGGCATCAGTGGGGAGGTTGAGTTGGTATTGGCAAAGCTCACCAAAGTGGAAGACTTATTGGCATAAGAATTGGTAGAAAAGGAAACAATACTAAATTTCCTTCATCAGCTCTGGTCAAAAGGTTTTTCTGCTCTTACTTCTTTTGATCCCATTATAGAGAGGGCACACTGGGTGTATAGTGCATGAGATGATACATCTCACCCTCCCGCTATTATAATGCATATTATGAATTATCAAGACCACCTGACAGTTATTAGACAGTCAAGAAAATTTCAGGACCTCTCCTTTGTAGGACATAAAATTTATTTCAGACTTCAGTTGGACTGGTGGTTCAGAAGGGTAAAGGAATTAGAAGTCACTCCTAGGAGGTCAGCATAGATTCTGCAACATCCCAGCTGACGGTGAGCAAAGTTTTAGATGACTTGAATCACTTGGCACCTTTCCTCTTTGACCCTTGCTGGATTCCTGCACCCTTTAGTTCCTAATGGACTGTCGCTAGGACTTTTTTGCAGCAGCTAATGTTCTACTGTTAATTACTTTGATTTTGTCAAAGAATTTTAAAAGGACTGATCATCTCTTAATGTTCTGGTGACTTTATTTTAGTCATTAACCTTGGAGAGTAATGTTGTGTAGTGATCATCAGGGTCAGGGTATTTAGTTTATATTTTGCATAATTGTTGTTCCTGATGATAGGGATGTTCAGTTCTGTTTCATATTTCTTTATCCTTTTATTGAGCAGATGGTTGGACATGTGCATGCAGCCACTCATGGTCTGGTAATGGGCACCATGTGCATGTTAACTCCAATGTATTGCATCCTTGGGTTGTAAGTGTTTGCTTATAAGCCTTTTTACTACTTCTCCCAGGTTTATTAGTGTAGACATTTTGCTTCACTCATGCAAGGATGGAGATGGAGGTGTGTGTGCTTCAGGCAGTGCCTAGTTTATAGTTTCACAACCAGCTTTCAGAATGGTTGAGGTTGAGGTTTTGGGTTTTGTGGGGTTTATTGAGAAGTGTTATTTGAGTTTACGGGTGAGTGGTGAATGTGTGTTGCCACAGGGATACCCATGGATCTTTAGTCACATCGTTTTGTTTTTCTTCCTTGTTACCTTTACTGTTCTCTTTATTTCAGACCATAGCTAATTTAAATATAGTATCTTGGAATGTTAGAGCCTTGACAACACCTGAAAAAAGGTCTTTTGTGACTGACTTTTCACATAGACACTGCATTGATCTTGCTTTCTTATTTGCAATGCATTTGCATTTGTTAAAGTAAGATGTGTGATGGTGCGGGTTCCTCTTCTATTATGGGAGCCTCTTGAACCTGACACCATCAGTACCGTAACCAAGATGGACAAACCACACTTGGAGCAAGGGGATGGTGTAAAAGTGGTCAGTGCTTCTATTAAAAATATTTACAAAACAAGTGTCCCAAAGTGTAGTGGTCAAAAGAAAGTTCAATAAGTAATCCATAAAAAATGTTGATGTGGAGGTTAAAATGATCACTTAAATCCATTAAAATGGAGTTAAATCACCTGGCAGAAAAACTGTTTTTACTAAAAAGCCTGGTGCCTTCTTTCTCACTGGCATCTCCCCTGCTTATCCCATACAGGCCTTGCAGCAGAGGAGTCGCCCTACTGACAAATGTAGCTGACCTTCCACAGGTCCGGATCCCTGCTGTCCCATGGCTATGGTAAGGCTCCCTCTCCGGACCTAGGCTTGGGACCTCCACGTTACAGCTCTTCTCCCGAGCCTCCTCAACTCCTCAATGTAGACATCCTGTGCCTTCCACTTCCAACTTTTTCTATTCGCAGCTGAGGTATGTCCTCAGGACATGTGGAGTTCCCCTCTTTTCCCCTCTTCCAATACACCTCCTGTACTCATTTGCTTCATCACTTTTTCATATGTCCAAACCAGTATCTTGTCTATATTCCTTCCTTTGCAAAAATTTCCTCAAAACTCTTCCAATAATGTCTAATTGACTAACAGACCTTTCTTCATCCACTGCATTGAGCTAGCAAACCATCTTTCTAAATATCAAAAATTTGCTTTAAAAATCCTAATCATCAGCACACACAGTTTAAATTTGTTTAGAGACTGTGCCCTACTACCTGGAGACATTATCTAATGGATCCCTGGCACTTTTCTCCAGGGAATGTCCTCAGGTGCCCTGTGGCTGAATCCCTCTCTACGATTCTTTCTTTCCCCATTCCTTTATCCCCTCAAGTTCTTCTCATTTTGGACCTTTCCACATTTTCTTTTTCTGTCTCTTAATGGAGGCTTTTAAAGACTGTAACCATTGCAGCTAAACTGCTTTTAGTCTTTTGCTGGAAATCTCCTGCCCTTATGTCTCTGGAAATCTGTGAATCTTCATTTTACAACTTTATCATTCTTGTACTTTCTCCACTGAGCCTGAACAACGCTTCTGGCTCTACTATGCACATTTGGCTTCATGCTGTTCAGTTAGTAAGAAGCTGGTTGGGAGTTGCTCCTTGAGGCAGTTTTTCTGTCCACCTTTCCTTGTTTTATTTTTTTTGGTTTTCTTCCATACTTTATCTTGCACTCCTCCATGGTGTGTGCACCAGTCTACCCATCAACTTTTTTCCTCTCTCTTATTGTGTTTCTATTTAAATAGCCGTCTCAGATGGGGTGGATTGGGGTTTGCTGTGTGTACGCCAGTGGGGTGTATTTGTGTTTATTCTTATATTGCCCAAAATAAATTATTGTTGGTTGTCTTTTGCTGAAGAGCACACAGCAGGACCACCAAGCTCACTCACCAAGAGAGTGGTTTCAATGAGCTAAACACATCATTGGGTGTGGACTCCCTAACTTAAAAGGACATCTTTACAAAGCAATGTCAGACAAGGGCAAAGAAAATGATCAGTGATACCAGCTGCACTGCAGTCAGGTAACTCTACACTGCTTATAGTCCAGTTCAGAGAAATGGAGAAAGAGCTTCTGTCCATAGTCCATACACATCTTGAGCAGGGAAGGTGAGAATATTGTTAAATCTCTTAGATTAAGTTATCGAGTTAATTATTTAGTTACTATTTATCACATATTTAAAATTCAATAAATAATTTTTGATATTCATAAATTCATGTATTATTGTTATTGTCCTTTTATATGCTCCTTGAAGGCCCAGTCATTTTAGTTAAGCAACCAAGCACTTCACTACATATTGTGCTGTTTGTATAATTTGTAGGTGTCAAATCAAATTTCATTTGATTTGATGAACAGTAAATTATATGGGAAGGGCAGTGTTAACCAATAAAGCAGTCTCCTATTACTCTTAACCTAAATCAATTGCTTCTTAATTTGCACAAAAAATGCCCCACTAGGGAACAACACTAGTCTGTTCAGAGATGACCAGATGATGAGAAGAAAAAATTTTGGTGGTATAAGGAACAAACATTAAACCCATGAAAATGTTGGGGTGCCAACCCAGACTTCACCATTTAATTCCAAGTCTTTTAAATTACATACGCAAAGCGTTCAATGGCACGATCAGTAAACAAAAACCAAAGATAGCCTCTCTGTGTTTGACTCAGAAATATGTACCGGCAACTAGAACTGGTGGATTGAGTTGCACTTACTAGGCATCTTCTTATCACTCTCGTCCCAGTGGGGCATTAATATACCTTGGACAAGCCCTGAAAGTGATCCGCTGACACACATGCATAACAATATAATGTACTGTATATTTTAAAGAGTGTGGGGTCTTTTGTTTTAGATACAGTATTATGTACCTTTTCTATGTACTGTATGCTTTACTATGGTCTTTATAAGGATAGTAGAATGTTCACACATGTTCAGACCATGCATAGCTGTAGCCTGCTAATGTTTAACATGTAAAAGTAAAAAATATATGAAGCCACTGCCAAATGAAAATGATGACAAAAACACAGTCTTTATGGATTTTATCTAGAACATGCCAGTTTTCCATTCAGCTACTTCCAGAACTACAGAGTAGGTAAATGTTTTACAAAATAGAATGATAGTCCAACATCAGGCTTGTCATTGGTAAATACATATCTATCTCAAAGGTCCTTTTCTAATGCCAGGAGATAAAACCTGATCAAAATTACTGTGACGATAAGTGCCATCCCACAAAAAACATTAACGGAAAATAATGGGAAGGCTAAGTAACAATCAATCACAAGAACTTATAAAATCTCATATTAAACAGAACCTAAAGGGGCCTGATATCTTCAATACTTTTTAAAGCTGTATCTAGCTGTAGCAGTTTTAAACAAATGTGTCCAAAGGGTTTTGCTATTTCTAGGGACTACTTAGAATGCCAGTGTTGGTCTTTATAAGACCTTCATTGGCCTATTTAGATGTAGCATTACCCCAAGGCAGCCAGTCCCCAAACACTACCTGCAAGCTTTGGCCTGCTCAGACCCAAAATAGGGAACTGGTTTTAAAAGTTAAAAATGTAAAAAAAGTTCAAATACACATCAAAAATATCTTATGAGAGAGAGAAAAATAATAAAACTGTGACTTTTAATAATCCAAACAGGAATCTTTATCAACTGAGTATTTCGAAACAAAAATAGAAAAAATAACAAAAAGACATGAAAAGGTCCTTAAGATTTGCCTTAAAAGGCTATTTGAAGTGAACAAGACTCAAATTACAATTAAGAGCTGAATCCGATAATCAGAAGCAAAAATAATCCATTAACCAGTGATAACAAACAAAAAGCAATACTTGCAAAACTTCTATAACAAACTTTATGATCTACTACAGGTTTCCTCTCTCTGACCTAATATAAAGGCAAAGGGAGGGTTCTGCAGCAGTGAAATAAAGGTTGCCCCATCTCCTGGTGATCCTCCCACATTTAAAGGCACAGCAGATAAATCTATATATATAATTCACTAAGCCAGAAGACAAGTAGCCAACCATGGAAAGCACGCCGGAAGGGGCGCGGATTCACTAAGCCGCTGACAAGTAAGACACCCATGGTGCACGCAGGAAGGAGCCACGCCCACCAACTCTAAGACCATTGGATACGACGACAACTCGCAGAGCCACGCCCACCAACTCGGACACGACGCCTTGGAAAACATGCCGTCTTTTCTGTTTGTCTTTGCCATAGTCCACATGCAGCTCTGAGCCACGTTAACTTTTCATTAGTCAACCTCAGTGGAACTTTGGTTCACACAGAGGCAGCGCCAGAGAGAGACAGAGGCACACACAGGCAGCGAGAGAGAGAGCCACGCACACACAGGCAGCCCGAGAGAGAGACAGAGGCACACACAGGCAGCCCGAGAGAGAGAGCCGCACACACACAGGCAGCGCCACAGAGAGACGGAGGCACACACACAGGCAGTGCGACAGAGAGAGCCGCGCAATCCTTTAAAACTGAGGTTAAAACACAATGAAGGAAGCAGTCTTTAAAAACCAATAAGCCCTGTGCCTCTTTTTCATTAGCGTCTCACCTGCTTCACCGCCCTGCAACAGTCAAGATGCTTTCTCAGCAGCTGACCTTCTCTGTGCCTGACTCCACTACTGTCAGTCACCTGATTAAAAATGGTGAACTCCTGCAATGTTACTATCTTGGTTGGCTTTTAAATAAAGTTTAGATTTGTTCAAATGTTCCTTTTTTCCCCCTGTGCTTAAAACTCATTTTAAAAAAAAGTGTTTATACAACTGCTGCAATGTTACAGAGGGGGAGGGGGCTCGCGTGCTGCTGAGAGAGAGAGGGGGAGGGGGCTTGCGTGCTGCTGAGAGAGGGGGGCTGGGGAGGCTCGTGTGCTGCTGAGAGAGAGAGAGAGCCTGGGGCATGCAGCTGAGCAGGGAGGCTGGGTTTTTTTCCCCCTGTGCTTAAAAATCATTTAAAAAAAATGTGTTTATACAACTGCTGCAATGTTACAGAGAGAGAGAGGGGGAGGGGGCTCGCGTGCTGCTGAGAGAGAGAGAGAGAGGGGGGGGGGGCTGGGGAGTGCTACTGAGAGAGAGAGAGAGAGAGAGAGAGAGAGAGAGAGGGGGAGGCTCACTTGCTGCTGAGAGAGAGAGAGAGAGAGAGGGGGGGGCTGGGGAGGCTCGTGTGCTGCTGAGAGAGAGAGAGAGAGGGGGGGCTCACGTGCTGCTGAGAGAGAGAGAGGGGGGGCTGGGGAGGCTCTGCTCAGAGAGAGAGAGAGAGAGAGGGGGGGCTGGGGAGGCTTGCGTGCTGCTGAGAGAGAGAGAGCATGCAGCTGAGCAGGGAGCCTGGGTGTTTGTGTCAGTGTTATTCAATGTTTTTACTATTACACTGTGCATTCTACGATGTAATGATTAACTATATTTGTGCTTAAAAATCTTTAAAAAAATATATTTACATACAGTTCGTATGGTCTGGAATGGATTAATTGTATTTACATACAATCCTATGGGGGAAATTGCTTCGGTTCACGACCAAATCGGTTTACAACCAGAGGTTTGGAACGAATTATGGTTGTGAACCGAGGTTCCACTGTATATTGACTCTAGAAAACATGATCAGCAAGTCTTTGATAGGCTGCAACAAAATGATGAAAGAACGGGCACATTTTTTTCTCACAAGCTGGGTGGGTGGGTGTTAGTTAGTTAATTAGTTACTCGAAGGATTTCAAGATTTAATATGCACAAGTGGTAACCCTGCAAAAGCAGCCCAAACCAGAAAAGACGGCTGGAAAAAAGTGGCTGACAAATTAAACGTGTGTGCATTGTACTTACTGAAAGCGGCGTTACGGATTTTGCAAATGTTCATTTTTTCCCTCTGCTTAAAAAACATGATTATGCGGTGTATACTACGCCGCGGGTTGGTATGCAGCGTGTAAAACAGTTTGTTTGTCGCGGATAATTTGCCTTTTACTTTAACACGAAGACGATTTCCTGTTAGATTTGCCTTTGCGATGACAATTGATAAGGCACAGGGCCAAACTTTCAAAAAGATGTGCATGTATCTGCCAAAACCAGTTTTCAGTCACGGACAGTTGTATGTTGCTCTCTC
Source organism: Erpetoichthys calabaricus (assembly GCF_900747795.2). NCBI lineage: Eukaryota > Metazoa > Chordata > Cladistia > Polypteriformes > Polypteridae > Erpetoichthys > Erpetoichthys calabaricus. Next base: position 176,555,754 of record NC_041398.2, read on the forward strand.
CAGAGTTCCATCTTTTCATTCACTTACTGGTATGCCTGCAGGAACACGTGCAGCGAGCGAGCGAGAGAGAGCGAGCGACACACACACGCATACAGGTGCGCGCGAGAGAGAGCGCTGGACGCATAAGAATAATAATACTTCATTACATTGATATACCAGTGTTTTCAGTATTCAAAGCGCTATCCACACAGGGAGAAACCGGGAAGCGAACCCAAAATCTTCCACAGTCTCCTTACTGCAAAACAGTAGCACTACCATTGCGCTACAGGGCAGTTAAAGAATGCACCGGCCTCGATTTTGTTTTCACTTCTGTTTACAGCGATTGGATCGTAGCGTGCATTGTTGCATTGTTACTTTTCTTGGTGGCTTATTACATTACGGATGTTTCACATGTTCATTTTTTTCCTTGTGCTTAAAAGACATTAAAAAAGTGTTTCTCAACTGTGACTCTGGAACAACTCAGTACGCAAGCTATATTAAGCGTCAACAACGAAGACTCGCTACACCTTAATGAACAAGTGCTGAAACTTATCCCTACCGACGAAGTAACTTTTCACCAGCGTGGCCTCCATTGTCACAGAGCATTTGGACAACTGTGTCGTTCAGCAAGTGTTCACCCATCAATACATAATTATGCGGCGTATCTTACGCCGCGGGTTGGCTAGTATTAAATAATATACCAACAGAAATTACATAAAAATACAAAAATAATTAAAAAATAACAAGAACCACAATAAAACAGAAAATGCATACAAGCCAGGGTAAAGATCTTGGCTGTAATACAATAGCTATCCTTTAACAGAGCTTTGTTTGGTTCTTCATTTCTACTGTAAACCCATCTACGAACATCACCCTGAACTCCCACTTCTTTTAGTTTCATGCCCAAACCTCTCATGTGGCACCTTATCAAATGCTTTCTGAAAGTCCAAATAAATAATATAATATGCTGCACTTTGATCATACCCTTGTTGCTTCCTCATAAAATTCCAACATGTTAGTAAAACATGATCTCCCTCTTCTGAACTCATATTCAGTAAAACTCCTGTACTTGCTACGTGTTGCTCACTCTTATCCTTAGTAATTCTTTTCATTCATTTTCCCGTGACGCATGTTAAGCTTACTGGCCTATAGCTGGTTGGATTTGCCTGGAAACCCTTTTTGTATAATGGAATAATATTTGTCATTATCCATTCCTTCAGAATGTTTCCAGTGCACAATGACTTCCTAAAATATGCATCAAGGATTTATATATTATATGTACTCGCTAGCCTCTTTGAGAACTCTAGGGTAAATATTATCTGGTCCTGGTGATTTGTTTGATTTCACTCTATTTATTCTATGCAGTAATTCTCCCTCCACAATTTTGAAATCACTCAGTACCTCCTTAGTAGTCCCTTTTCACCTGTGAAAACCTCAAAAAATGAGAGTTTAGGAGCATCCACTATTTCAATTTCTGTATTTTTAAATTCTCCTTTACTATTCCTTGACTATTCTTTTACTACTACAATACTGAAAGAATCTCTTAGAGCCATCTTTCGCCTTATCTGCTATAATCCTTTCTAACTTTCTTTTAGCCTCCCTAATATCCTTTTTAATGGTTGCCTTCATGTCCTCATATGCCCTGTGATTCACATTGCGAATGTTAGCTGTAATACACCTTATACAGCTGTTTTCTGCTGTGTAGCTTCTTTATTAACCTACTGTTGAGTTTTTTAAAATCTTCTACTAATTCCAAAGTTAGGTATGTACCTACCCTGCATTACATGTAAAACATTTTTGAACCTGTTCCACTGCTCCTCAACTGTCTCCACAATTAAAAGCTTATCCCTCCTTAGACTTTGCCACATCTGCTCAAAATTTGGCCTACTAAAGTTAATCTTAACACTTTTGGTATCTGCATCCACACACTTCCAAAACACTGAGCACCCCTTGTTGGTGCTTTAACACTCCTTATTAAAAAACTCCTGCTGTTGTGTTGTGCCATTTGCCAGGATAACCCAGTAAATATTTGAATAGTTAAAGTTCCCCATGACTATAATATCTCCCTGTAAACATAATTAAGGTTAAAGGTTCAAAGATTTGTTTTTTTAGCTGGCTTCTACCAAAAACAGGAAAGAAAAATAAAGCAATTGGAAACAGCTCCAAATATTGCATAAATAAAAATATATACCACATGTTGTGGTGTGAGATTCTGTATCAGTGGCATAGCTAGGGACGGGCGGAGGGGGCGGTCCGCACTGGGCAGCATATTTATGGGGGCGGCATTATTGGCCAAAAGGCTCAGTACAATTCATGTGTAAGTAACAGGGTTCAGAAAAATATCATTCATGAATGAAAAAAGTAAAATTCTCTGATTTTTATCCAACAAATGCTTCAAAAATAATTTTCAGACTGTCCTTCTGTGACGGTATCAGACACAGCAGTTGAAATTTATGAGGCAATAACAAAAATCAACATAGACATTAAACTGATAATTTCTAGGAAGATAAACAACTAAATTAAAATGTATAATTTCGATTTGTTATCAATCCAAATGCGTTCTTGCTCTGCGCAGAAAACATCCCCACTTATCACTTGTACACTACACTGGTCCTGGTTTTTGCAGCATAATTATATTAAACTAATAATTACAGCACGGCTTATCAGTGTGTCTATACTATATGCTTGTCTAGTTGATGCTTATAAATAATTATATGTGAAAAATTATTGCTGTTTCATTGCTGTACAGAATGAAAAGGAATTTTATGACGGGGTCGGAGGAAGTGATTCTCTGCAGGGCTCTCTCAGTCAACCCCAACAGTAAAGCCAAATTACGTAGCTGGCAAGCATGATCTCAACAAATGGTTTTGGGGGCAGGTGTAAAAGGTACTATGTGCCCCCTTTGATCTTAAGTATGGCTGTTTGGGATTGGTTTGAATTAGAGGCCATTCTGTAGCACAACATCCTATTGGAGTAAGAATTTGGGCAAAGGATATATAAATTCAATTGCTTTATCCCTCCCTCTCACTCTCTCACCATCAAGATGAAGGAGCATCTCACACACCATGAACTGAAAAGAAGACAACACACTGAGAAGCACAACTTGGCAGCCATAGTGAGACAGGCATGCGGCCTGAAGAAAGCCATAAAATGACGACTTAACTAGAGACATTTAAAGTAACTGCAAGTCCGTGTGCCGCCGGAAACTACATATCAGCATTTATCAGGTTATATGGTTGTCAATATTCAAATCTACTTTGCTTATTGTTATTATTTTATGAGTATTATCAGTAATACATTATTTAAAGTTGTAGCTGAACTCCTGCTTCTCTTTTACTCTATGTAATTGCCCAAGGTTATAGATGTAGAAGGGAAGGTGGGGAGAAGTTATAAAGTAAACTTTGTAAACATCAGTAAGTCTATGGGATTTGAGGCATTCTGACAAAGGCTACAGGAAAGCAAAGTAATATAGAACCCTACCAAGACAAAACATTATGCAAAGAAAATTATCCTGTATAACCACTACAAAATTCACATTAAGGTGACCACATATTCTGGATTTTCTGAGACAGTTCTATATGCTGGCCCCAATCATGTGGACTTGTCATTTCTTTTGTAAAATGGGGCATTGCATAAAGGAATTTACAAAAGTGAAAAGTAATTACATGTATGAATCATTACAAGCAGCCCAAATAAGCAGCAAAACTGTCTTTCTCCAACTGCCATTCTATTGGTTTCAGGGAAATCTGGTCACCCTAACACTTAATGCACTATATTGAGTTAAAGAAATAGAAAAGTGCAAGTCACAATGGTGGGCTTAAGGTTTTAAAGAGTTAAGCCTAAAATTCATAGTCGGTCTCTACACTGCTTGTTTTGATTAAAACGTTGTTGTCAATCCGGGGGGGTTTGGGGGGTTTGGGTGGTGTTGGGGGAGAATAACCAAATATATTTGTGTGTTTTTAAAACAACTAACCTCAAATTAAGCTCAGTGCTATATGTAATGGGTGGCTTTAATCATTAGACTTCATGCCATGCCTTACCTCATGCCTGTTTTTTTGTGAAAAATGTCATCTGCAAGACAGAAAGCTTGGCAGTCTTTCACAGAGCAAAAGTGTAGGTTAATGCCATTTTGCTCAGAATGGAACTACTTTTTAATAATTGTAATTTTAAATAATGGCCTGTTTGTGACATCTGTTCATTAAAATTGTATAGCATTACAAAATTTGTAGAGGGTGGTATAGACATTGGCAGGGGTGATGAATGGCCCCATATCCGTGTGAGAGAGGGACAGTTTGCTAGGAATCAGTATAACCCCTTGGTGGACTCGATTCTCCACAAATTAAGTATCAAGGAAACTAAAGGAGCGGTGCTAGAACCTCAAAGTACACTCTGGGAAGCATGAGGGCTTGACTCAGGAATTGGGACCATGTTGTACTTTAAAGGACCAATCAAGAAAGTTCAGACAGGAATTCAGTCTTTATTATCCAGCCCATTAGGCAGTAAAAATGACTCTCAAGGATTATGTAATGAGGACTGGGACAGTGAAACTGTTATTTTTTAACACCCATTGCATGTCCTACCTACCTGGAAGGAGTCTCTCTTTGAATTGCCCTTCCCAAGATTTCTTCCATGTTTTTCCTACAAGTTTTTTTTTTTTGTCTTCTTATAGAGTCAAGACTGGGGGCTGTCAAAAAACAAACCCTGTTAAAGCCCATTGATGCATTCTTTGTGTGATTTTTGGGCTATGCAAGAAATAAATTCTTTTTGTTGTTGTTAATCATGATCATCCTGAGGCTACCAAAAAGACAGCGGCCCAGTAAAAACTATTGAAGGTTCAGCAGTGTAGTTGTTGCTGTTGTTAACCAGAAAGCGCTTTGATTTGGTGACCAGAGACTATATTAGTCCACTATTTATGCTGTTGTTGTTTTGAGATTAGCTTTGATTAACCTTGGAAGTGAATTTAGAAAGAAGGAGTGGAGGCAGGCAACCAATCAAAAGAGTCCCAGAAGAGGAGTGTGTATTTGTCGCACAAGAGGAAACTGAGTGTCACTCCTGCTGAGTGATCTGAGAAATGGCAGCGAGAGACAAGGGAGCGAGTGCGGGATGTCTTTCCCGCAAGGGAACGGGAAGCCAACGGTCTGGCGGTGAGGACCTAAACCCGGTTAATGGGTTGGCTGTGCCTGTCAGAAGGACCTCTCCTTGGACTACAAGATCCCATGCGGAGTAAGCGGAGGAGATAGTTTTTGAAAAGCTGCCCTGTGGCTCATTTTTGTTTTAAATGAATGAACAGATTCCTGCTGTAATTTTAACCTTGCTTTCTTTGTATCTATTTACTGAAGTTTTTAACCTCCACGTGCACCTTTATTTTATAGATTATTTATTTATTGTATAAAACACACTGCACTTTTGGACACTGATTTTTTGTAATAAAAGAACAGAAGCATGTTGCGCTGTGTGTGTATCTTCATTTCCCCAGCTCATTTTCAGTCTATGACTATCAACAGTTCCAGGTTCACACTGCCAGGGACCATGAAGCCAACCCAGGACTGTCACAAACACCCCAAAAATCTGGTAACAGCACCCCAAAGGTCAGTTAAGGCATTGTATTCACAAAGTCAATACTGCCCCTGGAGCTATCCTGGTTCAGAAGAAGTGAAAAGTGACATGCCAAAAAGCAGGCCCTGTGTCAACATGGGACTAGAGCTAGGAAAAACAATAATAATGGTAATAATTATCCATATTCCTAACCCTCTTATCGAGGTCTTAGTCACGAAGCAGCTGGAGCTTAGGCCAGCAAGCATCAGGCGCAAGGCAGGAGCAACACCTTCACAGTGCCAATCCTTCAATAACTCAAAGGAGGGAACCCTTAAATTATATCGACTACTGAGCCTTTTTTTTTTGGCAGTACTGTGGCCTCCACAGTACAAAAATGACACGATAGCATTAGAGAAAGTCCAGAGGAGGGCAATTAAATTGATTCCAGGGTTGCAAGGTATCTGCTATGAGAAATAAAAGAACATGAACCTTTCAATTTAGGCAGTAAATAAGACATGACATGATTTGATTAAGAGATGACATGACTGAAGTGTTCAGAATTATGAAGGATAGTAGTACAGTGGATCTCAGCTGCTTTTTAAAATATGTTCTTCAGAAAGAACAAGGGGTACATAGATGGAAAATAAGAGAAAAACTTCCTCACACAGAGAATCAAAAATACATGGAACAAGCTACCAGCGGGTATGGTAAGAAAAGTAGTACTTTGGAGATCTTCAAAATTTGACTCTGTGTTATTTTGGAGAAATGAAGTGATTTGAATTAATGAGCTTTGCTAGGCTGAATGCCCTAAATTAATTATACACATCTATTTACAACAATCTAATGGTCTATTAAGACTAGTTTTGATGAGAACAGATCAATTAGTTGAACAGTTTGTTAAATGCTATTCTTAGTGAAGATGTAGCAGCTTTCACCTCTCTCATACATTTTACTAACATCTTTCAAATTACCTGTAATAAAGATGAAGAGCCTTTTAAACAACCAAACAAAAACACCAACAAACCTAAAGTACACAGATAGAAAGATTGCTTTCAAATGTATGAATAAGACTGAAGAGCTAAATGTCTTTCAATGCCTTCAGGTGTGCTTTAAAAAAAGGACCATGGGCCTACAACAATTGCATGTCCATGATCATTGTATTATGTGACCTTGCAATCTCTGTGTCATACTGTAATATTACAGCATTACAGCCACCTTGAATCTCTAGAGCAAAACAAGATGAAATATCAGAAATTATAAATTCACATTATGAAAGGTTCTAACAAAAACACAAATCTTATTCATCCAGCCTTAGAACCTGACCTTACATCACAGCAGGCTATTTGTTTATTGCAGAATTATATTTGGATCATTTGTAAATTGCAATATGTATGTGTCTCATAATGAAGTAATTTTATTTTTTATCTTAACTCTAAGTGTTTAGTAGCAAATCAGAACAATGAAAAGCAAATTTATACAGTATTGAATAAATGAACTTAATTTGTATAATAAATATATACTATGAGTAACAAGGAAACTTTAAAACTAATTATTGTTCCATTCTCAAAGGAGTATAAGAGATACTACATGCTAATGAAATACTTTTAATGGGTTTTGTAAAAAGTGAGGAATAAACCAACTAAATACGTAAAAATTTCAATGAAAGCAGTTAGTCCTGAATAGGATTATGGGGAATGCTGGAGCTTGTACCAGCTATCGTAGGGTGCAAGGCAAGAACAAACCCTGGACAGGGTGCCAGGCCTTCACAGGGTGAACACACACAGCAACCACACACTACGGCTAATTTAGTATTACCAATTAATCTTCATGTCTTTGGACTGTGGGAGGAAACCGGAGCACCCAGAGGAAACCCATGCAGACATGGGGAGAACAAGCAAACTCCACACACCGAACTCCACACAGACGAAGCAAACTCCACACCCCTTACTAGCAGCAAGCAGTGCTACCACTGCACCACTGTGCCACCCCAGTGTCAATTTGAATTCTGATTAAATACAATCAAAGCTATTTTTCTTAGCAAACATTTTTTTCTCAGCTGAGTAAAATGATTCATGTAGTGACTGTCCCATTCACATCAGAAGATGAAACGAGGCGGACAGACCTTTATGTTTCACTAAATAGAAGGTGAAGCATAGTGTTTCTACTATTGACCCTTTTTAAGATGACACTGACACAACAAGTGGAGTATAAGCACCTGTCCTTTAACATCAACAAGCATGACAAAAAGCATCAGGCCATGACATAATTTAAACACTGACATTGAAATGCTTAGACAATCACCTTTCAACTATTTTAGATGTGTTTGCAAAAAATGCAAAAACTGAAATTTGTTACACTATTCCTTCTTGGAAATATGCTGGGAAAGGTCAATTCTCATTGAGCTTTCTTGAATAGAGAGTGCTGTACAAATTTGTGAAATCTGAAATACTCGGTTAAAAAGCATTGATGAATTTCTTAAAGCATGTATCTTACAAGAGACTTCAATGACTGATTTAGATTTACCGTCAACAGGGGTTATTTCAACTTGCATATTTTGTTTATTTTTGTTTATATTTTTACATGCACTCTGATGGAAAAAAAGATCTCCAATGCAAGTTACTGAAATGTGAGCAGAATCACTTGTGCAGGTGGAAATACACTGTCATACAAGTGTCTTGTGTGAATCTCTATGACATCTTCTCATTCTTTTAGCTGCTTGTTCCAAGTAAGTTAAATAATCTTTGTAACCATAAAAACAAAAAATCCAGGTAAGAAAAAAAAAAAAATTCACTTAGCTTATTTAAAAATTAATACATGAAGAAAGAAGCTCCTTAAGAGTGTCACTGCACATTATCATGCATATAATAAATGTAAACACATTGTAAAATGTGCTATATAGCGCCTGACCCGGCACAGACCCACTCCAGAGGCACATGTAAAATCCAAACAGACTTTTATTTTTCTTCAGCTGGAGAGCACATCTTCCCCGTGAACCCCCCAGCCACAACACAGTCCCAAAAGCACTTAATTTAGTCAACACACAACTCTCCACCTTGGCACCACCACTACCTCCCAGGCAACCTCGTCCTCTTCCTCCCAATTCTGGCTCCTGAGTGGTGGATGATGGTCCTTTTTATAGTCCACCAGGTGCTTGATCGCCTGTTGCTAATTGCACTTCCGGGCGGGGCTGTAGAGGTGTCCACAAAGGCTCCGGGATGCATGCAGTACCCCCTGGCGGCCACCCCAGATCCCCACAGGGTTGTGGAGAACTCCATCTCCCATGGAGCCCTGTGGGAAACTGAGGCACCAACGTCACCCAGGGAGGCTGCCATCAAGCGTCCCGGGGGGAGGTACTGAGGAGCCCATGGCTGCTGCCCTGGAAAATATGCAGCAGGGGCGTCCCGGCTGGGCATGGGACCCGGCTGCCCGTTACAACATGTACATGTTACACTATAAACAACCGCATGGTGTATTATTTGCAAAGAACTAACAATGACCAACTATGCATCATGATCACCACCTTTACAGGCAACAATTTTACCTTGAGACTTCAACATAGACTTTGTTCTTTGAATATTTTATGTTCAGGATATATGAACTATAATTATCCAAAGACACTACCTTACCAACAACGGGACATCAATTTATTCAATTTGAATCAATCAGATTTTTTGCATCCCTTGAACTGAAATCAGATTTCTATAAAAGCTATTTCAGCCACCATAAGACTATTTAGTCCTGGTTTGTAAAATGTTTAAAACCAGTTGTCTTACATATAATTACATTCCATTCTCACTTATAATAATTTATTCTTACAAAATATGTAATAAACAATTTGATCTCTGACTTTGATTAAATAAATTAACAAAAATTTAAATGCTCTGACTTCCAAAACAGTTAACTAAGTTCCAGAATGAACCCCGGATTTTATTTCAAGTATACATTTTCTAACTTGTTAAATTTACAGTACCTTTAATCTATCACATAAGCAGAAATATGTTTTAACATATTCTGCTGTAACATGACCACTATATTACTGTTTCTGGGGATCAAAATTTTAATTAACTAGCTAACATTGCTGAAATACCCGGCATTGCCTGGGAGGAAAATAAAGTTTTTTGTTTTTTTTAATTGTTTGCAAAAAATATAATTAAAAAAACCCCACAACTTTAAGAATAAAAATAAATTAACAAACAATGAAGACTCACTAGTGTGCTTGTCTTGCGGTCTTGTATGTATGTTATTATCCAGTTGATGCTCGGAACCGGCCAACTCTATTTAATTTCAAAAGCAACAGGGGCGCGGTGGTGCTCAAACATACAGAATGCTGGCAGTCACCTCCAGTTCGCCCTCCGGTGGTCGTTCCGAGTGTCAACTGGATGATAACATGCATACGAGACAGTAAGATCACCTCTCATCCTAGGGTTGATTTCACCATAAAGTATTTTTGGTCGACCAATGAGAAACATGCATACCAAGTTTCATGAAAACCACTCCAGCCGTTCAGATGTGATGCTGAAACATACATACATACACACATTGACTTTCATATATATATATAGATTAAACGATTAAAGACGTGAACAATTTGATTGAAATAGTAAAAGAAAGCCATTGTCTTTATGCCACCTGTAGCCAGTCATAAGAGATGGTACAGCCCAAATGGCTGAAAAAAGAAAAAATTAAATGGTTAGGATGTCTCCACATCGCCTACAACCACAACTCAAGCCCCAAACTTAACATATAGCATATAGCCACTACTTGATTCTGGAGCTGTGTTTTTCATTAATCTGTGATGCAGAGAGTTAGCAAGAGCATGTTATAAAAAAGTGGATTTCAATGAGGGGCAAATCTAATTTTGCAGCAATGGTGTCCAAGGTTAAAATTTTTCTCTGTGTTGTGCAACAGCCAGGGTTCATCCCATAACTGACCCTACCATTTTGATTAGCTTGTTTAATTCGGTGGGCCTCACTTGAAATGATGTTACCAGCCCAGCACACCACAGTGTAAAAAATTACACTGGCCATCACAGAGTTGTAGAAGATGTGAAGGATGTCTCTACCCACATTAACAGAACACAGTCTCCTAGGGAAAAAGTGCCTGCTCTGCCCTTTCTTAGGTAGCTTCTCTGTGTTATGAGACCAGTCCAACCTGTCATTAATGTTGACCACCAAGTACTAGTAGGAGTGCACTACCTTTCCATCCACTCCTTGAATAATGACCGGGCATTAAGGCTGTTTGGTCTTAAGGGAAAGTCCATAACCAGTTTCTTAGTTTGCTGATGTTATGTTATGTTACAGACAATTCTTTCTGCACAAAGAAACAAACTTCTCCACCTGACTCCTATACTCTGTCTCACCCCCTTATCAATACACTCCATAAGTGCAAAGTCATCTGAGAATTTTTTTGTATTCTGTCCCTTTTAATGTACTGCCATTTTCTGTGTTTTGTGGGTTTAGACCCATGAGGAAGGACCACCATGAAGTAACTGCTGCTGGTTCCCCTTCTGTCTTTGTATTTAGTCAGAAAGAGAAGACCTAGCACTGGAGCACTGAGTTTGTAGTGGTGTTTGTAAATATTGTTTCCTTTCTTTGCTGTAACTGTTTTTTTATTTTTCTTAGATTACTTTCAGATTGTGACTTAGACTTTGTTTCCTCAGATTTTCTTTGGAACATTTTTCAAATATTTCCCATCTATTGTTAATAAACTCTCAATATACAAAGATACATCTTTTACTTTTTGTTTACAAGCCAGTGCTCTTAATGGTTTCTCTCCCTTCTCGTGCCTTTTGAGACATTTGCAATATTTTGAACTTTAGAAGCAAGCTGCTCATTATTTGGGCATGAGAAGGCCAAAACCTGCTTGTAACATTTGGGGACTGGCTACCTAGATTTGTTCCAAACAGGCCAATACATGTTTTAAGCGCAAAGGATGTTAATGGTGTCTTCAGTACCCCGAAAGATTTAAACGTGCAGTGCACATGCTATAAATCTGTCCATCAGCAAAGTCACACCACTTGGGATCGTAGATCCCTATAGCGTTTTAGCAGCATTGTTTATCATCGTGCCACCCATTATACTTGATGGTAAATAATAATTTTTTAGCAGAAATTCTTGAATTGATGCAACAAATAAAGAATCTTATGGCTTTTTTGAGAAAATACTGCATCAAGACTCATTTGAAAACAACTTACATACACAATGAAACAAACAATGTAGGAAGAAGTAAACAAAGACTGATGAAACATTACTTTTCAAACTGCATATAAAACAATCTGTCATGCATTTGCCAGAGCCTGAAAACTGCACCTGACAGATGCTCTCTAAAAGGAATCCAAATTATAGACATTAAAATCACTATAAAAGAACATTTAGACAGCAACGACTTCCTGAAATAAACTAGCTCATTTAAGATGTAATGGTAAACTTTAATTGGTTAAGAAAATTGTTTCTGCATGAGGCGTCAAATGCAACCAATTATCTTAATTGGAACACTGTAAAAGAAGAATTTCTACTTCCACAAGAATGTATACTGGTGCTGTTTGGAGCTGTTTGAAAAACATGCGTTTCAAAAGTAGTTGAGGTATGGCTTTTTCAATTATTTGACCAAAGACTGTGTATATTGTTTAAAATATCACATTACTTTATTTAAATAGCATAACAGAAATGAAGTGGCCTACCATTTACTATATTCTTTCCTCTCAAGCGGACACCTAGTAAAATAATCAATAAAAAAAGAATGAATTTTCTAGTTGTTTGAATTTGTCAACAAAAATGACAAATACTTTACAGGCAAAGAGAGTATTTTTCTTATATATGATTACTGCAAATAGTAAATAGGTTGTGAGTTTAAAGTTTAACAAGATAGCTCATTATTTCCTATAGCAATATGATTTTCATTTGTTTTAAAAAAACTAAATAAAATCAAGTTAGTGCAGCAACCGTTTATAATACAATTTAAAGGATAGAAACACTAAAAATTATTTCTGCTAAAGGTTTTTTTTGCATGTTTTGATAAAGATTGATTTGGTGGTACCCTTTGTTGTATAGCCCTGGGGGTATTTTTCGTATGTCGCTTAAATCATCCGAGATCAGGTGCCTCATCTTGGATGAGTTAATGCCGGTGAAGCTCATCCAGATAAATCGGTTTTTCAAATGCAGTCATGTAGTAGATTAGTTTAGCTGGATCTAATCATCCGAAATGAATGCGTGCGCCTGTGCTGATTGAAAAGCCCATATATATTGAGTCTAGAAAACATGATTAGCAAGTCTTTGATAGGCTGTAACAAAATGACGAAAGAACGGGCGTATTTTTTTTTCACACGCGTGGCGCAAGACCTTTTATTCGAAGGACATGAAGAATTTCAAGATTTAATATGCACAAGGGGTAACACTGCAAAAGCAGTCCAGACCAGAAAAGACGGCTGGCAAAAAGTGGCAGACAAATTAAACGCTAAGTAGTGTACATTGTACTTACTGAAAGCAGCATTTCATTTCCTATGTGTCAGATTAATTATTATTTAATAGGTCATAATTCCAGATCAAACGTGAGCACAAGGAGAACATGGGAGCAGGTTAAAGTGAAGTACAAGAATATACTTCAAACTGGTAAATATTGGTATATAACTATTTAAAGAATTGTTGACATAAATAATCATATATAATATAAAAAAACATTAATTTTAAAGCTAATAAGAAGGCAGCCAAGCAAAAAACAGGTGGAGGTCCACGCGGTCCAGACCTAACCAATGCAGAAGAGTTGGCTGTCCAGCAAAATGCCCATCGCCCTGTTTCTGAGGGCATTCCAGGGGGAAGCTCCTCCTCAGAACCACTGGCAGGATGCAGTGGTCACTTCATTTCAGGTAAAGGATGGTCATTGCATATATTTGTCCTCCATGTGTGCCATAGGTATGTTCCATATAGCCCTCTTTTTTGTTGGGTCAGTTGCAGGGAATATCATATCCCTTGAACCTGTGTCTGACCAACGAGATATTGACGAAGGTCAAATATTTGATGAAGACACTGTCTGATTATTCATCAGGAGGAGTGGTACATTTTCCAAATAATGTTTGATCAAACTCCACTCTGATCAGTCCCATGTGCCCCAATCACATTTGGAAATCCTGGTAATGAGAATGTTAGGCTGATTGAGATTCTTCATGGAACTGTGGGTGTTTTAGCCTGTGTATTACCTGCAATGGCATGAAACGCCTCTTTTATTGTCTGCACACACAGGTGTCCAGGAAACACTATGAAAACCCGAAGGATATATTTCAGAGCCAAACAGACTTTACGAATTGCCTGGCAAACTGCACTTTTAGTTAGATTTTCCGCATCGCCTACAGTATATGAAAAAGTGCCGCTTGCAAAAAACCTCAAAGCAATGCATACTGTCTGTGTGGTTGTGAGAGCCCGACTTCGCCAAGTTTGACTTCGAATATAAGGTGCTAATAAATCTTTGAGGTACAATATTCCCCCTCGGCTAAAGCGGTATCTTTCGAAAAGAATTTCCTCCAGGAGCAATAAAGGATCTTGCCGATCGCGCAAAACCCTCTCTATATGAAATTCTCTTCATATAATTTGCGCACCAATATCAATTGGTCGCTCATTCATGAACGGCGAAGCCATGACTGGATGACTCCCACGCACCGTCACCGATTACGTGTGTGAGCTAATCCTTGTTTACATAGAACAAACCTGCTCCGAGCAGGTTTGAGGATTAGGATGTGTTGCTATGACAACACTTCCAGCAAGAGTTTTGAAAAACCGACAGATCCAGGATCAGGCCAAATCGTCAACAATTACATCTGGCTAAATGACTAATCCACGTACGAAAAATACCCCCCAAGTTAAAGTGAAGTACAACAACAACAACATTTTTTTATATAGCACATTTTCATACAAAAAGTAGCTCAAAGTGCTTTACATAATGAAGAAAAGAAAAATAAAAGACAAAATAAGAAATTAAAATAAGACAACATTAGTTACATAGAAAAGGAGTAAGGTCCGATGGCCAGGGTGGACAGAAAAAACAAAAAAAAACTCCAGAAAGCTGGAGAATAAAATAAAATCTGTAGGGGTTCCAGGCCACGAGACCGCCCAGTCCCCAATGGGCATTCTACCTAACATAAATGAAATAGTCCTCTTTGTAGTTAGGGTTCTCACGGAGTCACTTGATGCTGATGGACATACAGACTTCTGGCTTTTAATCCATCCATCATTGTTGGAACATCATGGTGCTTTGAGTAGATGCGCCACCACCAAAAGGACACCGGAAAAGGAAACAGAAGAGAGAGTAGGGGTTAGTACAGATTTTAGAGCCACCATGAATACAGTAGTTATTATAATGAATTAGATATACAGAGTATCAGGATTTAAATTACAGTAAAGTTATGAGAAGGCCATGTTAAAGTAATGTGTTTTCAGCAGTTTTTTAAAGTGCTCCACTGTATTAGCCTGGCGAATTCCTACTGGCAGGCTATTCCAGATTTTAGGTGCATAATAGCAGAAGGCCGCCTCACCACTTCTTTTAAGTTTTGCTCTTGGAATTCTAAGGAGACACTCAGTTGAGGATCTAAGGTTACGATTTGGAATATAAGACGTCAGACATTTCGATATATAAGATGGGGCGAGATTATTTAAGGCTTTATAAACCATAAGCAGAATTTTAAAGTCAATCCTGAATGACACAGGTAACCAGTGTAGTGACATGAAAACTGGAGAGATGTGCTCGGATTTTCTTTTCCTGGTTAGGATTCTAGTAGCTGCATTCTGCACTAGTTGCAAACGATTTATGCATTTTTTGGGTAGTCCTGAGAGGAGTGCGTTACAGTAATCTAGTTGACTGAAAACAAACGCGTGAACTAATTTCTCAGCATCTTTCAATGATATAAGAGATCTAACTTTTGCTATGTTTCTTAAGTGAAAAAATGCTGTCCTAGTGATCTGATTAATATGCGATTTAAAATTTAGATTACAGTCAACAGTTACCCCTAAGCTTTTTACCTCCATTTTGACTTTTAATCCTAATGCATCCAGTTTATTTATAACTGGCAAAATACCCGCGCTTCGCAGCGGAGAAGTAGTGTGTTAAAGAGGTTATGTAAACATATATACATATACATCCATCCATCCATCCATTATCCAACCCGCTGAATCCGAACACAGGGTCACGGGGGTCTGCTGGAGCCAATCCCAGCCAACACAGGGCACAAGGCAGGAACCAATCCTGGGCAGGGTGCCAACCCACCGCAGGACACGCAAAAACACACCCACACACCAGGGCCAATTTAGAATCACCAATCCACCTAACCAGCATGTCTTTGGACTGTGGGAGGAAACCGGAGCGCCCGGAGGAAACCCACGCAGACACGGGGAGAACATGCAAACTCCACGCAGGGAGGACCCGGGAAGCGAACCCAGGTCCCCAGATGTCCCAACTGCGAGGCAGCAGCGCTACCCACTGCTCCACCGTGCCGCCCATACATATACATATATACATATATATACATATCTACATATACACATATCTACATATACAAAGCTATATCTATACTAATTAATAAAAGGCAAAGCCCTCACTGACTCACTGACTGACTGACTGACTGACTCATCACTAATTCTGCAACTTCCCGTGTAGGTGGAAGGCTGAAATTTGGCAGGCTGATTCCTTACAGCTTACTTACAAAAGTTAGGCAGGTTTCATTTCGAAATTCAACGCGTAATGGTCATAATTGGAACCTCTTTTTTCACAATATACTGTAATGGACGGCAGCTCGATGGCTGTGGGAGGAGGAGTTGAGTGTCACGTCATCACGCCTCCCACATAATCACGTGAAAAGACTGTGAACGCAGTAGGGAGAAATGAAGGAGGAGCCGCAAACAGCGAAGAACAAAAAATTCATTAAACAATTGAGAAGGGAGCGAAACAATAAGAAGCGAGCGAGTGAAGCATACAAGCATCTTCATAAGGGAAACAAAGCACGGTGTAAAACGTAAGTTTAAATTAAGTTTATAGAAACGCTCCTGCTGCGGATTGCAATAACATATTCGCGATATAAAAGAACGCAAAAGGGAGAAATGAAGGAAGAGCCGCAAACAGCGAAGAACAAAAAATTTATTAAACAATTGAGAAGGGAGCGAAACAATAAGAAGCGAGCGAGTGAAGCATACAAGCATCTTCATAAGGGAATAAAGCACGGTGTAAAATGTAAGTTTAAATTAAGTTTATAGAAACGCTCCCGCTGCAGATTGCAATAACATATTCGCGAGATAAAAGTTTAATGAGAAGACACGAGGTATAAATGAACCACACGCCGTAGCGCAACGTTAGGGGCTTCACCTCTGGTGCTGACGTTCGAGATTCGATTCCCGAGAGGGGATGCAATGAGTGTGTACGCATTAAGAGCACAGAATTAGGCCGAAACACGTGACGCGTATTCTTTGCATAATTTGAAAGTAAACAATTTCAACCATTCTATGATCTGCTTCTCGCAACTGAAAGACGGCACATGGCGGATGTTAGCCGACTTGCTGACCGCAACAGTAGGGGCTTCAACTCTGGCGCTGACAATAGAGATTCGATTCCCGAGAGGGGATGCAGTGAGTGTGTACGCCTGATGAGCCCAGAATTAGGGAGAAACACGTGTCGCATACTCTTTGCATTATTTGAAAGTAAACTATTAAAACCATTCTATGATCTGCTTCTGGGAACAGAAAGAGGGCACGTGGCGGACGTAAGGCGACTTGCTGACAAACCACAAGCGTGACCTGGCAGATAACCACCCATACAATCAGATTGTGATTCAGAAAACGAATGCCATGAATGTAATTACCACGATCTACAAACTGTCAAATAAACGAAACACACTCCGTAGCGCGACTGCTGTGAAAAGGGAGGTTCACAAAAAAACAGATCCTTAACAAATTGTTATTGGTATATTTTTGATCCGTTTAAAAAGGTTTTCTTTTCTTCTTAATAAAAAATTAAAAGCAGTACTTCGCCGCAACGAAGCGCGAGAATTTGGCTATATATATCTGCTTCTCGCAATTAAAAGAGGGCACGTAGCGGATGTTAGACGACTTGATGACCAAGCATAAGCGTTACCTGCCAGGTAACCACCCATACAATCAGATTTTGATTCAGACTAGGAATGCAATGAATGTAATTACCCCGATCTACATACAAGGCGAAAGTCTTGCAACATTCAAAGATGATGGTTTGGGATAAGTACACCATGGAACATAAAAGAGCTTATGAAGCCTTGAACCGAAAAAAGCAAGATCTCAGAGATCGTAAAAAAAAAAAAGGAGGTAATGTCGTTTTACTCGCTGTAGATTTTAGTCAAACATTACCAGTTATTCCACGAGGGAGACCGGCAGATGAACTCAACGCGTGTTTAAAATCCATGCTTCTCCCACGGTTGGTTATATGTCGCGTGTTCTCGGGTAGGTACACCAAAAATGTATACATTTAAGCATGTAATGGGCAAACAAAAAATGAGGTATACCCGAAGGCACTGCAGTAGTACTCAATGTAACTTTACTTCTTAAATGTTAATGTTTTACTGTTTAATAATTTGTACGCTTCTTATATGTTGTTCAAATTCTTTTATCAAAATACCAGTGACAGCACAATGCACGATAACACGGAGTGAATACACCATACGCATCCGCCCACGGCCGCCCTGGTGTGCGCAGATAGGAGCTGATTCTACAATAAAGTAAAATAAACATAAAAAGAGTAATACAATCATCACCCATAAAGCGGATAGTATATGTGTACCAGATTTCAAGTCAATAGGTGAAACGGTTTGCGAACTACAGGTGATTTAAAATCCTGGACAGACAAACGAATAGCCACGGTAGCAAATTATAGAAGAAGATTTTACTGTTTAATAATTTATATTTATATGAAATGTGCTTCTTATATATTACTTCATATTCTCATATGATAATGATGTTAATGTTGTTTATATTGATTTCTATGTTATTGTAAGTGCATGTATGTGTGTATATGTATGTATGTATATATAAAATATATGTGTATATGTATATATAATATATATATTATATATATATATATATATATATACACACATATACAGATATATTATATATATATATAATATGTGTATATGTATATATATATATATATATATATATATATATATATATATATATGTGTATATGTATGTATATATATAATATATGTGTGTATATATATATATATATATATATATATATATATATATATATATATTTATATGACAGCAACACTCATAACAATGACAACACAATTACATTGACAATCATGTTACGTTATTTTTAAAATGTTTCCTTTACTTTTTCATAACCTCTTTAACACACTACTTCTCTGCTGCGAAGCGCAGGTATTTTGCTATATATATATATATATATATATATATATATATATATATCTATATATATATATATATATATATATATATATATATCTATATATATATATATATATATATCTATATATATATACATCCCTGTGCTTTGCAGCGGCGAAGTACTGCTTTTAAATTTTTATTAAGAAGAAAACCTTTTTAAATTGAGTGAAAATATACCAATAAAAATTTGTTAAGGATCTGTTTTTTTGTGAAGCTGACTTCACACAGCCTCTCCGCTGTTTTATAAACGAACGTCATATAAGGTCTTCCTTTTTCGTTGCTTTGCCAACGGAAGCAGCCTTTTTATTTAATCCTGTTTTTACGATTGTTCTGTTTGTATATCACGTTGTCAGTTCAGCACTCCGGTTGTAATATGACCAAGCTGTGCAAGCACACTCTTGAGAATGCACCGTATAGTTGTACAGGAGAAAAGCAATCTTGCCTGAAATCAATGGCAACCTTTTGTAGGTCTATGAACTTAATTTAAACTTTAGGTTTACAGGGTGCTTTCTTTCCGAAGTACCTGCACTCATGAATATGTCTGTATGCGTCAGTCGCTCAAATCCCCGCGGTTCGCACCGGCGAAGTTCTGCTTTTAAATTTTTATTAAGAAGAAAAGAAAACCTTTTAAAATTGAGGGAAAATATACCAATAACAGTTTGTTAAGGATCTGTTTTTTTCTGTGAAGCTGCCTTCACTCGAGTGATCACTTCGAGCTTTAAGCATGAGAAATCACCCCGTAAATGCACACGTTTAATTGGACATCTGTTAATATGTATGCTTACAAAGTATTAAAAGACACTCAACAATTACACAGTATTAAAAGACACTCAACAATTAACGTCATTTACCGTCGTTCCCGTGTTTGACTCGTGCTGTAAATCTCTTCCTTGTTTTCACTTCACGTGATTACGTAGGAGGCGTAATACGTGATGACGCGATACGTGACTCTGCCTCCTCCATTAGAGTATATGGACAAAAAACAGGTTCCAGTTATGACCATTACACGTAGAATTTCGAAATGAAACCTGCCTAACTTTTGTAAGTAAGCTGTAAGGAATGAGCCTGCCAAATTTCAGACTTCTACCTACACGGGAAGTTGGACAATTAGTGATGAGTGAGTCAGTCAGTCAGTGAGTCAGTCAGTCAGTGAGGGCTTTGCCTTTTATTAATTAGTATAGATAGCCTCATTGTATCCATTATTGCCAATCACTAAGATTTAAGTTTTCTCTTTATTTAACTTGAGAAAGTTACTATCCATCCATTCTGAGATACAAGTTAGACATTGTGTTAGTGAATCAAGAGAATCGGGGTCATCAGGTGCAATTGATAAATACAGCTGTGTGTCATCAGCATAGCTGTGGTAGCTCATTTTGTGCCCTGAGATAATCTGACCTAATGGAAGCATGTACTGTAGATTGAGAAGAATATAAACAATATAATATAATATAATAATATAAACAAGAATATACTTCAAACTGGTAAATATTGGTATATAACTATTTAAAGAATTGTTGACATAAATAATCATATATAATATAAAAAACATTAATTTTAAAGCTAATAAGAAGGCAGACAAGCAAAAAACAGGTGGAGGTCCACGCGGTCCAGACCTAACCCCTGCAGAAGAGTTGGCCCTCCAGCAAAATGCCCATCAACCTGTTTCTGAGGGCATTCCAGGTGGAAGCTCCTCCTCAGAACCAGTGGCAGGATGCAGTCTTCACTTCATTTCAGGTAAAGGATGTTCATTGCATATATTTGTCCTCAATGTATGCTATAGGTACTGTATGTTCCATATAGCCCTCTTTTTTGTTGGTTCAGTTGCAGGGAATGTCATATCCCTTGAACCT
The DNA here is from genome assembly GCF_900747795.2 of Erpetoichthys calabaricus. Classification (NCBI taxonomy): domain Eukaryota; kingdom Metazoa; phylum Chordata; class Cladistia; order Polypteriformes; family Polypteridae; genus Erpetoichthys; species Erpetoichthys calabaricus. Next base: position 176,576,535 of record NC_041398.2, read on the forward strand.
GTGTCTGACCAACGAGATATTGACGAAGGTCAAATATTTGATGAAGACACTGTGTCTGATTATTCATCAGGAGGAGAGGTACATTTTCCAAATAATGTTTGATCAAACTCCAAACTGATCAGTCCCATGTGCCCCAATCATATTTGGAAATCCTGGTAATGAGAATGTTAGGCTGATTGAGATTCTTCATGGAACTGTGGGTGTTTTAGCCTGTGTATTACCTACCTGCAATGGCATGAAATGCCTCTTTTATTGTCTGCACACGCAGGTGTCCAGGAAACACTATGAAAACCCAAAGGAAATATTTCAGAGCCAAACAGACTTTACGAATTGCCTGGCAAACTGCACTTTTAGTTAGATTTTCCGCATTGCCTACAGTATATAAAAAAAGTGCCACTTGTAAAAACCTCAAAGCAATGCATACTGTCTGTGTGGTGGTGAGAGCCCGACTTCGCCTAGTTTGACTTCAAATATAAAGTGCTAATAAATCTTTGAGGTACAATATTCCCCCTCGGCTAAAGCAGTATCTTTCAAAAAGAATTTCCTCCAGGAGCAATAAAGGATCTTGCCGATCGCACAAACCCCTCTCTATATGAAATTCTCGTCTTATAATTTGAGCACCAATATCAATTGGTCGCTCATTAATGAACGGAGAAGCCATGACTGAATGAATTCCACACATGGACACTGATTACGTGTGTGAGCTAATCCTTGCAGGTTTGAGGATTAGGATGAGGATTAGGATGTGTTGCTATGACAACACTTCCAGCAAGAGTTTTGAAAAACCGACAGATCCAGGATCAGGCCAAATCGTCAACAATTACATCCGGCTAAACGACTAATCCACGTACGAAAAATACCCCACGGTAAAACACCTGTTATTAAGTCAGCAAATGTAATAAACAGAGCCTATCTTGGAAAACAGACTGCCATTTTGTGAAACAGTGAATTTTGTGCATGAAGATGATTTTCTCTTCAAGTGGACCTGTGTTACTTACTGGACCTATTTGTCAACTTCAGGAAGCTAAGCCAAGAAACACACAGAATTGTAAGTGTGTACGAAAAAAATCTCATTACAACTTGTGTTCTATGTAAATGTTTCTGTTACAGATGTGAGCACCACAAGGAACAGTCCTGTCATCTTTTCTCTTCACTCTGTACACCTCAGACTATAGATATAACACCGGGTCTTGTCACTTGTAAAAATTCTCAGATGATTCTGCACTTAAGGGGTGTATTGAGGAGAGTGGAGAGTCAAGTGGAGAACCATGTTTCTCGGTCCAAGGAGAATTGTACGCATCTCAACATCAGCAAAACCAAGGAACTGGTTCTTGACTTTCCCTGTACGAAAGAGCTTGTATGTTCAGTCACTATTCAAATAGTGAATGTAGAGGTGGTCCACTCGTACAAGTATGAGTGTTCAGTATTAAAGATGGGTTATAGTGGTCTCCGGATATAGAAGCACTATATAAGAAAGGACAGAACAGGCTCTTTTTCCCTTAGGAAACTATTTCCTTTAGAGTGGGAAGTGGCATCGTTCATATCTTCTATAACTCTGTGATGGCCAGTGCATTTTTCTACATTGTGGTGTGTTGGGCTGGTAACATCACTTCAAGAGAGGCTCACCAAATCAACAAGCTAATTAAAAGAGTAAGGCCAGTTATATGATGCACTCTGGACCCCTTGGAGGTAGTAACCAAGCAAAGAGTTAAAAACAAAACTGAGTGCCATTATGAAAAATGCAGCACTTTCTCTCTGTGACTCACTAACACTTAATACTTACAGCCAACCAATTATTCAGAAGTGTGTCAAGAAACCATACTGGGGCTTCTTTATATCAGTAGCATTACGTCGGACTAATGCCTCACTTAAGCCTATGACAGCAAAGTCAGTTTTCTTTCTTTTAAATTTCCTTTCTTCATAGTCATTCTAATGTGTGTTCAGACCAAAATCTTTGTGTATTTTTATTTATTTACTTATTTAAATGTTTTTATTTATTTAAAAAGTTATGTAAAAAGCCAAATTTCCCCCTGGGGACAAATAAAGATCTATCTATCTATCTATCTATCTATCTATCTATCTATCTATCTATCTATCTATCTATCTATCTATCTATCTATCTATCTATCTATCTATAAAAATAAAGTGTGTTTGTTTGGGTACATACTGTATATATTCTTGAAAGGCACAAAATCAAGCAGTGCACAGGTAGGAGACATCTCTGGACATGTAGATAAGCTTATTGCAAGAGCAGTTTTGGATGCAGTCATCATTGCTTAAAACCTTTACAGTTAACAAAGGAAAGGTTGTTACTGACTTATATTATCTATGTTTAAAGCTTAGGGTCCATGTTGTTTTGTCAGATATATAGCCTGTAGTATATGCAAGTTTAGAAAAGAAAGGAGATCAAAAAGCTAAACATATTCAGAAAGCTGGTACACAGGAAAGGGCATAGGTTTATGGGGCATTGAAGTTTCCTTTGGAAGATATGTCACCTATAGTGTCAATGCAAATTGATGGGTTGCATTTGAACTTGAGAGGCACTGTTGGACAGGGAAGACATGTGTAACAGTAAGGGGAGCTCTAAGCTTTCTGCTTCCAACTGTGCAACAGCCCTAATTCAGTAGCTTAATGAGTTCTAATAATATAATGAACAATAAACTTAACAAAGGTATGGTTGGATAAAATAAACATGAAAGTAAAGAAATCACATAACATTGAAAATGCTTTCCAGCATTTCCAAAAAGGAGAAAAACAGTTTATAAGATTGTTTTAATGCTAAAACAATATCAAAAACAAAATTTTTGAGAATATACTAGCACACAATTATAATATAAACATAATAAAATAATGTTAAAATGGAAGAACATGTGAATTAAAATGAAAATCAGCAAAAGGCATTGTGAGATGGTTACTGACCTCTTACCGTACAGTAAATGCCAATTCCATTAAACTGCTTAACATGTACTGTATATTTAAATAGAGAAATGCCTCCATGTCAAATTTATAAACTAGACATCTACTATATAATAAAACACTAAGGTCTGTGTGTCTAGTCCCTCTGAGCAATCTGATTGGACGGTATAGCTTTGGTGTGATTGGTCAGTTTGGCATTGGTGATATGTCAAAAGAGGAAGTATAGAATGCACAAGGAGGAGTAAAGATATATGAGGCATGCTGAAAACGTTGCCCTCAAAGACCGTAAGTATTCAGCTGGGCACCTTGAAAATAACGACAGAATCTGAGAAACAGGCTTTACTGGAACGCAGGGAGGGAGCACCGTTTAAAGAGATGTGCACACACGCAGATACAGAGGAAAGCTGCTGATGGTACACATAGGACAAGAGAGCAAATATATTTAAATTATTTTATTACATGTCTACAACAGGTACAGTGGCTAGTTAATTATAAAATACAGTATATTCATTGTATTTCACCTTTCACTATAACAGTATAAAAAAATACAATTTCCACAGCTATATCAGAATCAAATTGATTTATTATACATTAAAACTGTTTTAAAATTCATTTTTATTTTAGTTTTTTTTTTGTGTCTTTATAAACTTACCCTAACTTTAGGCTTACATTTAAATGTTTAACAGTGATGCCTTTCTTCAACATTGATGCATTTCTTTTATAAGAAAGAAATGATAAGTCGGTTCCCTGTCTAGGATTAATTTGTAAATTCATTCATGATGCTCTGATATTTGTATTTGTAAGTTTGGGCAAAAATATAATTGTATTTTTCTCATTACTATGGTTAGTCTGAGGAATGGAATTTTTTCCCAGTTTTCTGTGACCAGATTATCCTATAGAAATGACATAGAGGCTGTGAATTTCCCATTGGGATTAATAAAGTATCTATCTATCTATCTATCTATCTATCTATCTATCTATCTATCTATCTATCTATCTATCTATCTATCTATCTATCTATCTATCTATCTATCTATCTATCTATCTATCTATCTATCTATCTATCTATCTATCTATCTATCTATCTATCTATCTATCAGTAGTGGTGTTTCTGAATTAGGGGCCATTGTGGCACTGTCGCACCCAATGTTGTGCAAAATAAGCAAAAAAGCCCCCTTCAGTAATTTAACGTATTATGAAAATGTTTGTAGCAACCCTCAGCTTAGTCTTCTTGGGCATTTTTTCCAATGTTCTATTATATATTCAATATAATTTCTTGTCTAGGAAAATATTGCTTTTTGTGGAATGTGAAATTGTCTTTGTGTTGAATAATGCAAACCTATTTGCAGCTGAGGAGCTGGGGCAATTGGCAAAGCAATGTCCTTTATGCCCTTGGGTTATACCTGAATTTTTCAGTTTTGTGATGACTATAATAAAATGAGAACTGCCTGTTTATTTTTTTATTTTTTACTTGTGCGTTTGAACTTCCACATTCAACATTTCGTAACTGAGGCCATGCATCATATGCCACCAAAGTGGTAGAAGAAGTCTAGCACCATTTGTTCCTATAAAGGTAGCCATAGTCATAAAAAAGGAGTCCAATTTTAGGACTGAATCTATCACAAGACATTTCACTGCATCTTGATTTTTACCCACCACAGAGGAAGATGGCGTAAAATTTGAAAAATCCAACTGTTTGTAAACTGTATGCTCTTTCCATGTTCCAATTCTAACCTTGAGGTGCTGCCGTTTCAATTTAGGCAGTTCATTAATAAATTGTCCTGAGCAGTGGGTGGTTGTGGAGATCTTACTTTACTTAGAACTAAAATCTATATGGCTGTATTCTATGAGATGACAATGATGTTCGAGGGTATCAAAATGATCTGATTCCAATTGAGACCGACCAGGTACCAGCATCCCATTGTTTGATTGATTTTTTTTTGTGGCATGAAAGTTGCATATTTCAAAGTTATTAGTAAAATGGTGATAGATATTATTAGCTAGGTAAGTTAATGTTTATAATAAAGAAGTCTGCATACAGTACATATATGGCCCTACCAGCAACTGTGGAGAGGACGCTGGTGCATGCATATTGCTACCGCTCTTCCCTGTTATCAACGCTTTTCGTTAAAATTCGCATTAAACTTAAACTTTTTACAATTGTTCACTTTCTTTTTATTGTATGTATAGTTCATGGATGCAATTGACTCGAACTGTGTTGATTTGGATTTGCTTTTATGGACTTTGCCTTGACTGGGTTTCCAGCCTTGGGGACAACCGAATCTTTCTGTGGCACACTGGATAAGCCCTATGGACATTTCTTTGCACCGTGACGATCTGTGAGCTGGGGATGGTCTGTCTTCTTGATTATAATTTATACACTGGATTGCTCTTGATTCCTTCTATACCTGCTTAATGACTAAGAAATGCTCTGCGGTTTACACCCAGCTGGATGCGGCTCTGGGCGATCCCGCCTGTAATACCCAGCGCTGTATGTGTGTGGCTTTTTGTTGGAACCTCCGAATTTTGGTATCTTCATGTGCATTTTGTAATATCTCCTACTATGCTTTTTCTGCTGCTTGCCACTCATTTGTGCCACCCCATCCTCCCATCCTCCCATCTCACCTTCTCCGCTGTGCTGCTTCTCTGCTACTATCAGATACTGTAAGTATTGCTCTCTACTATGCTAAAATACTCTCGTGACAAACTCCTTCATATTAAACAGTTTGTCCAGAGCAAATGGTCAGACTGGAATGTCCTAAAAGACAATGGTATTGTGTGGCGCCTGAAATATTTACATCGCGGGTCAGGTCGCTGCCACAGCAGGGCTGCGAATGAAAAGTTCACCGGCAGCATTTGCTCAGGAATATGCCATCCTACTCATGGCTTTGGAAATAGGAGTGTCAGTGTGCCAAATCTGCAATATGTTAAAATAAACTCTGGTCATGGATCTGTGCACAACAAACCCACATCGGCTAATATTGCATTGTTTAACTCAAGATCTCTTAATGGCAAAACACTGGTGCTATCAGAATTCATTACAGACTCAAACCTTGACTTGCTATGCTTAACAGAAACTTGGCAAAAACCAAATGACTTTACATCTGTCACGGAGGTGACTCCACTCGGATACATTCACTTCACGGAGCCTTGCAGCTCAAGACAAAGCGGAGGAGTCACAGTAATTGCTACATCGAAGTTAAACATCCAAAGAATCCCCATTGATGGTCCATTGTCTTTCGAGTGTCTGGCTCTTAAGCTAATAACAAAATCTGGTCCTGTCTCATTTATTGTTGTCTATCGTCCCCCGAAATACAATGCATCTTTTTTATCTGATCTGACTGAATTATTAACCCACTTAAGTTCACTTTCCCAGAGTGTCATTCTTCTTGGCGATTTCAACATCCATATTGACATTACTACATGTAAACTGAGAAATGAATTCCTATACTTACTGTACTGTTTTGACTTGGTGTAGCATGTTGATTTTCCCACCCACTCATATACTGGACCTGATCTGCACATTTGGATTATCTGTCGGCAACACTTATAGCAGTGATTTGGGACTCTCTGACCATAAAGCACTGCTTTTCACTGTCTCATTACCTCTCCCTCCTCTTACCTGTAAACATCAAATTTCTTTCTGAAACCTTAAAAATATCTGTCTCTCTGTTATTTCTGGATCCATTTCTGAACTTTTTCTGTCTTCTCCTATTCCATCAACACTAGATAGTCTTGTTGACCACTATAACTCAGCCCTTCATTCAGCACTTGATAAAACAGCTCCTTTAAAACATAAGGAGGTTTCCTTTAAGCGTTCAGCTCCCTTGGTATAATTCAGAGCTACGATCTATAAAAGCAATTGTCCGACGCCTTGAGAAAATGTCACGTAAGACTGGTCTCACTGTTCACATCCAGGCTTTCTCGGATCTTCAAAGGGCTTACAGGGATGCACTAACTGCAGCCAAGAACACACATTATTGCAGAATAATCGAAAGTGGCCATGATAACCTAAGGAATTTGTTCTCTGTAGTTAATAAATTACTTCACCCTGCATTTGGTCCAATTACCTTCTCTACTGAAGTCTGTGAAAAATTCCTCCACTTTTTCCGCTATAAAATTAAAGATCTAAATAATTCATGTAACATAAATCCATCATCCATTTATATTCTTCCCTGTCTTCCCACTCCATGCAGCTCCTTTTCTAAATTTTCACCAGTCACATCGGCATTTGTTAATGACCTACTTTGTAAGATGAAGCCAACTACTTGTGTACTGGATCCCATCCCCACCACACTTCTTAAATCATGCCTTCATGCCATAATCCCAACTGTTACGACAATAATCAATACATCCCTCAACACTGGGTTTGTGCCAGCCACTTTTAAAATCGCTTCTGTAACCCCCATGTTAAAAAAGTCTGATCTTGATGGTGACGATCTTAACAATTTTCGGCCTATTTCCCACTTACCTTTTCTGTCAAAAGTTCTTGAGTGTGTTGTAGCCTCCCAGCTCACCAATTACTTAACCCCTAATAATTTGATGGAACCCTTTCAGTTTGGTTTCAGGGCACAGCACAGCTGTGAAACTGCTCTTCTTCGGGTAAACAATGATTTGCTTATGGCAGTAGACTCTGGACAAACCAGCATATTAATTATGTTAGACCTCAGTGCAGCATTTGACACTGTCAGACATGACATTCTACTGTCCAGAATGGAGAACATGCTGGGTATCTATGGCACTACAGTGGTTCAAGTCCTATCTGACTGACAGGCAAGAGTTTGTTAGTCTTGGCAACAGCAGATCCAGCTCAGGACCAGTCATACAAGGGGTTCCACAGGGCTCTGTCCTCGGTCCTCTGCTTTTCTGTATTTATACTGTATGCTTCCCCTTGGCCATATTATTTGTAGCTATGGACTGGGTTATCATTTTTATGTAGATGACACTCAACTCTATTTCAATGTAAAAAGTGCAACTTCATTAGTTTTCTCAGCTCACAACTTGCCTCAGTGAAATTAAAACCTGGATGGAGCAGAACTCTTTAAAATTAAATTGCAAACAAAACTGAACTCCTGCAAATTGGGACTAAAGTGCATCTTGGCGGTGATCTCATCAGACCTTCCTGTACTGTAAAGAATCTTGGTGTCATTTTTGATTCCTCCCTCTCTTATTTCGGCCAAATAAATCACTCTAAGAAACTTTCTTACTTTCACCTCCATAACATATCCCACGTTCGCTCCTTTCTCTCCTTCTCTAATGCTGAGAAACTTGTCCATGCTTTTATCACATCCCACATCGATTATTTTAATTCCTTACTGGCAGGTGCCCCTTTTAATCTTATATCACAGCTCCAGCTTATGCAAAACTCAGCTGCATGAGTCCTTACTTGAACCAGCAGCAGCGAGCACATCACACCCATCCTGCTCCATCTTCACTGGCTCCTGTGTCTTACAGAATCGAATATAAAATCCTACTAATAACCTACAAAGCCTTAAACGACCTTGCACCGGACTACATCAGTGACCTTCTAAACCTCTATGCTCCTGTTCGCCTACTGAGGTCCTCTGATTCTGGTAATCTTGTTGTGCCTCACACTAATCTACACTCCATGGGTGACAGGGCCTTCAGATCCATAGCACCCAGACTTTGGAATGACATCCTGAAATGAATTAGATCAGCTGACTCCATTCATTCTTTTAAAAAACAACTTAAAACTGATCTGTTTAGGAAGGCTTTCAACTTAACTTAACATTCTGCCCTTTCTTTCAATTTACCTCTCAGTCCAGGTGCTCAGTATAATTTGTGTGTCTGTTATATCACAAATTAGGTTATTTGTTAGGTTTTTCTTTTAGTATCGAATGTAGTATTTTACTCTGGGCTATTGTCCTTTATTCTATTTAATGCTTTGTTATTTGTTTCATTGTTCTATTCAGAAAAATGTTTGTATCCAAAGTACATATACCCTGCTGTTTTTTCTAAGACTTTGTGAAGCGCCTTGAGCATAGGAAAGGGGCTATATAAATAAAATGTATTATTATTTATTATTATTATTTTCATGCCCCTGTGAAAGAGAATTGTTTTCAATGAATATATCTTGAAATAAATTGAATTGAAATAAAGTGTGAAATTACACACATACAAATAAAAGTGGTCAGAAATGAAGTACTAACTAACAACAATATTGTAAAACAAAAGATAATAAATGTTGGAGTTACTTGTTAGGAAAATCCATGATATTGGTCCTTTCTGTAATGTGGCTGTGAAGAAAGATACTGCTGATAACTACTACTGCACAGAATGAGTGGTGGTGAGTGGAAACTGTTGTTTCCATCAAAATCAAACAGGCACTTGGAACCTACAGTCTTTATAAAATGACAGTGTTGGGAAGAGGCTGGTTGGGGTCACAGGTATTCTTCATCATCAGTGACTTCTGGACTGTGGAGAAAATAGACTGATAAGTCAAACTTCAGATTCTAACCACAATCCCCTCCTTTGTTCTCCTTAAATCTGTCTCTGTAAGACTGGTGCAACGATCTCATTCATGATTACATATAGTCACTGTTTCACTTTTCTCTGCTGCACCATAGACCATAAATGTAAGCCATTTTTTAATTTATAAATAATGCTTCACTAAGCAGCACAACTTAAAGTGTTCCATAATTGTTAAAAATAATTTCCACTTCAAAAATACTATAATTATCCTGTAAGATTAGAATGATTTTTCAGGTAGGCTCACTCTCTTATCATATCATTTGTATAAAATGGTCCTCTGTATATCTTGATGAACTCAGCATTCATGGATCTTAAGTTTGATCTTTGAATTTATATAAAAAAGACATGAGGTGAAAAGCTGGAAAACTTAAAAGGTTATTTAATGAACATAAATTCATTAACTTTTGACTGCTTAGTTTTTATCTTTTTATTAAGTGTCCATTGGCTCCATTTGATGCTCTCTACAAACCAAGGTTTCTGAAAAAAAAAAAAAAACCCTCAATATTCATCCAAAATTAATTCATAGAATGTTGTATGTTTTTACAAAATTAAAAACATTTCTATATCCCACATGAAAAGAAAATGTATTTCATCCATTATCATCTTTACAGAAGAAGCATGTTATTAAACATATTCCTTATTATTCTTAACGGTGGATGACTCAGTGGTGCAGAGGGAAAAGTGCTTTGATGAACAGTTAAACTAGTTTTTGAAGAGTAAAAGTCTTCATGCTAACACAACAGAAATAATTATCTTTATGCCTAAATATGACTACATGGACAACTGACTAGACTGTAAGTGAGTTTCTCGTACGCTGAAGTGATTTGATGCTGGCCTATGGACACATTAAACTGATGCATTCTCTATGAAGACAGAAAAGTATTATGTGTAAATTATCTAAAAAGATCTACAACCAATTCAATAATTCAGTTTTTCTCACAATAACAATATAGGTGTTGCATGTCAAATGACTATAGACATAAATTTGATTTTGATAATAAATTGATTTTCCAAACAAAATCAAATATTAGTAAATACCTGAATGACTGTATGTATGTCACTGTTGCATGAGTATGCTAATATTTGTGCAGGTAATATTTAATCACATGCTTCTTGCAATATGTTTGTGTATTCTTTTCAGATTTACTTAAAAATATATTTCAACGTTGAAAAATTCAAATAATTGAAATATGTAACCACGCATACACACTACTACTTTAATAGTGTACACTATATATTTTCTAAACCATAAAGCTCTCAAAATACAAGGGCAATGAGGTGTGAAGGTTTGCAAAAAATAATGCAGATGTTGATATGTTAAATGTATTGCCGTTTTTTTTTTCCTGTTTTGCAGCATCATTCTTATTTTATTCATTTGAAGTCCTCAATTTTTAACAGAACAGGCAAGATATATTCATTGAAAACAATTCTCTTTCACAGTGGCATGAAAATAATAATAATAAATAATAATACATTTTATTTATATAGCGCCTTTCCCATGCTCAAGGTGCTTTCACAAAGTCTTAGAAAAAACAGCAGGGTATATGTACGTTGGATACAAACGTTTTTCTGAATAGAACAATAAAACAAATAACAAAGCATTAAATAGAATAAAGGACAATAGCCCAGAGTAAAATACTAAATTCAATACTAAAAGAAAAACCTAACAAATAACCTAACTTGTGATATAACAGACACACAAATTATCCTGAGCACCTGGACAGAGAGGTAAACTGAAAGAAAGGGCAGAATGTTAAGTTAAGTTAAAAGCCTTCCTAAATAGATGAGTTTTAAGTTGTTTTTTAAAAGAATGAATGGAGTTAACTGATCTAATTAATTTCAGGATGTCATTCCAAAATCGGGATAGGAGAAGCTGGACAAGTTCAGAATATGTTATAGAGAAAATGGGGCAAACTCTTTCAACAACAGAGGGCTTTTATTCATAAGCAGCTGGTCTTAACAGTTCGTAGAAGTCTGGCCAGGACTGTTCTTCATATTTGTGTAGCTATGATGTGATACAATATGATTGTGTCTTTTTTCAAGGCTTTATTTATTGTGAGAGCCTGAAAGTCCATAAATATTAACACCCTATTTCCAATCACAATTTTTAACAGAGTTACATTTTCCAAACAAATGTGCAGTTGTTCAGGCCCGGTCTTAGGTATTATGGGGCCCTAGGCGAAAGGGGGGTCCAGGGGCCCCCTTAGGGGGGCGGAGCCCCCCTGGAAGCTCTGTGAAATGCGTGAAAATTAGACCAAGGAGTCGATCCGGGGCCCCCCGGACGCCGGGGCCCTAGGCGGTCGCCTACTTCGCCTATGCCTAAGGCCGGGCCTGAGTTGTTTTTGCAGTAGTCACTTTTGCAGAAGCTTTAGCTACTTTAATGAAAGTTTCCTTTTCAGAAACATTTAGCTCTCTGGTGATGAGCATTGTTCTGCACCGCTCAGCTTGCTGTTTCCTTGCTGGTGAATCATGCAAAGTGCTTTCTCTTTTAGACCATCTATGTGTATGTTACGGACAAAACCTGAAATCGACCAAAGCAGAAAGTGTCTGGCCAAATCGGGAAATGGCCAATGTCACTGTAAATTGACCAACCAATGTCCGATCTTTTCCTTGATTTCGGGATTTGGCCAGCCAGTTTGCAAAATAGCATGGGGCGATCAGCCAAAGTCGGAAGAAAAAAGGCATGAGCAGCAATTTGTTGCGCACTTAGTAGTGCAATTGCATCGAGTTTAGCCTAGGCGGCTCTTGTTCAGAAAGCGGACGCAACTTGGTTGTTTCACAATAATTAATACTAGGTATATACAGTAAGTAGATTTCACATTTCTGTTATCATTTTAGCCCTAAAATAGTGACTTAACATCAGGGACCTATTTTATTGACCTTAAGGTTAGCGTTTGGGCGAGGCGAAGGCCATCTCAAGTGGCGTCTGCTTTCTGAACAAGACCTGCTTTGAGCAGTTTCTCGTGCAGAATGGAAAACTCACTTCTGAATCTGCACCTGAAATTTTTAAGCATCTTCGCACCTTGAGCGGCAGTCTTGCATCAGCATATTGAATTTTGGCGAGGGAGTCCTCGCCACTTCGCGAAATGGTAGGCCAAAATAGCATATACACTGGTCATTTCTAGTAATTCGGACTTTGGCCACGCCTCTCGGCCAAAATGTGAAATGGCCGGCCAATTCAGGAACTAGCCGAACTTCGGGTTTTGGCCGTAACATATATACAGCATTGTATGTATATATACATGAAGTACTGTATGCATACAATATATTATAGCAACACGTGTAAATAAGAACAGGAGGACTCACAGCTGTCAAGGCTCTTGGAGTTTAGCTCCGCTGTTTTGGATTACAGAGCATGCCTCCAAAACCTTAGCTACCTATAAAGGCCCTGTAGCTTTGCTGTCTCAGCTGCTATTCAAATTTATCCACTTCACTTGTCACCACCGTTTGTCATCTTTATTCCCCCCTGCACTTCTGCCGCTTCTTTAGCCTTACCCCTGTCACTCACCCCCTAAGTTGTGTTCCCACTCCTTACAATTAGAAACCTGTCCTCCCAGCCTTCCCATTCCCTCAAACAGTGAACTGCCTGCACGTCACAATATATATAAAGGTAAAAAGGTAAAAAAGAATAAAATATAAGTTAAAAGGAGAAATGTTTCATTTTCTGAGATTTTTTTTACAAAATATATAATTCCATCAGTCTGATGCTTGGAAAAATAAAACAGCAGCTGCTGTAGCTTCCCACATTTTGCAAAAAGATGCCTGTCATTTTCATAAATGTACAGAAAGGAAGTACAAATGGGTTTATAGAGAGGTACTATAAATAGACCTACTGTATATAGCTGATAATATTTTCAGGCCTTCCATAGTCAGAATAAACAAGCACTTAATATAATTGTATGTACTGCATTTAGTCTACCTTATCTGTTGGCAAACTGAAGGCTGAAATAGGTGATATACACTAGTGTCTTATACAATTAAACTGCCCACGATGATGCAAGACATGATTGAAGGTATGGACTATATGAACTAATTGTGAGAAGTTTTAAATTTACTTCATTCATCATGACTCTGATCATATTCTGATCAATTTCAGTTTGAAATTTTCAGCTGAACATATCTTAAACAGTAGATCAAAATTCAAATCAGAAGCAAACATTAGTTGCAGACATTTGTCAACAAAAATATAAGTTTTTACTTAAGCAAAATGACATACTTTATGAGGATATTTTAATGGGAGACAATAGCCATGTTATTGTCTGAAGTAACTGTGCACAAATCCCATCTCCAAGGCCACCTCAAAAACAGTGCAACTTTGCAGATTGGGAGTCATAAATCAAATTCTGAAAAGATTAAATGAGTAAAAGGTAATACTAAAGAGAAAACACATAAAGACATTGTTATTCTACGTCATTTTTTCATGAAATATTGTTCTGTTTTTTGTTTACATTTACAACTGGAGCACTTAAATTAAACGCTATAATAGAAATGCTCAGTGTTGGCTGAATTTGTACAAAGACCTGCTTTCTTGGACAGCAAGCAGAGCTCCTTTGTATCAATTTTGTTCAACAAAGTCATTTTTGCTTAGTCAGTAATAAAGTTCCTGCAACAGATTTTTTGCATTAAGGTTAAACCCACACAGTTAATTGCGAGCAGCATGTGAATGATTGGAACCAGCAGGGATTCTTAGAGCTATAGCATGAGACTCATTAGATGTAGAATTAGTCTGGCTACATGCAGCAGACAGCTAAAGTACCAGATCAGAATTCAAATGAACAAGCATGTTTATAAATAATATTTAATTTTAAACAAGATTTATTATAAACTGAATTTATATTCATACATGACGACCTAAGTGATAAAATAAATGATAATACATTTAATTTGTTTCAGACATTTACTAATAAAATGTAATTTCTGTTTTAGCTTTTACATCTTTATTGCTGCTGCTTGTTTATGTGAAATAAACTCTTCAGAAATGGTTGGTTGCATTCCGTTGTTATCTTTTAGATACCAGGGCTAAAGTGTGTAATGCATTTTAAAGTTGGAATAGTAATACGGTGTAACATATGTGATACATGCAATCCTTGAAATTAACAAGACTGAAAGACAGAAATTGTTAGACTGTATTTCGATGAAATTTAACTTGCTATAAATTAACCAAAATTTATTTGCATAAAGAAATATAGCATTCATTTCAATCGTAAAGGTGGTCACCTAGCAAAAACATAATATGAATGCTTCAGTAAAAATTACCCAAGTGCCAATTAAGTACAAAGTTAGAACCAGTTGTGTTAACCTTGTATTTCATTTATTTATCTGCCTAGCACTTTTATGAACCTATCAGTCTACCTGTTCATTATCCAACCATGTTGTGGTCGGGGATGTTTTGGTTGGAGGGAACAAGCTTGCCCTTGCAACACTCAAGTACAATAAAGGAACCATGGATAAAAACCAACTCTATAAGGCAAAAGTACACAGACACACCCTTTCCCTTTTACTCGAAGACAGCAAATAAAGGATTTGCCAGTTCACCTAACGTAAATATTTGGAACCCCGTACCTTTGAGAGAATTGTGCTGGCCACTCTGGCATCACATTGCCTCATATGAAAGTCAGTAAGTTTTACTGTAAATTTCTAGTAACCAGACCAATATTTTCCAGTCTAGGTTCTTCGTTTTGTTATTTTAAACATCTCATCAATATAAATAAATCTGAGTTTGTGTCTCTTTGTATGATATATACCTGTAAGTTTGTTCCTGCATCACATAAATACATCTACATATAGGTTCAAGAAAATGGAGAATAATTCAGTATTAGTCCAATTTAAAACACAGACTAAATTATTTCTCTAGGGGGTGCCAATGGTGACTTGGAGGCAGAACGACTGTTTACTCCAGGGATTCTTAACATTTTTAATCTGAGGACCCAAGTAGGAAAATCGATACCATGCTGGCACCCAAGAAGAGGATTATAACCAAAATGTCATTGGAGCCATAAATAGACCACAAACAATGGCCATACAATAAAAATCAGTAAATGTTTTGTTTCATTTGAAAGATAAGCAGATACTAGGTGTAAGCTTTAGTAAAGCTGGCCGAAATTTATTTTTGGGGTGCAGTGCATGGATAGGATGATTTTTGAACAGATAGTATGAATGATCACTTAACTTACTTGATTCATGGCACTGGATAAGGGACAAAGTAGTTAAACAAATTAACTGATGCAGTTTATTTACTTTGTTTTAAATACTATTTTTTATACACTACCAGTAGATTGAAATTTAGCGAGCCAATTTAAAACAATGTAATGCGATGGAATTTCTTCCTCGCAGAGGCACATTAAACATCAAGCAAAATCTTCTTTGCTTTGTATACAGCGAACACACAATGTGACACGACCAGTTGTCCATGGCCACTGTAACTGCTTTTACTGTACAATATATATACCTCAACTCTATTCACTCACCCTTCATAACATTCCAAAATTTACACTCCACCTGTTAATTTTGCTTCAAAGTTTCAAATTAGTGCCTCAGTCCCTTCACTTCACACGCTCGTCTGAATCTCCCTCCTCTTTCCCCCGTTCTTATACATGGCTTTGGTTGTCAGTCATCTCATTTTGATTGTTTCATTGGTTTTGAGAGGATAGGTGGTGTCAGGGGGAGCATTCTTTTATATTTTCGTGCCATAGTGTCAATGGTGTTGTTTCACATCCTACCATAATAAATAGTATGCCAAACAGACAGTGGCATACCACTCGCTACAGGATTAGGACTTGGATTAACTAGGCTAACTTTACTACATGATCATGTGGCAACTCATCGCACACATGTCCGTGACCAAATTTGGGGCCCAATCCATAGTTTAAGAAACACTGACTTACTCTGTATCATTTGACTGCACATGTGAAGTATCGATGCTCCTGGACTACTCGTCCATATAATTACAGTAATCCCTCCTCCATCGCGGGGGTTGCGTTCCAGAGCCACCCGCGAAATAAGAAAATCCGCGAAGTAGAAACCATATGTTTATATGGTTATTTTTATATTGTCATGCTTGGGTCACAGATTTGCGCAGAAACACAGGAGGTTGTAGAGAGACAGGAACGTTATTCAAACACTGCAAACAAACATTTGTCTCTTTTTCAAAAGTTTAAACTGTGCTCCATGACAAGACAGAGGTGACAGTTCAGTCTCACAATTAAAAGAATGCAAACATATCTTCCTCTTCAAAGGAGCAAACAATTCAATAGGGCTGTTTGGCTTGTAAGTATGCGAAGCACCGCGGCACAAAGCTGTTGAAGGCGGCAGCTCACACCCCCTCTGTCAGGAGCAGAGAGAGAGAGAGAGAGACAGATAAAAAAATCAATACGTACCCTTTGAGCTTTTAAGTATGCGAAGCACCGTGCAGCATACTTAATTGCTGCACGCAGAAGGTAGCAACGTGAAGATAATCTTTCAGCATTTTTAGACGAGCGTCTGTATCGTCTAGGTGTGCGAACAGCCCCCCTGCTCACACCCCCTACGTCAGGATCACAGATAGTCAGCGCAAGAGAGAGAGAAAGAAAAGTAAGTTGGGTAGCTTCTCAGCCATCTGCCAATAGCGTCCCTTGTATGAAATCAACTGGGCAAACCAACTGAGGAAGCATGTACCAGAAATTAAAAGACCCATTGTCCTCAGAAACCCGCAAAGCAGCGAAAAATCCGCGATATATATTTAAATATGCTTACATATAAAATCCGCGATGGAGTGAAGCCGCGAAAGGCGAAGCGCGATATAGCGAGGGATTACTGTATATTAAATATTGGAGTCTTTGTCATCCTTTTATTGAACTTAAACCCCGCAAAATTGTGCAATGTAATGAGTTTGTGATAGTGGAGAATTGTACCCCAGATTCTTCTCATCCTGTGAAATTGCCCCTTCCTCTTCAGATGGGTGCAGTTCCATTTGACTCTGTTTTATCATAACAGTAAATAAACTAGTGTCAGAATAGCGGGTATAGATCTCCGGTTGAACTACTTCTTGCAAAGGCAAAAAGCATGTTGCTTGCTTATCAGTTGTAGGATTTTTTTTTCAGACTGTTTATTCGTGTTTCTGAAGAAATTAAAAATGTATTTTTAGACGCATTAATTTGACTGCTTCCTTGCAAATTGGGAAAAATTGTTTAATAATTTAAGCTCAAAATGGTTTCATACACTTGTTGAGAAGTTTTATAAGTTCAAGGAAAGGATGGCAATATTGCGATCCAGGGGACATTACAAGTATTATTCTGTTTCGTCTCCTCTTTTACTTTTCTATATATCATATACATTATTTACGTGGGCTACATTTTAATAATATATTTAAAACTAGAGAAAAACTACTATTAATTAAAAAAGACTCTTTTGAGGAAATACACACAACATGGGGACAACACTAAAGATCTGCACAGGGGTGTTTTAGTACAGAATCAAGCATAAGACTTGGCAACATTATTTATTGCACTATAATACAATACACACAGCAGATAAAATAATGTTCACAAGTTTGACAAAACTGTAAAGCTCATATAAAATATTCCACCTGTTTTGTAATACACAACAGGAGATCCAAGTCATGGAAACATCTGAGCTACTCTGGATTTCTAAATAATTATATATAAGACAGGGTGGCCCACGAAAAAGATACCTGCCTCCACCAAGATGACTGCATTACGTGGTGAAGAGAAAAATTATCAAATTTGGTACTCACTGCAGTACACTGCCACCACAAAAGTGGTTTCCAGGCGTCAGACAGCAAGGAAACAGGGCAGGTGCCCCGACCGCAGCCACCTATCCAGCGGCAGATGAGTCAACTCGCTGGAGGCAAGCCACTATTTTTGTGGGCCACCATGAATAAGAATCTATAATGTAACAAACAATTATAAAAAGAAAATAGGTACAATGGATATCTCTCTCTATATATATACAGTATCTCACAAAAGTGAGTACACCCCTCACATTTTTGTAAATATTTTATTATATCTTTTCATGGGACAACACTGAAGATATGACACTTTGATACAATGTAAAGTAGTCAGTGTACAGCTTGTATAACAGTGTAAATTTGCTGTCCTCTCAAAATAACTCAACACACAGCCATTAATGTTTAAACCGCTGGCAACAAAAGTGAGTACACCCCTAAGTGAAAAATTTCCAAAATGTGCCCAAAGTGTCAATATTTAGTGTGGCCACCATTATTTTCCAGCACTGCCTTAACTCTCTTGGGCATGGAGTTCACTAGAGCTTCACAGGTCGCCAGTGGAATCCTCTTCCACTCCTCCATGACGACATCATGGAGCTGGTGGATGTTAGAGACCTTGCGCTCCTCCACCTTCCATTTGAGGATGCCCCACAGATGCTTAATAGGGTTTAGGTCTAGAGACATGCTTGGCCAATCCAGCACCTTTACCCTCAGTTTCTTTAGCAAGGCAGTGGTTGTCTTGGAGGTGTGTTTGGGGTCGTTATGTTGGAATACTGCCCTGCGGCCCAGTTTACGAAGGGAGGGGATCATGCTCTGCTTCAGTATGTCACAGTACATGTTAACTGTAGCTCCCCAGTGCCGGCAGCACTCATGCATCCCCACACCATGACACTCCCATCACCATGCTTGACTGTAGGCAAGACACACTTGTCTTTGTACTCCTCACCTGGTTGCCGCCACACACGCTTGACACCATCTGAACCAAATAAGTTTATCTTGGTCTCATCAGACCACAGGACATGGTTCCAGTAATCCATGTCCTTAGTCTGCTTGTCTTCAGCAAACTGTTTGCGGGCTTTCTTGTGCATCATCTTTAGAAGAGGCTTCCTTCTGGGACGACAGCCATGCAGACCAATTTGATGCAGTGTGCGGCGTATGGTCTGAGCACTGACAGGCTGACCCCCACCCCTTCAACCTCTGCAGCAATGCTGGCAGCACTCATATGTCTATTTTCAAAAGACAACCTCTGGATATGACGCTGAGCACGTGCACTCAACTTCTTTGGTTGACCATGGCGAGGCCTGTTCTGAGTGGAACCTGTCCTGTTAAACCAGCTGCAGCTCAGTTTCAGGGTGTTGGCAATCTTCTTATAGCCTAGGCCATCTTTATGTAGAGCAACAATTCTTTTTTTCAGATCCTCAGAGAGTTCTTTGCCATGAGGTGCCATGTTGAACTTTCAGTGACCAGTATGAGAGAGTGTGAGAGCGATAACATCAAATTTAACAAACCTGCTCCCCATTCACACCTGAGACCTTGTAACACTAACGAGTCACATGACACTGGGGAGGGAAAATGGCTAATTGGGAACAATTTGGACATTTTTCACTTAGGGGTGTACTCACTTTTGTTGCCATCGGTTTAGACATTAATGGCTGTGTGTTGAGTTATTTTGAGGGGACAGCAAATTTACACTATTATACAAGCGGTACACTGACTACTTTACATTGTATCAAAGTGTCATATCTTCAGTGTTCTCCCATGAAAAGATGTAATAAAATATTTACAAAAATGTGAGGGGTGTACTCACTTTTGTGAGATATTGTATATGATCCAACGTCTGTCTGTCTGTCTGTCCACTTTTCATGACAGAACTACTTAACAGATTTATATCGGGTTTTTTTCTATAATTTGCTTGAACATTCCGATTGATTCTGCGACTTCTCTCTAAATCGATGTATCGATTTATTTGTGCAAATCCGAGAGACAGGCAGTGTGCCAAGGGACGGGGCCTTCCTCACTCACACCTCACCTTGCGGCTTTCCTTACCTCCGCTTAGCTAGCGAATGAGAGAACTACTTAATGGATTTAGATTGGGTTTTTTTCTGTAATATGCTTGAACATTCCGGTTGATTTTGCGACTTCTCTCATCACGCTAAGAATCATATTTCGCTTGCAAAAGCGATATATTTGCACTAATCCAAGGCAGAGGCTGTGGGCCGAGGGGAGGGGGAGCATGAAGTCAGGAGTAGGGAGCTGGGCAGGGCCCTCCTAACTGTCCTGTTTCACTACTACGTAGACGGAGCCGCGGGTGACACCTAGTATTTCATAAATTATCTTTCTAGACATACTAAATGTAGCAAAAATTTATATTCTCAGACAGTAATAAATACAAGAGGATAATTACCAAAGAACTTCTAAGAAACTGGCTAATCCTAATGGTCTCATCAGTGTCTAAACAAAACTTTACTCTATCTAAAATTAGAGCTCAGCTAGTCTGTGTTTCTCTATGTGTTTTATCTAAAAATCAGATCTGCAAACTGAAATCATACCAGTGGTCTACTGCTACTTATCTCTCATTTCTGAGCACCTGAACTGAGGAATGAGGTTGATCTTTAAACATTAACATGAAGGCATTTCTGAATTCAAAGTGAATCCAAGAATTGTGTGAATTTTAAGGGTACAGCACTACACTATCCTACATTCTAAATTTAAAGGCAAGTTGATTATTGTTTAAGATTCCAGGTAAACCAAACCAATGTCAAACTGAACATTATTCATGCATTACCATTTCAAGAACCACTTCACACACCTTCTAGGTGGGAAATAAGTGCAACATTGACAATGTGATATAGAAAACTTCCATTATAAAGCAAACCATATTTGTAATCCTTTCTTTGTTCCAATACCTAGGTGACATTTATGAGAATTTCTTGATTAACATACCAGATCTGCTCACCAGCCACTTTCAATTCAAGATCTTTTCATGGTATATGCTAATAACACTGCAACAGTCATTAATCATATAATTAATCATGTCGTTGCTGACAGTCAAATGATTGGAAGGTATGGAGCAAGGGCACCTTTAGGAAATCTGCTGAAGTATAAGCTGGATGATCATAAACTCTTCACTCACTCACTCACTTACGCCCTATGTCTTCACCTCTCCTGGCGATGATTGTGGCAGTATGTGGGTGCAACATTGGCTCAAACACAGAAAGCAAAAGGTTAAGGTGTGGGGAACTTTATCCAAGTTAGGTGATGTTAAAAGTGGTATCCCTTAGGGATCAGTGCTGGAGCAGGAGCTTTTTTAATATACATAAAGTATCTGGACAGAAATATAATCCATGAGACCCCTAAGCTGACACCCACTCCCCAATGTGAACCTCTTGAGACCAGAAAAATGTAAGAATCGAGATGCACAGAAATACAATACAAAGATTAAGTATTTAATAAAAACATTATTAATATTACAAATAATTACTGTTCTCCCCATGTCTGCATGGGTTTCCTCCGGGTGCTCCGGTTTCCTCCCACAGTCCAAAGACAGTCCAAATACAGGTTAGGTGCATTGGTGATCCTAAATTGGCCCTAGTGTGTGCTTGGTGTGTGGGTGTATGTGTGTGTGTGTGTGTCCTGCGGAGGGCTGGCTCCCTGGCTGGGGTTTGTTCCTGCCTTGCACCTTGTGTTGGCTGGGATTGGCTCCAGCAGACCACGTGACCCAGTGTTAGGATATAGCGGGCTGGACAATGACTGACTGACTGACTAATAAATAATTACTCTTATAACAATTTAGCAATGATTGCACAGATTCATACCTTCCTCTGTATCTTCATGAAGATATCTCTTATTTTACAAATATTATTAGATTTTTCCTTTAAAAAAACCTGCACCAAATTGTTCTGATCCTCTTCTTTCTTACTTAACCTTCTGTTTCACCCTCTCCTTTCAAAGATTGTGTAATATTTGAAATAAACAATTTATTTTTATATTTAACAACCTATAAAACATATAATTATAATATACAAGTACTTGTATAGCTAATACTTATGTATTTCTAATTACATTTATCCCAAGCTTCAAACTTACTATTATCTATACAGCATTATTATGATTTAAAAATCTAACAATATTTCAAAGCATAACATCTGAGTAAAAATCATTTTAAGTTTTCCCGTAGTTTTTCTATAATCCCACGCAGGACTCTTAATAGGTGAACTTCAGAAACCTTCTCAGTTCCAAAGTTGAGATTATTGGGCAGAAGTAGACCAAAATTGTGCTGTTGTCATTCTGATGTATACTTCCATTACTTCATTTCAACTTCTCCATGCCAATTTCAGCTTTTTTTTCTTTCTTTAATTATTATTATTATTATTATTATTATTATTATTATTATTATTATTATTATTATTATTATTTGAGTCTCTCCAGTGCACTAGTAGGCCAGGGTGGTCTGGTTTCTTGACAGTACTTTATATGAGTGAATATCTCTGACATATCTCTGACAGCTGCATTTGTCTCTCATACTCCAACAATACTAACACAAAAAAAGTGAATAAGAATTTTGTCCATTGTTCCTTAGCCATTAACACTTTTTTCTGTGTGTTTTACTTCACTGCGACATTAAACATTATACGTATATGTAATTAACTGAAGAGATAAGGAAACTGAAAAAAGCAAAGGAAGAATGTTCTTTGTTCTTCAAATTATAAATCCCAGCTCTTCCCTTTAAGATCTATTTATGAATTCATCTTATATAAATACATATAAAAATACATATCAATCCAAGTCCATCTACTGTAGATCCAACTAAAATGATCTTTATCCTCACTGGTATTCACTTTTTATCATGGTACAAAGTTTAAAGATAACAGTCCAATTTCTTTTTTGATTAGACTCTTGTCTTTTCTTCTGCCTCTGGTTTCCCTGCTTTCTTCTCTGGTATTCAATAGAATCAAGCTTACCTAACAATTCACATACTTGCCTAATTAGTAAAGATTGCTTGAGCATATTAAAATGTTATTCTAATTTACCTCTTCACATTTTTAACTCTGTCATTTACAGGATACACCCTTCACTTCTTTGCTACTTGATTTTTTATTATAAATGCATATTTAATGAGATACATATGTCAAACACCCAAAACACATTTTTTGTCAGTGCTTTCTTGCTTTATTGTTTATTCTTATATTCTGTTCTATCGGTATATCATTTTGAATTAGAAATAACAATAACAGTAACATCTGTATTAAATGTTAGAAATAACCATTTGAAAAATAAGAGATTACATCATACTGACTGAAAGTTAAAAACACATTGACCAAAGTGTTATAAAATTAATTGCATCCTTTTTGATATATTATCCGCAAGATATGACAAGGTTATTATCATGATAATAATAGAAAGAGAACTTGAGATTTTTTCAATAAAACATATAACACCTATATATTAATATACATTTTTTTCTTTGACATTTGACTGTAGGCGCTGATCTTAATGTGAAAAACTGCACAAAACCAATTTCTACACACAAGAGCATAATAATCTTTCATTGGTCTGTTCATCATTTACACCCACATTTCCCAAAACTCGGTCACAGAGTCAGAGCCATAATGGAAGCTTTTTGCATTTTGCAGGAATCAACACATGGCCCACTTACTCACTAATTTAGAATTTCTAATAACGTAACCTGCATAACCAATTTAGATGCTTGTTTTTGTTGGCAAAAAACTGAAGAATATGGAAAAAACCTTTGTGCATATGGGGAACTCATGCAAGTTCAGACCCTCAAGGATATTTCCAAAAGATGAATAATGAAGAACGAGTCATAGTGTGTTCATTCAAGGCTTTGCATTATACTGAACTTAATTATTCCAGATTGGAAAAATATTGTTTAGCACTTTTTTAGTTACTGAACTTTCTCACTTTTGCTCCAGGAGTTTAACTCTTATGGGGTCCTCTGTACACCTGGCTTATGTATTCTTTTTCACCATCTGGTAACCCTGCTGCAACACACAGATCCAATCGAATGTCTTTCTTGGCAAACACAAAGTAACTAAGTAATGTTGGCATGCTGGTGCTCGATGGATCAAGATGAGCATGACAAGCCTCCAAACCCCAATTATTTTACATTGACAAAAACAATATCAATTTATTTTTGTATAGTCCAAAATCATACAAAGAATAGGTCAATGGGCTTTAACATGCCCTGTTTAATTGACAGCCCCTGAGTTTGACTCTCAAAGAAGACAAGAACAAAACTCTAAAAAAACTATGGAGATTGGAGAAATCTTGGGAAGGGCAATTCAAATAGAGAATCCCTTCCAGGTACATTGAGTATGAAATGAGTGTCAAAAAATTGGGTAAGCGCAACACACTGAACAGAGTAAAGTAATCCTCTTCTGGGAGCTAAATACCCAATCCATCACTGTTACCACAGAAGTACAATACAATAATAAATTAACAACTCCCAAGGCAAAATGCAAGAATAGATTATACCAATCTCTAAATGCAAAACGAACACATATAAATATACAACTTTGCTAAACTACATAGAAACCAAGGCAGAAGCTTACATAGCAATTAACATAAAAGGAAACCAACAACATCTGTCCAATGTAGAACTAGGGCCAGTTGTCAATGGAGAAGATGAAATTGTAAGACAGACAGTCAA
Source organism: Erpetoichthys calabaricus (assembly GCF_900747795.2). NCBI lineage: Eukaryota > Metazoa > Chordata > Cladistia > Polypteriformes > Polypteridae > Erpetoichthys > Erpetoichthys calabaricus. The sequence goes on from NC_041398.2 coordinate 176,601,335, forward strand.
AAACAGAGTCAGATATAGTCAGAGTCCTGGAGACCTCAGCCAACTAGCTGCCTACCCACTACTGGGCCTTCTATAGTCAGTGCGTGGCTCTCCATTCTGATGAAAGGACTCTTCTATCGGAAGATTCCAATGCCCCTTTATCTGAGATGACGATTCCATAGGCAGAAAAACAACCTGGCAGTGGGGTAGTGGCACCAGAAAAGAAACAGAATAGAGAAGGGTTAGTAACGTTTCATAAATATCAAATTAATTATATTTTTGCACAGATGACTCATAGACAGACATGTGGTATGCACAGCTAATAGGCAGCTCTAGTCAGGGTATGCTAGTCTAAAGTAGTGAGTCCTCAGCAAGAATTTAAAAGTTGAGACTGAAAGGGCATCTCTTATAGTAGCAGGCAGATCATTACATGGGTTAGAAGGTTCTGTAACTAAAAGCTTGAACGCCCACTGCTATTGTATTAATCCTTTGAATCCTAATCAGGCTGCCATCTTGAAGTATTAATGTGTTCTCTGGTTTTCAAGTAAATAATAATTTTTCAGCACAGGTTATACATTTTTATATGCCATCTGAACAAATGTGGAGCAGATTATGGTAATTGTTTACACTTATTTGTCTCAGTGTGAGAGTGTGACTCTACAATAGACAGACAAAGTGACTACACATAATCACTGGGTGACATGCTTGCATCTACACTGGAGGCTCCATTTTATTGAACTATAAACATTTCTTCTGTGTATACTGTTGTTTCAATCTCTTTACTCCTGTAATGATGCAAGTGTGATGTCTGAAAAAGTGGAACTATTGCCCTTAGTTACTCTACCTACTGCAGTGGGAGGTTAAGTGGCAGATTGACACAAAAAGCTGACAAACTAAAAAGATGACGAAAACAGAGTAACGTTGTTGCTGGTTGGTGGCACTGAAACCTTATATTTGTTTTACTTTCAGCTGACATTCATGCAATAAGCATCTGAATTGGGATATTTAGTGGGGATTAGGTAGTTGACCTTTAGAACTTTAATTGCTAACCGTAAGTAGTTATTTTCAAATAAACATTAAAGCACAAAATGTGTTGTTTCTAGATTATGAGAATGTGTTCTAAGATTTTTCAGGTAAGGAAGAAAGAAGTTTTGAGATAAGGTAGTTATACTAACTCATCATGGTGCCTGAAAGTGGCAGCTTGCTACATGTTGATTAGCATATGCTAGTATGAATTTCACTGTAATTTGTATATGTGACAGTAAACTACCCTATAAACCTGTAAAGTACAGTATTTACATTTTATTTTTTATGCACAGCTTTGATAGACTGTTGTTGTTATTGACTGGAATGTGGTACTTTCCCAATTTATCTGGACAGGAAATCCAGGCAGGTTGACCTGTATAGGTAATTTTATGGTTTTGCTATCTGTGTCACTCAACTCTGCTCTTCACTCATCTTTGTAATTACAGTATAAGAGAGCTAACACACTGTCTACATGTCAGCTCATTTCACTGTATTTAAAACACCCATGTCTTCATTGTTGCTAGAATAAGACTCTCAATAATCTGAAGTAGGCCAGCCTTCTGAACTAACACTACTAGTGGTCTCTCTCCTGATGTTTAAAGTGAATATAATCCATATAATGGTTTCATTGAATAGAAGTAACAGATTAAAGAAAACAGAATAAAGACAGAATAAAACTAATTGAATAAAGGACTCCAAGACTAAATTCTCTCAGACATGGCTTGAAAATTACTTGACTTCATAGAATAAAAGGATTACTTCTGTGTAAAGAAAGAATGAAGACTGAATGGACTTCAGTAAGTTCTTAAAAAAAGAAGCTCACAGTACATGACATTTGTTGCAGTTATTTAGTTGAAGTTGTTTATTAAGTAAAGTATATGTCCTTTTTCTATTTCAAGATTAGAAGATGACCTGACATAAAGAGTTTGGGATGAGAAGAAAGGAAAGAAGGTTAAAAGTTTATAGTATGAAGAACTTTGTTACCTTGTTTGGACATTCAGTTATCTTATCATCACTTATTTGTTCTTTTTTCTCTTGTAACCAAAGAACTGTTAATCACAGTGACAGGGGATTAATCCTTACAACTTTGACTGACAGTACCATCCCTGTTCACTTAACTATAAAATAGCAATGTCAGGGCTACACTGGAAGAGTGGAAGTAATACTGTTATTCTGCTCCCCTTGTCGACAAGCTAATCAATACTTTTACATTTAGCAGATGTTAGCAGATGTTTTTACCCAAAGTGTTTTAAAAAAGGTGTCGACATAATTAAGGAAAACTGTTTTGAAACAAGGGCTGTGGGACGAGATCACAAAATTGACCACCACAATTAAAGAGCACTAAACCAAACAAAGCAACACAAGTTAGTTTCAAAGAACCAAGCTTAAAAACCATCATCAAATAGAAAGAGATTCAGAGGACACAGGGGTCTTGGAACACTTCTCAAGCAGAGCGAGGGATTTGGGGTATGGATAAAGCACTCATTGACTCACCTGCCAGCCTGTCAATTGAGTGATTGAATTTGTTTTCAATGCAAATTTTAAGGGCAAATAACATAACTTTGTCTAAAATTCTCACAATCACCTATTCCAATACCATTGAACACAAGGAAAGAACCAGCTCTGGACAGGGTGCCAGTCTATCACCTCTCAAGTACATACACACACTTAGCCAGATTTGAATTTCCAATTAAGTTAACACGCATGTGTTTGAGAATGTGAATGGAAAACCCTCATAGATTCCACGGAGAACATGCATCCACATAAATGGAGACTAGGAGTGGAATTCAAATCTAAGCTGCTGAATCTGTGAAGCAACAATGCTTACCATTGCACTACAGTATTTTATATACAATTAGTTAAGAAATATAAGTTAGCAAAAATCTTATATTGATGACTTGTGATTGGTGTCATATACATTATGTATACTGCATGACTAATAGTTCTCTTGCAACTGTAGGTAAATTCTCCACATTTGACTAAGCTTCATGGACCCCAGTCAAAATAATGTTGTTATGCTACCTGTAGCTAATACAAAGCCAGTAAAACCTGTGAGCCTATTGCTGTATTTTTCAATAAATAAATTAATGATATTAGAAATAACATAGTATATCTCCCCAACACTAAGGATCCTCCTAAACCCCAGTACTCCGTTATAAACAAATTAAACTCTTTCACTAGGATAGATTTACCTGATTTACATAAAATAATTTCTCAACTGAAACCCTCCACCTGCGTCCTTGACCCAATACCAACAAATTTTTTCAAAGAAGTATCAGGCGTGCTAATTGATAATGTTCTTGACATAGTAAATTTGTCATTAGATATGGAGGTCTTCCTAGACTTTCTTAAGACTGCTGTAGTTAAACCCCTACTTAAGAAAAATAACCTCGACCCCTCTGCTCTTGAAAATTTTAGACCCATCTATAACCTGCCTTTCTTAAGTAAAATTCTAGAGAAGGCAGTCATTATGCAGTTAAATGACCACCTCAATAAACATACTATTCTTGATAAATTTCAGTCAGGTTTTAGAACAAATCACAGCACAGAAACTGCACTCATTAAAGTAGTAAATGATTTGCGGGTAAATGCAGACAGAGGCCATTTATCTGTTCTCATCCTCTTAGATCTGAGTGCCGCATTTGACACCATTGATCATAATATTCTTAGAATTCGCCTTAGTCAATGGGTGGGCCTCTCTGGCAGTGTCTTAAATTGGTTTGAATCCTACCTGGCAGGGAGAAAATTCTTTGTTAGTTGTGGTAATTACAACTCAAAGACACATGATATCCTATATGGTGTTTCACAAGGCTCTATCCTGGGTCCGCTGCTCTTCTCAATCTACATGCTTCTGTTAGGTCAGATTATTTCAGGGCACAACGTGAGCTACCACAGCTATGCTGATGACACACAGCTGTATTTATCAACATCACCTGATGAACCCGATTCTCTTGATTCACTAACATAATGTCTGACTTGCATTTCTGAATGGATGAATAGTAATTTTCTCAAGCTAAATAAAGAAAAAAACTGAAATCTTAGTGATTGGCAATAATGGATACAATGAGGCTATTAGAAATAAACTGGATGCATTAGGATTAAAAGTCAAGACGGAGGTAAAAAGCTTAGGGGTAACTGTTGACTGTAATCTGAATTTTAAATCACATATTAATCAGATCACTAGGACAGCATTTTTTCACTTAAGAAACATAGCAAAAGTTAGACCTCTTATATCATTGAAAGATGCTGAGAAATTAGTTCACGAGTTTGTTTTCAGTCGGCTAGATTACTATAACGCAATCCTCTCAGGAAAATCCGAGCACATTTCTCCAATTTTGATGTCACTACACTGGTTACCTGTGTCATTCAGGGTTGACTTTAAAATTCTGCTTATGGTTTATAAAGCCTTAAATAATCTCACCCCATCTTATATATCGGAATGTCTGACACCTTATATTCCAAATCGTAACCTCAGATCCTCAAATGAGTGTCTCCTTAGAATTCCAAGAGCAAAACTTAAAAGAAGTGGTGAGGCGGCCTTCTGCTGTTATGCACCTAAAATCTGAAATAGCCTGCCAATAGGAATTCGCCAGGCTAATACAGTGGAGCACTTTAAAAAACTGCTGAAAACACATTATTTTAACATGGCCTTCTCATAACATCACTGTAATTTAATCCTGATACTCCAATTCATTATAATAACTATTCATGGTGGCTCTAAAATCTGTACTAACCCCTACTCTCTCTTCTGTTTCCTTTTCTGGTGTCCACCATCTACTCAAAGCACCGTGATGTTCCAAAAGTGATGGATTAAAAGCCAGAAGTCTGCATGACCATCATCATCAAGTCCTTCCGTGAGAACCCTAATTACAAAGAGGACTATTTCATTTATGTTAGATAGAATGCCCAGAGGGGACTGGGTGGTCTCGTGGCCTGGAACCCCTGCAGATTTTATTTTTTTCTCCAGCCGTCTGGAGTTTTTTTTTTTTTTTTTTCTGTCCCCCCTGGCCATCGGACCTTACTCTTTTTCTATGTTAACTAATGTTGTCTTATTTTAATTTCTTATTTTGTCTTTTATTTTTCTTTTCTTCATTATGTAAAGCACTTTGAGCTACTTTTTGTATGAAAATGTGCTATATAAATAAATGTTGTTGTTGTTAATGAACATCATGCTTTGTACTGTTGTATTTTGCTTTTATTTTTTGGTTTTAATATGTACTGTATATCTGATTAAAGCAGTGAGTAATTAAGGGAATAATATTAAAAATAATGGCTTGAGGCTTTCTTGAAAATCACATCAGAATTTGTTTATAATAAACGGTGCAAGGTTACCTATGACATGCCTTTTTTTCTTCTTGCTGTAGAATTTGCCATCCTAATGTTCACCGACTAATTGATTCTGACTTGGCTAATAAATTATAGATGGTTCAAACCCAGGAGAAACTGTACTTTAATTAAAATTATAAAAGTACTTGGCAGTTGAATGTGATCCACTTTAGGCGCTTGTAATAGTATCAGTTTTACTTCTCTAATGAAACACTAAACAATGGAGAAATAATCAAACAATTAAGTTATTTTATATTATTTGGCCAGAAATTTAAAGTTTTATTTATTTAATTCTTAGCTATGTTACCCAGCTTCACTCGGAAAATGTTCTAAGACAATGGTTACATTTATAGTGCCAAGGGTTATTCAGATGTAACAGTACTTTTCTGTGTATAATGTTTGTTGTTTTTTTTTAATCCTACATGGCTAATATTATTAGTTCACTGGAACTCCTTAATATTGAATGTAATGTAATGCTTTGATCTGCAATTGTGTACCTTTACAAAGTTTTGGAGGGTGTAGATTAAACGCAGTATACACTGAAATGTTGCTTGCTTTAACTTATTACATGCAGCATTGACGTTTACAGGCTGCACATTTACATCTCATGGAATAAACTAAACATTTTAAGCATTGAACAGATAAGAATAAGTGAAAATAAACAATCTTGTCAACTATATATAATGTTCACATCCTGTATGCCCTGTATGTGAGTGACCCTTTAGTAAGCTGTGCAAGAGTTTAAACTGACCAAAGCATGCCGTCGCTCCCTGCATGTGTTGTACCCAGGGCTTGAAGTGAGCTGGTATGTTCTATGTTTCTGGTTAGCGAATTGTACCTTTGTAGCAAATCGCATTCTGACCTCCAAGGGGACACCCCAGTTTTCCAAAATAGTGCATGTATTTTACCACACAGCCACCCCATTCCAAATTCATTCTTTGAAGTTTATGTACAGTACATAAGATTACTCAGTAATTCAATCTGGCTTGAATTTTTACGTATTTTATACCTTATTGCGGGGAGTGGGAAGAGGCTGACAGGATAGGTAGAACTGCGTATACCAAAGTATGCCACTTTCTAACCACATCTTCTTTGAGTTTCACCTGACTTTCCTTTGTCCACTTCACATTTCATTTTCCATGCAAGCCGCCACGTCATTTCTTTATCACGCACCATTTCTCTGTGCAATTACAGCACCAGCTTGTACAGTTGCACTGTTCTGCTTGCGATGTTCATTTACATGAATTGCATGCCCAATTTCTCGATGTGATCAAAGAAAAGAGGATGCCATGTCTAAGAACAGCCCACTGACTAAAGCTTTATTACTGACAAATATCGATAGATAAATAAAAAGTATCGGCTAATTTTCTTTTTTCTATAATGTGACCAAATTTCAATGAAATCCGTCTAGATGAAACTAGATGTACCATCTTCCAAATTTTAGCTTTTTAATCAAACAGGAAATAGTGTTTTTATTGATGAGTGAGTAAGTGAGTGAATATATATATACTGCTCAAAAAATTAAAGGAACACTTTTTAATCAGAATATAGCATCAAATCAATTAAACTTCTGGGATATTGATCTGGTCAGTTAAGTAGCAGAGGGGGTTGTTAATCAGTTTCAGCTGCTTTGGTGTTAATGAAATTAACAACAGGTGCAATAGAGGGGCAACAATGAGACGACCCTCAAAACATCAGGAATGGTTTAACAGGTGGAGGCCACTGACATTATTCCCTCCTCATCTTTTTTTCACTAGTTTTGCATTTGGCTACAGTCAGTGTCACTACTGATGGTGTGACGCGATACCTTGACCCTACAGAGGTTGCACAGGTAGTCCAACTTCTCCAGGATGGTACATCAATAGGTGCCATTGCCAGAAGGTTTCCTGTGACTCCCAGCAAAGTCTCAAGGGCATGGAGGAGATTCCAGGAGACGGGCAGTTACTCTAGGAGACCTGGACAGGGCCATAGAAGGTCCATAATCCAACAGCAAGACCGGTATCTGCTCCTTTGGGCAAGGAGGAACAGGATGAGCACTACCAGAGCCCTACAAAATGACCTCCAGCAGGCCACTGGTGTGAATGTCACTGACCAAACAGACTTCATGAGAAACAGACTTCATGAGGGTGGCATGAAGGCCTGATGTCCTCTAGTGGGCCCTGTGCTCACTGCCTGGCACCATGGAGCTTGATTGGCATTTGCCATAGAATACCAGAATTGGCAGGTCCACCACTGGCACCTAGTACTTTTCACAGATGAGAGCAGGTTCACCCTGAGCACATGTGACAGACATGAAAGGGTCTGCAGAAGCTGTGGACAACGTTATGCTGCCTGTAACATCGTTCAGCATGACCGGTTTGGTGGTGGGATGGTCTGGGGAGGCATATCCATGGAGGGACGCAAAGACCTCTACAGGCTAGGCAATGGCACCTTGACTGCCATTAGGTATCAGGATGAAATCCTTAGACCCATTGTCAGACCCTATGCTGCTGCAGTAGGTTCTGGGTTCCTCCTGGTATACAACAATGCAAGAGTATGCATGGAGTTCCTGGAGGATAAAGGAATTGATAACACTGAATGGCCCCCACGCTTGCCTGACCTAAATCCAATACAACACCTCTGGGGCATTATGTTTCGGTCCATCCGACACTGCCAGGTTGCACCTCAGACTGTCCAGGAGCTCAGTGATGCCCTGGTCCAAATCTGGGAGGAGAATCCCCCAGGACACCATCCGTTGTCTCATTAGGAGCATGTCCTGACATTGTCAGGCATGAATACAAGCACGTGGGAGCCATACAAACTACTGAGTACAGTTGCTGCGATGAAATTTCAATCAAATGGACTAGTCTGCCGCATCATCTTTTCACTTTTTTTATTTATGAGGTGTCTTTGAATTCAGCCCTCTGTAGGTTGATAATTTTCATTTCCATCAAATGATGTGGTGTCCTTTCATTCCTAACACATTACCCAGTCCATATCAGTATAGATATCCAGCATGATTTTTTTTCCCATTGAGATCTGAGGTATTCAAAGTGTTCCTTTAATTTTTTTGAGCAGTTTATATATATTCGGGTGCTCCCTGCGTGGAGTTTGCATGTTCTCCCCGTGTCTGCTTGGGTTTCCTCCCATAGTCCAAAGACATGCAGGTTAGGTGCATTGGTGATTCTAAATTGTCCCTAGTGTGTGCTTGGTGTGTGTGTGTGCCCTGCAGTGGGTTGGCACCCTGCCCGGGATTGGTTCCTGCCTTTTGCCTTGTGTTGGCTGGGATACAGTATATATATACAGTACTGTGCAAAAGTTTTAGGCAGGTATGAAAAAATGCTGTAAACAAAGAATGCTTTCAGAAATATAAATAACTAGCCAACCCGCGGCGTAGCATACGCCGCATAATTATGTATTGATGGGTGAACACTTCCTGAACGACACAGTTGTCCAAATGGGGGTGGGTTTGTGGATACCACTGTGAGTGAATGAAAAGATGGACCTCTGGAGAGAGCAACATACAATAGTCCTTGACTGAAAGTGAGATCGTCTGTGATGATAGAGGCCACGCTGGTGAAAGTTACTTCATCGGTAGGGATACGTTTCAGCACTTGTTCATTAAGTTGTAGCAAGTCTTTGTTGTTGACGCTTAATATAGCTTGCGTACTGAGTTGTTCCGGAGTCACAGTTGAGAAACACTTTTTTAATGTCTTTTAAGCACAGGGAAAAAAATGAACATGTGAAACATCCGTAATGTAATAAGGCACCAAGAAAAGTAACATTGCAATAATGCTATCTACGACCTGATCACTGTAAACAGAAGTGAAAACAAAATCGAGCCCAGTGCATTCTTTAACTGCTTTGTAGCACAGCGGTAGTGTTGCTGCTTTGCAGTAAGGATATGGTGGAAGATTTTGGGTTCGCTTCCCGGTTCCTCCCTGTGTGGATAGCGCTTTAAATACTGAAAACACTGGTATATCAATGTAATGAAGTATTATTATTCTTATGTGTCCAGCGCGCTCTCTCTCTCTCGCGCGTGCACCTGTGTGTGTGTGTGTGTGTTGCTCGCTCACTCGCTTGCACGTGTTCCTGCAGGCATACGCCGTATAATCAATCATTTATTGATGGCTGAACAGTTCCGGAAAGACACAGTTGTCTAAAAGTATTGGTTTTGAGGATACAACAGTAAGTGGATGAAAAGATGAAACTCTGGAGAGAGCAACATACAACTGTCCGTGACTGAAAACTGGTTTTGGCAGATACATGCATATCTTTTTGAAAGTTTGGCCCTGTGCCATATTAATTGTCATCGCAAAGGCCAATCTAACAGGAAATTGTCTTCGTGTAAAAATAAAAGGCAAATTATCCGTGACAAACAAACTGTTTTTCATGCTGCATACCAACCCGCGGCATAGTATACGCCGCATAATCACGCCGCTTTTTTAATGTTTTTTAAGCAGAGGGAAAAAAATGAACATTTGCAAAATCCTTAACGCTGCTTTCAGTAAGTACAATGCACACGCGTTTAATTTGTTGGCCACTTCTTGCCAGCCGTCTTTTCTGGTTTGGGCTGCTTTTGCAGTGTTACCGCTTGTGCATATTAAATCTTGAAATCCTTCGAGTAACTAATTAACTAACAACACGCACACACACACACACACACAGCTTGTGTGAAAAAAATGCGCCCGTACTTTCATCATTTTGTTGCAGCCTATCAAAGACTTGCTGATCATGTTTTCTAGACTCAATATGCATTGGCTTTTCACTCAGCACGGGGGGCGCGCATTCATCTCGGATTATTACATCCAGCTACACGGCTGCGTTTGAAAAACCGACTTATCCCGGATGAGTTTCACCGGCATTAATGATTAGGAATCTGGTTGGAACAAAACCCTGCAGCCACAGGGGTTCACCAGGACCGAGTTTGGGAAACACTGCTGAACACAGACGAAATCGACTCAAGTGAGGAGTTGGGGTGGGCAAAATAGTTGCAGCTATTGATTATTCAGTGTTGTTTGCCTGGGTGTCTGATCTGCTCGACGGGATCAGAAATAAAAGGAAAACAATGTGAAGGCAATGTCACAGGTGATCCTGTGGTATAGCGGGTCCACAGCTCCCCTTCAAAAGGCCATTTTTAAATAAATAATCATCGCACTCACAGCGTAACAAGGGGCGTGGAAGTGTGGCTGAAACGGTTTCCGGGTGGAGTCGTGCTGCGGGCATTTCTCCCCTGTGCAGTGTGCGAGCGAGTGAGGAGAGAGAGAAAGCAGGCTCGAAGGCAATGTGTTCCTGTGGTATAGCGGGTCCATAGCTCCCCTTCAAAAGGCCATTTTTAATCAGGCAACTGATAGTAGTGGAGTCAGGCACAGAGAAGGTCAGCTGCTGAGAGAGCGTCTCGACTATTGCAGGGCCTGCATCGGTGAAACAGGTGAGACGCTAATGAAAAAGAGGCACAGGGCTTATTGGTTTTTAACAACTGCTTCCTTCATTGTGTTTCAACCTCAGTTTTAAAGGATTGTTTTAAGGATCCCATAGGATACCCCTCACAAACTGTTTGAGACGCTGCATACAGCGATTAACATCCGCGAGAAACGTGCCTCTATGAACAGTCAACGTGGCTCAGAGGTGCATGTGGACTCTAGCACAGACAAACATAAATGACGCCGTGTTTTCCGAGGCGCCGCGTCCAAGTTGGTGGGCGTGGCTCTGTGAGTTGTCGTCATATCCAATGGTCTTAGAGTTGGTGGGCGTGGCTGTCTTGCATGCTTTCCATGGGTGCCTACTTGTCATACGGTGGGCGTGGCTGTCTTGCATGCTTTCCATGGGTGGCTACTTGTCAGCGGTGCATGCTTTCCATGGGTGGCTACTTGTCGGCGGCTTAGTGAATTATATATATAGATGATTGTTTATTGTTATCAATTTACAAAATGCAAAGTGAACGAACAAAAGAAAAATCTAAATCAAATCAATATTTGGTGTTACTACCTTTTGCCTTCAAACCAGCATCAATTCTTATTGGTACACTTGCACAAAGTCAGGGATTTTGTAGGATTATAGTCAGGTGTATGATCAACCAATTATACCAAACAGGTGCTAATGATCATCAATGTCACACGTAGGTTGAAACACAGTCATTAACTGAAACAGAAACAGCTGTGTAGGAGGCTTAAAACTGGGTGAGGAACAGCCAAACTCTGCTACCAAGGTGAGGTTGTGGAAGACAGTTTCATGTCATGACAAGGTTGAGCACAGCAACAAGACACAAGGTAATTGTACTGCATCAGCAAGGTCTCTCCCAGACAAAGATTTCAAAGCAGACTGGGGTTTCAAGATGTGCTGTTCAAGCTCTTTTGAAGAAGCACAAAGAAACGGGCAATGTTGAGGATCGTAGACGCAGTGGTCGGCCAAGGAAACTTAGTGCAGCAGATGAAAGACACATCAAGCTTATTACCCTTCGAAATAGGAAGATGTCCAGCAGTGCCATCAGCTCAGAACTGGCAGAAACCAGTGGGACCCAGGTACACCCATCTACTGGGGTACAGAAAAATGGTAGCAGGTGCTCTTAACTGATGAGTCAAAATTTGAAATATTTGGCTGTAGCAGAAGGCAGTTTGTTCGTCGAAGGGCTGGAGAGCGGTACAATAATGAGTGTCTGCAGGCAACAGTGAAGCATGGTGGAGGTTCCTTGAACGTTTGGGGCTGCATTTCTGCAAATATAGTTGGAGATTTGGTCAGGATTAATGGTGAGAAATACAGGCAGATACTAATCCATCATGCAATACCATCAGAGGGCGTATGATTGGCCCCAAATTTATTCTGCAGCAGGACAACAACCCCAAACATACAGCCAAAGTCATTAAGAACTATCTTCAGCGTAAAGAAGAACAAGAAGTCCTGAAAGTGATGCTATGGCCCCCACAGAGCCCTGATCTCATCATCATCAAGTGTGTCTGGGATTACATGAAGAGACAGAAGGATGTGAGGAAGCCTACATCCACAGAAGATCTGTGGTTAGTTCTCCAAGATGTTTGGAACAATCTACCAGCCGAGTTCCTTCAAAAACTGTGTGCAAGTGTACCTAGAAGAATTAATGCTGTTTTGAAGGCAAAGGGTGGTCACACCAAATATTGATTTGATTTAGATTTCTCTTTTGTTCATTCACTGCATTTTGTTGATTGATGAAAATGATTAACACTTCCATTTTTGAAAGCATTCTTTTTTTACAGCATTTTTTGACACCTGCCTAAAACTTTTGCACAGTACTGTATATATATATATATATATATATATATATATATATATATATATATATATATATATATATATATATTCACTAAGCCGGGAGACAAGTAGCCACCCATGGAAAACATGCCGGAAGGGGCGTGGATTCACTAAAACGCCGACAAGTAAGACGCCAATGGCGCACGCAGGAAGGAGCCACGCCCACCAACTCTTAGACCATTTGATACGACGAAAAAAATCACAGAGCCATGCCCACCAACTTGGACGCGACGCCTCGGAAAACATGCCGTCATTTCTGTTAGTCTGTGCCACAGTCCACTTGCAGCTCTGAGCCACGTTGACTTTTCATTAGTCAACCTCAGTGGAACCTTGGTTCACACACAGGCAGCGCGAGAGAGAGAGCCGCGCACATACAGGCAGCGCCAGAGAGACAGAGGCACACACAGAGGCAGCGCCAGAGAGACAGAGCCGCACACACACACAGAGGCAGCACCAGAGAGAGACAGAGGCACACACAGGCAGCGCGCGAGAGAGAGCCACGTACACCCACAGAGGCAGCGCCAGAGAGAGACAGAGGCACACACAGGCAGCACGCAAGAGAGAGCCACGCACACACACAGAGGCAGCGCCACAGAGAGACAGAGGCACACACAGGCAGCGCAAGAGAGAGCCGCGCAATCCTTTAAAACTGAAGTTAAAACACAATGAAGGAAGCAGTCTTTAAAAACCAATAAGCCTGTGCCTCTTTTTCATTAGCGTCTCACCTGCTTCAGGCCCTGCAACAGTCGAGACGCTCTCTCTGCAGCTGACCTTCTCTGTGCCTGACTCCATTACCGTCAGCCGCCTGATTAAAAATGGCCTTTTGAAGGGGAGCTATGGACCCGCTATACCACAGGAACACATTGCCTTCGAGCCTGCTCTCGCTCACTCTAACGTACCGGCTTTCTCTCTCTCTCCTCACTCGCTCACACACTGCACAGGGGAGAAATGCCCGCAGCACGAGTCTACCCGGAAACCATTTCAGCCACACTTCCACACCCCTCGCTACACTGTGAGTGCGATGATTATTTATTTAAAAATGGGCTTTTGAAGGGGAGCTGTGGACCCGCTATACCACAGGATCATCTGTGACATTGCCTTCACATTGTTTTCCTTTTATTTATGATCCTGTTGAGCAGATCAGACACCCAGGCAAACAACACTGAATAATCAATAGCTGCAACTACTTTGCCCGCCCCAACTCCTCACCTGAGTCGGTTTTGTCTGTGTTCAGCAGTGTTTCCCAAACTCGGTCCTGGTGAACCCCTGTGGCTGCAGGGTTTTGTTCCAACCAGATTCCTAATCATTAATGCCGGCGAAACTCATCCGGGATAAGTCGGTTTTTCAAACACAGACGTGTAGCACATTAGTCTAGCAGACTAGCTGGATGTAAGAATGTCATTGACGAAACTGTTGCTCTGAAACTTCGCAACATGGCTGTTGGCTTTGTTTGCCAACATTGGGATAATGTCGGCAACGTGGTCACAAACTGCAACAACTCACCACACAAGGACGCCCTGTCTCTCGAGGCATTCACACTGCCGGAAGACAACCATGGGATACGCAGAAAACAGCCATGTCAGTCAACGCAGATCAGACACCCAGGCAAACAACACTGAATAATCAATAGCTGCAACTACTTTGCCCGCCCCCACTCCTCACCTGAGTCGGTTTCGTCTCTGTTCAGCAGTGTTTGCCAAACTCGGTCCTGGTGAACCCCTGTGGCTGCAGGGTTTTGTTCCAACCAGATTCTTAATCATTAATGCCGGTGAAACTCATCCGGGATAAGTCAGTTTTTCAAACGCAGCCGTGTAGCAGATTAGTCTAGCAGGATGTAATAATCCGAGTGAAAAGCCAATATATATTGAGTCTACAAAAGATGATCAGCAAGTCTTTGATAGGCTGCAACAAAATGATGAAAGAACGGGCGCATTTTTTTCACACAAGCTGGGTGGGTGGGTGTTAGTTAGTTAGTTAGTTAGTTAGTTAGTTAGTTAGTTAGTTAGTTAGTTAGTTAGTTAGGTAATTAGTTACTCGAAGGATTTCAAGATTTAATATACACAAGCGGTAACACTGTAAAAGCGTCCCAAACCAGAAAAGACGGCTGGCAAAAAGTGGCTGACAAATTAAACGCGTGTGCATTGTACTTACTGAAAGCAGCGTTACGGATTTTGCAAATGTTCATTTTTTTCCCTCTGCTTAAAAAACATTAAAAAAGCGGCGTGATTATGTGGCGTATACTACGCCGCGAGTTGGTATGCAGCGTGTAAAACAGTTTGTCGCGGATAATTTGCCTTTTACTTTAAGACGAAGACAATTTTCTGTTAGACTTGCCTTTGTGATGACAATTAATAAGGCACAGGGCCAAACTTTCAAAAACATGGCTAGCGGCTCATACGCTCGCACTGATTATGTCCCTGCCCTTTAACTCGCAGAGCCACGCCTACCAACTCGGACGCGACAAGTCTGAAAAAACGACATCATTTACAGTACACATGCACCTCTGAGCCACGTTGACTTTTCGTTTACGAGGCACGACCGCGTGCACCATAGCAAACTGTTTTACATGCTACATACAGCAATTCGCATCCGCGACAAACATGCGTCTTCTTAGATGGTCCTGCAGGAACACGGAAGACGTTTCCCCACTCACCAACACTCCTTTTTTCCCGGCCCGCGTCTATCCTCGCTCTCTAGGCATTCACACTGCCTGCTCATGTGCCCAGACGCAAAAACTCACCGACCACCCAGTTAGTCCCTTTCGTCTGTGCTATGAGTCCACATACACCTCTGAGCCACGTTGACTTTTCATTATTATTTTCGGTTACGACACCCGACCGCGTCCCCCATCGAAAACCTGCCTATCATTCAGGTTTTTTTGGAAAAATGTCATTAACGAAACTGTTGCTCTCAAACTTCGCAACATGGCTGTTGGCTTTGTTTGCCAGCATTGGGATAACTTCGGCGACGTGGTCACAAACTGCAACAACTCACCACACAAGGACACACCGTCTCTCAAGATTTAATATGCACAATCAGTAACACTGCAAAAATGTTGCTCTCTCCAGAGTTCCATCTTTTCATTCACTTACTGTTGTATTCTCAGACCAGCCCGTTTTAGACAACTGTGTCTTTCCGGAAGTGTTTAGCATTCAATAAATAATTATGCATGAGATTGAGCATTAACAGGTCTCTGATGTCCCGTACTGCACGCACACTACACTGAATGGATCAACTGGGGCTTGCATTTGTTCCCCACGAACGACGAATTCCCAGGAAGTCCAGCTCATACACTCGCACTGATTACGTCCCTACCCTTTATACGCCACCCCCCCCTGGATACTACCATGGTCGGGTAACACAAAACACGGCATCAATCCAGCTGTAAGCCGCATTGACTGTTCATTTGCCTTTCATGGCCACCGCTTCAAATGTATTTCATTGCAACAACACTTCTTTCAATGTTATACAGATTCCTGCATCAGGTAACTGCACGCGCGCTACACTGAATGGATCAATGTGCGTCTATCCGGCGCAGAAAGGCGTGTGTAAGCCGTTGAACCCCAATTGTGCTGCAAACCTGGGAATTACCAGTAACTGCGAGTCATACGCACGCACTGATTACGTCCCTGCCCTTTGTACACATCCCCCTCCTCATGCTACTACCGTGGTCGGGTAACTTGGTGGATTATATATAGAAAAGCGAGGTGCATGTGGACTCTGCCTGAGCGCCGTCCACCCCCATCCCTCGGTCTGGGAGGAGAAGGCGCGATAGCGGTCGGCCAGTTTTCAGTCGCGGACAATTGTGTGTTGGTTCGTTCCGTGCATTGTTACAGTGTTACTTTTCTTGGTGATTTATTACATTACCCATTTTTCAAATGTTAATTTTCTCCCTCTGCTTAAAAATCATTAAAAAAAAAGGCCTGATTATGCGGCGTATGGTACGCCGTGGGTTGGCTAGTATATATATATAATAAGGGTGTTCACCAGTAGTGGAGTCACTGAGCCCCAAGCCCCAAACACAAATACAGGTCCTGGGTACAAATAAAGATTTTATTTTCCATAAATACCTCTCACAAGCTTCTCTTAAACACTGCACAATACACAAAATCCAAACAGTAATCATCTTCCCCCTCTTAGTGTTTCTTCTCCTCCCTCTCCTCCAGGTGAGCTTCGTCCTTTTCCACTTAACTGTGACTCCCTAAGTGAGAAGCAGTGGCTTTCTTTATATTGGACCTGGGAGTACTTCTGGTGCCACCACATTGCCTTTTGACTCTTATGTGCACTGAACAACATTTTGTCAGTTGTATTTGAGGTAGGTAAAAGGCTGCTTAATATGGTTTTATATCAGCACTAGCCCTCATCCTCCCCCATTACAACAACTACTACTACTACTAACAGATGCATCTCTGTGCTTCTGATATATTGTTTTTTTTTAATAAAAAACACTTATCTGAATTGCACACTATGTAAACATCCATCCATCCATTTTCTAACCCGCTGAATCCGAACACAGGGTCACGGGGGTCTGCTGGAGCCAATCCCAGCCAACATAGGGCACAAGGCAGGAACCAATCCCAGGCAGGGTGCCAACCCATCGCAGGACACACACACTAAGGCCAATTTAGAATCGCCAATCCACCTAACCTGCATGTCTTTGGACTGTGGGAGGGAACCAGAGCACCCAGAGGAAACCCACGCAGACACGGGGAGAACATGCAAACTCCACGCAGGGAGGACCCGGGAAGTGAACCCGGGTCTCCTAACTGCGAGGCAGCAGTGCTACCACTGCGCCACCGTGCCGCCCCCTATGTAAACATTTTTTTATTTATTTTTTATTGTATTTTTGTCAGTAGCCTTGAGGAGACATGCATGTAAGACTTTTAATGTTCAATGAACACAACAATAAACCTGACTTGACTTTTCTGGGGGGTCGCTGCTAGAGAACCTGTACATTTCTCAACAAAGTGGCACAGGATAACATGCAGTGAATGTGCTAGAGTCTTGGAAGAAGTTATGTCACCAGAGCTCTATCTAAATCTGTGTCACGGTACAAAACATTTCCAACAATTTTCAGTTGTAGTTGTGGTGAGTGCCCGTGTCTTTCATCTGTGCAGTTTAACATCCTCAGAAGCTCAATCATACTGGTCTACAACTCGCCATGACAAAATCAAATAAGCCTAATTTTGTCTTAAGTCAAAGCTTCCATGTGTGTGAAAGATGACAACCAATGAGTGTTCATGGCAGAAATACAAAGAGTACAATACAAGATGAATGGAAAGAAGAAAAACAGATGTTTTGGACAGCCCAAACAGAAGAGAGGATCGTCTGTCCAAGCCCTTGTGCTTCTCATTCCAAAACAGAATGGGAAATGAAAAAAGACAGGCCAAGACTGTAAATGTATATTTCGAAAACATTTGTATTGCAACCAGCATTATCAGACAGCACTTTAGCTGGCTGTCAAAATTTAGCAAGATACTAATTCTTTAAATGTTTGAAAATGTGCTGATAAGTCGTAAAGGACTCATGTAATCCATCATCCTGTGTGAGTACTAGCCATGTAATATAACATCCACAAGATAACGAGATTTGGCAACTGCAGTCGTTACATCTGACATGCTGTCTGACTTAAAGTGGTTTAGCATGCAGCCGACCTAATTCTTCCAACTATCACTATACACACATATCTTTCCATTTTTGTCACATCTAGCACTGTCCTTTTAATAGCTTTTTTTAGAAGCCATTCAAAGCTGGAATTCATATCTTCAGCCTGGGACACTGCATGCTTATTTGGTTCTATGGTCATCCCAATAACATTTTTACCTGATGAAGACCACAACAAATTTCCCATCTTTGAACAGAATGTGTTTTCCATTTTCTTACTCATCTGATTCTTACTTAAAAGTTCATTCATGGTCTGCATTATATGCACTGTCTTCCTCTGTTTGCTGTTCAGGCACACTTCTTTGTCCACTTTTTCTTCTGGTTCAGTGTCATCCAGACCTCTATCCTGTTCACAAGAGTTACAATCATATATGTGATTGAAAGCCTTATACACAGTATGTTGCTACCCAATTATATTGTTACAGAATAAACTTCAAGTCTACTTATTTTTGTATAGCATGCTTCTATGAGCGCAGGTACAGAGCATTGTGACAAGTTCTGAAGGAAAATAGAAATACAAACTTTACATATTACTAATTACATAATGAACTATGTACAGTTGACAACAGGGTGAGATAAAGGAACAACTCAGCAACAATACTGGAAAAAATAAATCTCAGTGGTGTCCATGGTCAGTTAGAAGAGAGGAAGTCAAAGAAAAAGTCAGACATGGGCACTGACCACCCATTGCCTCTGGGCATTCTACAGTAGAGTGTGTGCTGAGCCATCCAATCTGATTACAGAATCTTTCCATCTGCTGATTCCAAGGCTCCCAATATCACAGATGTATTTTACATGAACAAGCTTAGACAAACAGCAGCACCACCAAGTGTCACAGCACGATACTGTGAAGAGAAATGGAATAAGAGTGTTAGTAATGATTCATAATTATTGTAATACTAGCAAAATATCCGCGCTTCGCAGCAGAGA